>NW_022146697.1:157943-622263 GCF_002938485.1 Sitophilus oryzae
TCGCATTTGTTTTGAAACACCCTGTATAATGCAAGAATTGCATCAAGATAATCCATTAAGTCTACCTATAATTTAGCTACTTAGCCTTCAGTTAATGGTAAAGATACAATGAATTATTGGAAATGTAATAAGTTGTGCTTTTTAGATCCAAAAATGGATTGGTAACAAGTTAGAAGTATACATTTGCAGCATGGGTGGAAAAAGCTCCGCAAAGTATCTGTCCAATAACAGATGTTGCACCTGCTAACCAACTAAAATTGTTTGTTTGCACTTGCACAGCGATTCTGCATGTGCTCTAAACTGCTGATGAAGAAAACTGGGCGTCAAATGTCAAATTTTCTTCGAAATGTGGTCAGTGTTATGGAATCAGTTGAACCTTGAAGCAGAACCTTGACGTTCATGATGATCCCATCGCAGATTTTATTATACATATTTTTTTAAACAACACTTATTTTTTAATCCCTAGATTTATAGTCGGTTTGTGATGTAGAAAATCTGTAATAGATAAACTTTATTCGTTCTAGAGCTAGGCCCCTGTTTGTTTCTCCAATAGACATTCTGCTTTTTCCCGATCCAGAGTTTTAGTGCACTACGGGCTATATATTTGGGTATTCCCAGTACTGGCTCTGGACCAAGATAGGATACCGATGATCCCTGCCTAGCTAGCTCATCGGCTTTTTCGTTGCCTTGGATGCCGCTGTGGCCCGGCACCCAGAATAATTTAATTCTGTTCCTTCGTGCCAGAGCTCTAACTTTTGAGGGGTTAAATAGGAGATCATTATCTACACACATTCCCGCTGATATTGGTTGGCTACTAATTTTTTCCACCTCAACCTCCAGATTGACTGGGCTGATAGTTCAACTTAAGAACTTAAAAAAGAGAGTCTGAGGTCTGAGGTAGGTAAAATGGTTTTTGAAAAATATTTAAAATGAAAATACAAAATAGAAAATAGAAAAACTATTTAAAATACAAAATAGAATCTATTTTTTAAATTTGTATTTAAAATGCAAGATAGAAAATAGAGGTATTTATAATAAGTCATTTATACAAAATGAATATGCTTTCTTTATTTTTAATGATATAAAGTATACTCAGTCATCAGTCATTAATTAGTATCTATACCAATTTTATTGTAATATGTTAATTTTCGAATTTACTTTAGCTAGTTTAAAAATATTATTTATTTTAAAATCTAGAAGTATCTTTTTTGCACATTTTACAGTCTTTTATGTCATTTTATCCCAAGCAGCATTTGGACGTCGGGACAACCTTGTGTCACGCGACCAAACGTCGGGGCGCAACGTCGGCACAACCTCGTGCCAACCCTAGTCTGCACTAGTTTGGAGAATAATTTTTGGGTCGAAACGACGTTGGATACCGACGTTGGCTAGAAGCCTAATTTAGTACAAACTGCAACGTTGTTTAAAATCCTAATTCACAGAAATACAAAACTAATATGGCGTCTAAGTCGCGTTTTATCCTAAATTGGGATAATTATAGTAAAAATATTATATTTATAATTTAGTTAGAGACATATGTCAGATGGCAGTGAAGGAAAACAAAACAAAAGTATTTAAGTGTGGAGGATGTTTGAAGATCATAATTATTGAAACACTTTAACCGACTCTGTAACTCGTTACCCAAGGTAAAAAGTTAAACGCAAACAACTTTATTGATAAATGTATTGTTTCTACTTTAAAAAATACTAATGGGCCTTGAAATTAAAGAAGTTTTAAAAATTTTCTTGAATTTTTTTTTTAGTAAAATGAGAATAATTTATTCGCATTCGAAAAAATTGTTTCCGCGTATTTTTTAGGGTCAAATATTTCAAGTTAATGTATTCAAAAAGCAGGAATTGCTATTTTAAGAACGAAACATTTTCTTATTTAACAACATGGCGGCTTTAACTTTGTTGTTTTGGAGATTAAGATGGAGTAGTTCGAGTAGTCGCATACTGGACTAATAAAGTCGCAGTTCGGCCTTAACAGGTAGTATACTAGTCGCAAGATTGCCTAATTTAGTCATTCTAGAGTCTAGCTTGTGCCGCCCTCTATAATCTAAATAAACGAGGAAGTGTCGGTAATATATGTCGATGTATATTTAAATTTAGTTTTATATGTACCTTTCTTATGTCCCATTTTAATTAAGTTTTTTTTTTATAAAAACAAAAACAGCACTGAACTGTCTGACTGAACAGAACAATGAATTGAAAATTTAAGATTTAAGGTTATGGTTCAATACAGTTGCAAAAAGGTAGTGACTCTACGTCCTACCAACGTAAGAATAAGGAAATCTAAACAACGTTGGAATTAGTAAAACAGACGACGTTTGCATAACGTTGGAATAGGTCCTGAAACTGACGTCGGAAAACTCTATATTATCCAACGTTGTAACTACGTTGTCCAAATCACCTAAAGATCACTTAAGCAAAAAAGGTTACAAGACAACGTTTATTCGACGTCGCAGAAGCTTCTACTTTGCTGTAGTACTAGTCCAACGTCGGCCCAACGTTATAAAAACGTTTAAATTTATTTTAATACCCAAGGTAGGGAGCTAACTATTTTTTGTAACTAATCCAACGTTGTGATTAGTAAACATATGGTCGCAAGTCGTGAAAATGCTACTTGGTATATTATCTGAATTGAATGATTAGCCTATTTATTTTTAACTGTAGGTACTTTAATTTCACACTTAAATTTAAACACTAATAACTAAAGTATCTAAGTAATTTTTTAAAAAGAATTATAAATCATTTTAGAACAATCGAGATAAGATAAATTCTTCGTCAAAAATAGCAAAAGGTACTTGCTAGCTGATGTTTGTATAAATTAACCAATCGGACAAGTAATATTAGCGTTATATCTAAAATATATCTTAATTGGTGCAAATCTATTGCTACTTTTATTTGTGTCAAAATGGTGTCAATGTTTTGGTGCATGAATTGGAATGAATTGGTGCGCAAATATTCTGTAATTATAAGGGGAACACTTAATTTAACAATATACGATTGTGTGTACGTATTCTTTTCATTAAACTTGTCAAGATAATATTTAAGTTCAATTAACAATGGATATTAACATAAATAAGTAGGTAGTTCAAATAATTTTTAATTTAAAATATGCAATAAAAAAATCGGTGTACCTATACCTTCATGCCTTCATACTTAATAAGATAAATAAGTAGGTAGTTCAAGTAATTTTTAATTTAAAATATGCAATAAAAAAATCGGTGTACCTATACCTTCATGCCTTCATACTTAAAAGTACAATTTATTTATAATAGATCACGTTTAAATTATTTTTAAGCTGCTCCTTTAAATATTCAATTGTCTACAAAAACAATGGCAAATTTCACATATCAGACAATATAAAGAAGGCTTAACACAAAACTCACCCAAAATAGCTACGACTATTTAACTGGTAACAATGAATGACAAACGATATAAATTATCACAAGCAATTACTTTCAGATCTTATTGGAGTTAGACAATAAAATCCAATTAACTATGTTCTAGTTTTTATAATAATTGAACTTTTAGACAAGAAATGGTCTGACATTTATAGGACAAGTCTCTTTAAATAGTAGAGTATTCTGTCTATATAACAAAGATTTTTTTTATTTTGAATTATAAATTTATTTTGTGAATCATGACGGCTTGAATCACGAATTATACACGACAATAACATAAATTAAATATTTAATGCAACAAACTGAAATGTAAAAATATTTTCACTCAAGGATATAGCTATATTGAAACTGTATTGAAATTGTATTGAAAAACTTAGTTTTTGAAGCCAATCCTGTCAATATTTCCACAAAACATAGAAAACCGAAAGAAAAAAATACGTTCTCACACTTCGGCGTGTCTTCATTGTTCAGTCAAAATGAACAGAAGTAGAATTAACTTTCACTGAAAGTACTGATAATTTTGATTAAATATGATCAGTATATTCTTCAATACAGAAATATACCAGAGAACTTCCTACAAGTCCTTAATATAATTCACTAAGATTCTTAGATTTTTTCTTTAAAAAATCTCCATTGCTTGCTTAAGCTTGCTTAAATATTAATCTTATTAAAAATTTTTAATATAAAACATTATTCCTTTGATATTATCCTGTCAAAACTAATAAGTAAATATAATATACTTTTTTACTGACACCAATCCTGGCAAATCAAAATGTCACCCTTTCATAGTTTAATTCATAGATTGGTAATGTTTCCACTGAGCCCAGAGAATTTTAAAAAAGAGTTAAATATTATTAAACAAATCGCCATCAACAAAGGATATAAGTGTTCCCTTATTGATAATATGCTAAAGAAAAAACAAAAGAAAATATTAATGAAAAAATTTTATTCCGCTAATTCTAAAGACAATAACAATTATCGACTTTTAAACTACATTCCTAATTTAACTAACAAAATATTAAATAATCTCAATAAAATAGGATGTAAAATTATTAACGTAAATAAAAGAAATTTAGGTCAAATTTTATTAAATAATAAAGACAAAACTAATGTCAAAAATAAGTCGGGTGTATATAGAGTGGATTGCAATGATTGTGATGCCGTGTACATAGGCCAAACAGGTAGAAATTTAGATATAAGGATTAAAGAACATGTAAAGTCTATTAATAATCTCCAGCAAAGTTCTGGTCTTGCAACTCATTGTATAGTAAATAATCACAAAATTAATGAAAACTCAATTAAGTTACTACACAGAGAAACAAAAGGTAGACGCTTAAATTACATTGAACAGTTAGAAATACTAAAATCTGTTAAAAACGAAAATAATGTTAACGACCAACAAGGATTTCTAAATTCTCTCTACATTTTTTATTACCCCTATTGTAAACTCTCTGAACCACCCCCATAGCAAGTATATATATAGTTACAGTGTAGTTAGACGATTAGTTCTTAAAAAACTCTTGAAAAAGGCCTAACAAGCCGAAACATATATGTAGAGTTAAAGTTACTCTTATTAAAAGTTTTTTGATACATCTAAAAGCGTGTTTTATTAAAATACTAATATTTCAACGATGTTTCACAAGGAACCAACCACAACTTCAGTACAATCCTTTAACATTTGATATACTTACAGCTCTATGAGCTCTACCGTAAGATTTCTCTATTAAATCTGCTATTTTCCTAAATCGTACTGGTACAAATTGATCAGACAAACATAGGTACGGAGGTACTGTTTAGGCAACATCATTGAAAATAACACAATAAATTATTTAGCAGTCTTTTAGAAATAATGTGATTTGAACAATACACATTTTCAATTAGTTTCAAAACAAAAATACACATTTTCAATTACCTTCCCAAAAGCCATTCAAAATCAAGTCATGGAAAGTAAGTCATGGAAATATTAGATATAGCACTTAGATACAATAAATTTGTATTTTACTTTTTTTATTTTCAACAAAAATAAGGCAAATTTACTTATCCACGTAGGATATAAGATCATATATTTTCCTTTCCTTTTCATTAACCTTATCTACATAGTTTGTGTGTTTTTTGGTTTTCCTTGATTTTATAGAAAGTGTAAAAAGCTATTATATTAAGAATTCTAGGTAGGACATTATTTTCTCTAAGGACGCTATGGGAGACAGTGGAACTGTTACAGTAGACTGAAGAAGGACTGAAACCATTCAAAGAAACGTACAATATTAGAACGAAACAACCTAGCAGGAGACCATTGGTCGAAAGTGGTCCCTCCCATCACCAAAGCCTATTTTCTTGGAACCACCCTTAAAAGGACTTCTTGGGAAAACAGGGCAAAACGAAATAAAAATATCCTTTTAGCTAGATGAGATATTACTACCATGATATTACAATAAAATAGCAATAAGCTTTAACCGTACTTAGGGGAAACTCGTTTATATCGTACCGCGTCATAAACGGTACCTTTTCAATATATGTTTATGATTATTGTACTGACGAGGCTCGTTTGATTATATTTAGTAAGCTCAACAATAGGACGTCCAGTCACTGTTGCCAACTTAGCGGGTTTCCTGCTAAAAATCGCTAAACTGAAATAGCGAGAAAAAGCTTATTTAGCGGCTAGTGGTTTACATTTTTGAATAAAATATAAGTAAAATTGACACAAAAATTACTATTTCAATTCTAAAAAACGATTTTCATTCAAAATTTGCCTGAATAGTCACGTAAACATATATTCTTATAGTACCGTATGATCGAAAAAAAAACGGCGTCCAGTTGGCTAGGAAATAACGATCCATGCCATTCCCTGTATAATTTTACATATAAAATGACAGCGATCTTCATTTCATAGCCATCGTTGACGCCGTTTTTATTCGATTATACGGTACCTAGGCCTAGAATCTTCGAAGTCTTGTTAAATTCGTCTCATCTATGAAAGCTCTAATAAAAGGTTCAAAAATAGGCGAAAAATCAAAATTTCAGGTTCAATATCGCCCTTAGCGGATTCTAGCGGCTTTTAATATACGAATCTAGCGGATATCCGCATCTTCCAGAGTTGGCAACCCTTGATCCAGTAATATCTCAGATCTGTTTCAAGCACGAATGCTTGAAAGAATAATACATATCAAAGGTCAAAGATTCTTTGTACCTGTGCTCTAATATTTTGATAATAAGGTAATTTTATGGTAAGTGATTTTGTATAGCACGAACACTGAAAAAAAGGATCTCTCAGTGGAAATGAATATGACTTTGAGCCAAAAGATTGGCGCTTTTCAATTAGGCCAAGAACGACGTTTCTTTGCCCAAAGCATTAACTATCTTTGCATAAGTTTTAAAAAATTACTTTAGAGAATAGAAGAATCTATCTGTCCAAAGTATTTCACTCTTGACCCAAAATTAATATGCAAGAAGTTCTTGCTACAAGAACAATAGTCTCTTTGATTCATGCAAAAATTCTTGATTGAAAAGGGACATTTCTTGATTAAAGGGACACTTTTCTTAAACCAATAGCGAATACTATTGACTCAACTAAAATTTATTTTGATCTAAGAGAAGTCTATACATCATATACAGGCATATTACGAGGTATATTATTTTCTGATAAATTTAGGTTTTCCTGGTCTGTAATAAGTAAAGTGATATTATTTTCCTCGATAGTAGTTATTTCTGCTTCTTCACTCCTTGGTATTTTTTGGGGTGGTTCATCACTCTACAAATTACAAAGAAATGATGATTTCAAAGTAAAGCAAATAAATTATTAAAATTATAAGCTTTGGTCACATTTTGAATTTTTTAATACGACGACTTGAAATTCTAAAATTTTTGTAATTATTTGCATAAAAAAATCGATACCTAAATTCTTATTCTATCTATAGTCACACATGCATTATCTAAACAGGTGCATTAGGTAAATGTCTCTTACCTTCAAATATAGCAAATAAATGCTCTAATTTCCATTTTTTCAGAAACTCCTTTAAAGAATCCATATATCCTAAAATTTGTCCATAAAAAATGACAAATGCATGTGAATAACGATCACTAATTTGTTATACGATATGCGTTTAAAAAGCAAATTATGCAAAATTCCAAGTGGAAAATGCCAAGCAACAAAACCCGTGCGTACTACACTGTAAAAAAAAATGAGTGAAATTTCACTCAGATTTCACTCAATACTTTCTCAATTTCTGTCCACACCCGATTGGTGAAATTTCCTCTACAGAACCAGGTGAATCTTCAATTCTCAGAGTGAAAAGCACTGAGTGTTTTTCACTCAATCGAGATTAGACGAAAGACTCCTTTCATTATTGTTTACCTTGAGTAGGATTTTGATCGATTTTGATAATTTATTCACTTTAAAATGAGTGAACTCACTAAGTGTTGAGTTCAAGACACCTTTTATTGAGTGACTTTTACTCAAATTTGTGTTACACTTAACTCGATTAGTACTCATATCTGAGTATTAATTTCACTCAGTATTGAGAAATATATTCTAAATTATTTTTTTAAAAGCTATATGTAAGCTAACTTGTTATTTTATAACAGGTGGGCAGGTGCCTTTCAAAGGTAAGTTTCAGTTTAGGACATGGTCTCGAACATGTCCATTTCCTAAAATTCACTTTTGGGAGGCATCTGGTCACTTGTAATAAAATAACAAGTTAGCTTACATAGCTTTTAAAAAAATCATTTAGAATATTTCGTTTTTTTAACAAACCAAATAAAAAACTGTAGAACCTTCAAAAATATTTTTATTTGTCATTTTTATTTGACAAAAAAACAAATAAAACCAAATATAACACTATTATTATAATATCAAAAACATTTTAAAAAGCTTTCAACTCAACGTCTAGAAAAGTTGCATCACATCGCAAAAATCCGCTTTATTAAGAGCATTCGTCAGCTCGGCTACCAACATTCTCGAATATTTCTAATTTCTAAACTAACTTTTAATAACGAAAATCCTCCGGAAAATCCAGATACTTTTCCTCCTGAAAATTAAAAAAAAATGTTATTCTGGCAAATGTTCCAGTTCCCAGTTCCAGATTGAGGGAAAGTACCTAGATTTTCGCTACGCTAATTAGTCCAGGAAACATCCGAGCATTGCGGCAATCAGTAGACGCAGTCGAATTTGAATATATGTTGGGCGAATTTCTGCGATGTGAAAAAAAATGTTCTTAACATAAAACATATTTAGGAGTTATGAGTTCGCATTTGCTTCACCACGCCACGCGGCCACTGTCACACTTTACATCACACACACACACACACTATGGACTTGTAACCTGGGCACCCCTTCGAAGGAACAAGACAACCACCTACGACTCGAACAGATAATTAAAAACTGAGGAACAGGGAAATAGCTTATTCGGTATCGAAGAAGCGCGTATGACGTATGATTATTAATGAGCGAAAATACTCTAAACTGGGTGATTTCACTCAAATTTTTATTGTGTAAAACTATAACATGAGTTTTTAAGTGAATTTTTCTATTCCATTACTCAAAGATAGGGGTTATAACTCGAACATGAGCTTATTCAATAGCTATTGATTGAATAGAGATCATATTTGAGTAAAATTATGAATTTACTCTATTTTAGATAAAAATGTACTCAATTATTTCACTCAAAAAATTCACTCCCTGAGAAATATGTGTTCACTCAGGCTGATTTTTTACAGTGTATGATGTGCGACTTATGAAATGCGACGTACGACTGATCGGACTGCCGACTGATTGTAATATACTGTCCTTCGTCATCGTCCTTGCGTGTCGTTATTATTTTTCATCAAAAGAGTATTTAGCTATTGAAAAAATGGCCATGTTTCTTGAATGAAGTAGTTCCTAGCGTATTTTTCTTATTATCTTAAAACAAAGTAACTTGCACTTGATTGAATGAAAATAGATTCAAGAGAAATTTTCGAATTTTTCAAGAGAACCAGTTTTCTTGAGTTAAGAGAGTTTTTCTTCAGGCAAAATATTTTCTTTTACGCTAAAATAAATTCTCTTGCCACTAATTTTTTTTTCAAGAACGATTACGGCTTTAGTTCAAGTCTATCTTTTTTATCAGTGAAGGAATATAATTGGAGATCTGTATTTTTTTCTGAAACTAGAGAATATATCCTTAATACATTCTTCTTCTTCTTCTTCTTCCTACTCTATAATATGCAGATCGCCTGTTCATTCTTCACACCATGTCTACTAGGTTTTCTATTCTTCCCTCGTCCATTCGGCTTATATGTTCATTCCATTCGCGTCTTCTGCTCAATACCCATTCACTAATGCTATCCACCTTAGATGTTTGTCTTATTTTGTCGCTTCGTTCTCTATCTAGAAGCGTTTTACTTGTGATTTTGCGGAGGATTTTCATCTCGCCTGTTTCCAAGAATCTTTTTGTGTTTGCTGTATCCGGTCTGGTTTCTGCTGTGTAGGTCATAATGACCTACATTATGGGTCTGACGATAGCCTTGTATATTCTTGACTTGACCTCGACACCTATGTATTTATTTTTCCATATGGTGTCGTTCAGACATCCAGCCACTCTCATTGCTTTTGTTGTTTGTTGTCTTACCTCTGTTTTGATATCACCATAACCGGATAACTCTATACCGAGATATTTAAATTTCATTTCTTTCTGTATTATTGTATTATCCACGACAATCTTGCATCTGATAGGTATTTTTGATGTTGTCAGGCTCTTTGTTTTGGATGCAGAGATTATCATCTTATAAGATTTTGCTACTAGATTGATTACTCATTTTCTGCGAATAGCACAGCGTCGGCGTCGTCGGCATAACATAGAATTGTCATATTGCGGTCTCCCATTTTGTATCCATTTAAATGGCGCACTTGTTTGATTATTTCGTCCATGATAATATTAAAAAGAAGAGGGCTTAATGAATCGCCTTGTCGTATGCCTTTCTCTACAGGTATTTACAGATACTACAGGTTCAGTAAGATCCCTTTGAATAAGAAGACTAAGGAAGGAGCATAATGTTATCCATGTATTCATGCATGGTGGGCGGAAAAAGCGCCATAAAAGCACTCTAGGGTGGGGATCCTTGACAGTTCTGTTTGACGATGCATTTGACACATTTGAATTTGATTTGAAATTTTGTGGATTTGTCAGTCTTTACGGAGCTTATTTTATGTTATTTATTATTTATTCTACTACTGATAGTTGTACAAAGGTATAAATATAGATGGAAATTGTGGCAGAACTTAAATTAACAGTGACACTATCGCGATTTATCGAAAAACACTCTAAAATAGTTGGTTGTGTAGCGTGCGGTAGATCTCGGCAAAAATGTGTGAAATAATGGAACAACTTTTCGCTACTAAATGACTATACATATAATATACATACGTGTAGTAAACCGATCATTTATGAAATTCAATAAAATTAACTAATTATATATTTTTTCTTGCATTTTTGCTTTTATTTACTACTTGTCAAAGATTAGATGTCAAAGAATTTAGATACGTCAATTTGACTTACCTGCTTCAGTAGCGTATCGGATGTTTATAACTATTTTTATTAGAATTTTATATTTTTATAAGAATTTTAATAACTACCAACATTTATTCGCACCGTAAAATAAAACAACAAATTATTGACTCTACCCCACGTCTACCCTACATCATAGTTTTACATTTTTTAAATAAAATTAGAACGGCACTGATAAACCGGAATTTAAGTCGGCCATACTTGAGGCCCATCGCGGTGTACCCTAAGTTTTTGATATGCTCCTTCCTTAGTCTTCTTATTCAAGGTAAGATCCCCCGTGGATGTTAGCTTGGATTTGTGCTAATATATATTTCCGATGACTTTAATTAAGTTATGGGGTATTCGTCTGTCATAAAATGAAATGTACAACATCTTCTAATTGAACCCGATCAAATGCCTTCTGCAGGATCTATGAAACACATGTAAGCTGGTCTGGTGTAATCAATCGATTTCTCTGCAATCTGTCTTATAACAAAGACCGCATGATCACCAGTTCTAATCCTTGTTGCTCATCTCATAGAGATATAATGATGTTTAATTTGTTTGTTATTATTTATGTTGTTAGTTTTTAATGTTGTGCTGAGAAAATTTATGCCTATAGTTTTCTGGCCGTTCTTTATCCCCCTTGCAACATAAGGATAGTAATTGCTGTTCGCCATTCGTCGGGTATTCTTTGATAGAGGAATATATGTTTCATTAGTTTGGTTAGTTGCTGGATTAGATATTGTCCTCCATTCTTAAGTAGTTCATTCGGAATGTTGTCTTGTCCAAGATTTCTTCTGTTTTTAATTGTCAGACGCCATCTCTATGTCTTCACTTTCTATTTGTATGTTTTTCGTTAGTGGTTATCTCTGGTGTATTATTCTGCTCGATTGCATCTTCCTCTTTGTAGAGCCTTGTAAGGTAGTCAACCCAAGTATCCTTTATGTAATATGCTGAGGTTCAATTAGTTCGTTAGTCTCCTTCTTTGATTTCTAATTAATCGCCAGATTTGTTTTGGAGACCGTAAAGTCTCAGCCGTTATCAAATCCTCATTAATTGTTGTTCTCATCACTATAATAGGAACATACTCGGTTTTTACTGGAGTCAGTAATTAATGCTTTGCAAGCAAAAGTATGGATCAAATTTTAATACGGGTTATACTCAACATACTGAAGAAAAAACCATTTACAACATGAATTAGTTACTACTGTAGTAATTACAAAGCAAGAACCTTACAAAGGAATTGAAAATTATTATAGATGATGTGGTTTTTCTGTTCCCCTAGGGGGTTAAATCCTGGATCGGCCGTTGTGTATAGGGAAACTAAAAGCACTTCCTGCGATTATTTTTGCACTATAACTATACTCTACGTATGAGTACATTAAACATGTTTAATGGATATTTTTTAACCCTTAATAGCCTGTAAATAATCTATGAATAAACTAGAATATTGATTAATTAATTAAAACAAGCAACCTAGATAATTTGGGTTACATTGTTATGCAGTGTGTTTTAGATAACAATAAACAATGCATAATTATACAGAAAAGAATTTAAACATAATGTAATATTAACATTCTTTAGAATACAGTATTTCTATTGTTATACCGGTTTTATTCCAGTTCCTAAATATGAAAAACTGACGTTTATTATACCTACGTGTTATAACTTTCAACACAATTATAATAATCATTATAATTTAATACCGTGCGTAGAATAAATATTGCGTGCTGCTTATTGTGTCTTTGTATAACAACGGAACAGCTTTGTGTTAAAATAAAGTCAATATTTTTTCCATCGCATAGAATTTATTTCAAAGTTTTATAGAACAATAGACAATAGAAAAATTTCCTTGAAAACAATTTACATTGATGTATTCAAGTTTTGAAATGAACCTAAACACGCCAACACCTGTGAAGAAATTTTTGGTTATTTCCCAACATGTGACTTATTTTAAGTGAAAGAACTGAAAGTGATTTAACGCAAAAGAAAGAATGAGAAGATTTGGTAAATAGTAAAATAATATACCAGGATATCACCAACGGTCCCCAAGGCCTCCGAGTGAAGGATCAAACTGGATTCAAACCCAACAACCTAACCTAATCTAATCCTAAAATCTATCACAGTATTGCCAAATATTTCAAGCATTGATGACAACTCCGTACATTTTAGGCGTATTTATACAAAATCATACTAGAAACAGAATATCTAGACAAAGCTGACAAAATAAATAGTATTCTAAATAGCGTCCTTATAAATTAAGCAAATGTATTCTCGTGCCCTGTCAGCTTTTGGTATGCTAAAATACCACCATTAGGAATAAATGTTTTCACATCACAGCCCACTGAAAAAGTTTAAAGAGATCTGCACGACAACAAAATTGCTATGCTGTTATGTTAATTCTTTATGTCTTTGTACTTTACCATATATTTAGAGATAGAAAATAGGTCGATATTAATTTGCTTTTGAAATAAATAATTGTACTAAATAATTGATTTTATTGAAAAAGTACTATTGTTTTCTTAGTTTAGATATAAATTTACTAAAATTGTGATTTGAACGAGTTCTGCACTCTTTTTTCTATTGGAAAACATAATTTCTTATACAGTAAGGAAACATTTTAATAGTTATTTGATAAGGACGGTTGCAGAAAGGCTACAAATAAAAAGGAATCGATGTTATTAAAAACAAATGTCTCTTTTAACCGGCAGACCAGCAAAATCTTCTTTTTTCTTAGCTTCTTCTTCCTCCTCTTCTTCACAACATGGCTAAAATAATAATTTCTTCCTCTAGACTACTCATTTTCAATATACTTCTATGTTGCACGCCCTAGTAGTTGAGCCTTGACAGCTGTACTTTTTCGAAACTCTCGCTTATGTTGCTGGTCTGTGGCGGTAAAGTGTGCGATGTCATACCCAGGATGCAGGTTGTGCTGTGCTGGTCCGTACTTCAGTCCGTGTAGGTATAGTGTGCGCAGTCTTTATACTAAACAGAGTTATTTGAATGAATTTGGCCAGTTATCATAAAACATAGCCAGTACAGGTTAAATTCGAACAATTGATGCTAGGTGCTTTTTATACATTTGACAAAAAATGCACAAACACTTCTGCAAATATCCCAAATTTAGAAATAACTAGTGTAACTACTTCGTTTCAATCGAAGTAGAAAGAATCGGCCTAAAAATACAAAGACTAATGCAACATAAAAGGATAAATGCAAAATTCATGAATTCTATCTTTTAGTAAATTTAAAGGCAGGTTTATATAACATCGGTTCTAATCATAAGAACATTTATAAACATAAGAATTAAATAAAGCATTTATTTATTTATATACCAATCATAATATTATCAATAGCCGCCCATACAGAAATTTTCACATGTTTTCTAGATAAAATCATCCCTGAAATTACTCGAATAAAATTTTCAGATAACTCTGTATAATAATATATTATGTACTTATAATAGTAAATTCTTTCCAGGTGGAAAATTATTTCCTTCCCTGATCATGGAATGAATTTATTCAAATAGAATATGCAAGTCGTGGCAACTTTTCTAAAAACAACGCAATAAAGAAACTACTAAACGAGCTGACAGATGATATTTCTTCAGGTAATTATCTACACACAAAAAAGAATATTCTTATTTTGAACATTTAATACTCAAATAGAATAAATCTTAACTTTGTATATACGCAAAGAAATATATATTTATACTAATTATTTAGAATGATAAATTTAATGCTGCAATATTCTCCTAATGAATGATTTATTTTATAAAACAAGAATAAAAATTTTAGATTTAAATATTTATTATTACTCTATCTAAAACACAAACGATTATTGTTTTAAGATATCAAATCTTTTAAAGCGAAAATAAACTAATTCTACAATTAAAATTGCATTTACTCTGTTTGAAATGCCTCGAATTTGAAGTTATATAACGGTTTTCTTGATCAAAGTATATTCAATCTCCATTTGAGTAACTTATTTCTCAAAATGAATATTAGTAAAAGTTTGGTTTAAGATACGAACGAATTGAAGCAACAAAAGTTTTTACTTAGTCTGAATAAATATATTTTTAAATTTGAGACTTTTCAATTCTCCGAACAATTTTCTTTTTGTTTCATTTGAGTAAAATAAAATTCTTGAAGTAAGGCAAAAATATCTCTGTTAAAAGTTTATTTTTAGTATGTACAGCATAAACATTGGTTTGGTTTGGTCATTTTTCAAGGTATTGCGACACTGAGGATGACATGTCACATGATGTGGATCGAGCTTCCCAGGTTCGAGCCCAATATTCCATTACTTTTATTCCATGGCTCGGTATTATGTTGCAGCTATGCAATTTCTTCTTTAAATGTATCTAAAAATGATTGCTTTCTGTTAATTTTAACTAAATTTTACTATTTTAATGCTATACCTTCTAAATTATCTTTTTTTGTTTCGGGACAATACCAAAAGTCTTCGTCATCTGGCCTTTTTCTTTATTTTTGGGTATCACCAGATCTAAATAAAATATTTCTGCAGTGATTCACTAGTTTGCCCTTAGCCATAACTGTCTTGTGAAATGGACAACATGCTCTTTTCACAGGGGGACAGTAATACACTCCCATTGGCTTTGTGGGAAAAGGAGCACTATTTTAGCAGCTAAAGAATTGTACTCATCTTGTTGAAGTCGACTAAAAAATAATTATTTTTAGTTTTTGCTTATGTAAATTCAAAAGCGTATTTTATTTTTTATAGTATGGCTTTTATAGTATGGTATTTTATTTTTTATAACATGGCTTTATAAAAACCTTTTCAAGCTTCCTAATTATTTTATAAAACATATCTTCGAAATGAGAGCGCCATGGATATCCTTAACAGGCAGTTGTTTGCTAATATAAAGACGTGAAAGATTGCGTGTCATTCAAAATATAGTAATATAAAATTGCTTTCCCGTTCAAAATATTCTAATAAATTTGCCATGAGTTTTTTACGACTATTAAGCTATCTTGTACACTTCTCACTAAAAGAGGTTCTAAAAAGAACAATCTTCGATTGCAAGGTCTGCTAGTATACATTTTGAAGCTTAAAGTATCACAACACTATTTATTTAAACCAAAAACTTGTAATACAAAACTAAAGTGTCAGAACGAATGACAATGTCAGAAGGTATATAAATAAATGCGGCTATATACTATCTGAATCCCCAGTGCGAAATTTAAAGTCCAGTTAGTCAGCACGCAATATGTCCATGGTCGGCAACAATGAATTTAAAAATCGTGCCCTCGATTACGTAACTTTATTATTATAGTATTTTACTTACTTTTTAACTACTAACTTTTTTTCCATAATTAATAACTAATCGCACCACGGCACCAAACGCAACAGCAACACCCATGCAACACCCCTACCGCGTCCCATCAAGCAACTGTTCAACTCAAAACTCAACTATAAAATACCGATTACCGGCCGCCTGAAGCAGGTTTAGAAAACAAGTGATGGGAAGGGGTGAAATGAAATTTGCTAATTCTCAAGACAAAATTAATAAAAAAAAATAATTTTAATCCTAGTAAATATGTTTATTTTTTAATTGGTTTGTGCAGCAAAATATATTTAAACAGAAACATAGTAGTTTCAAAATGTCTATAAAATATTTTTATTTTAAGAAAAACTCTGTTTTAATTCCTTGGTTATTTTTATTTGAATAATATTGTTATCTTATACTTAACAATTAAAGCAAAGATTTGTTTTAAATGAAATATATAAGATTCTTAAAATAATATTTTATTTTTCTTGATCAAAACCTAATAAAGTTCATTGAAATAGACTGGTATTTCAAATAGAAAATGTAACTTATTTTGGAAGCAGTATATTTAAAACTTTAATTAATACTCAATCAGAATTTCTAAACAAAAATATTATTTTAAATTAAGAAAATATAATGAAAAATTATTATTTTGCAAATGCATATATTTAAACAAAACATATATACTTGAAAAAAGTATCCGTTTATTTAAATTTAGTAAAAAATTTTGAGAAAATATGTTTACATCGATGAAGTATTTCTTTTTTTGTGTGTATAATGTAATAGAAGTATCCGAGATTTAATAATTTTATATTTATTTTTTTAGGCGCTATACAGCTAAGATTGTTATGCAATTCCTGGCCTATATTTTTCCAACAATAAATATCCGAAAGGAAAAACCAGCAGGACGGTGGAAGCTCCCTCGCTTTAGAAGTTGCTGAAGGATAACCATAAACCTTGAATCTACATAAGAACTTTCTTTAAGTTCGCATGTGTGCTTATCTACTCTAGCAAATTCTCTTTTCTGGTTTAATAAAAAACTTTTCTAATGTAGGTGATAAATTAGTTCCCTCACACCAAGATATTATATACACCAGCACGTTTATTTTGTATTTGATAAAATAAAAGTATTTACTACAACATGCGATTTTTCTAAATTAGTACTTCTTCCTATGTACCTTAGTGAATTACCTCCTAATTTTTTGATAAAACGTTTGTTTATCATACACAACTATATTTTTCATCTGTTTTCAACTACTAAATTTTCTTTTGTATAGTACATAATATTTTATTTGAAAAAACTAACGACTTCATTTCAAACACAAAAATGTTTATTTATTCTTAACAATTAATATTTTATAAATTACATAATAGGGTTATTTATATTAGGAAAAAAATCCTAGTCAAAATATTTAGATACGGTAAATTAGGTTTTGTCTGTCCCTATAGTGCTCAAGAATTTTATCTAAACTACACAAGTTTTTTTTTCTGTGTATGTTTGTATTTGTTTCTTTTATGTTATGTTTATTAAAATCAAACAAGGGATAGCCATAGGTCACTAACCTCTACAGATAATTACCCTAAGAAATACTTTTATTTATTTTAGATTTGGTTAAAAAAGTCTCTTTTATTTTCCGTTTAGAGGCGTTGTTAAAATCTACTCTGTACCCTGTGTCCCATAAATGCTGACAAATCATAGATTTATGAAAAACACCTTTCTTAAATAACCGTTCTTTAAACGAACATTTAACATTTTTTTGAAGAAATGAATCCGCCACAAAGGTAATTGACATTATTCGAAATACCAATCTTGAGCATCGAAATTCTCACCACCCTATATATAAAATATGAATAATAAGAAATGATCTAATGTACCATTGATTATTAAGTAATTACCTAAACATAAGACATTCTTTTATATTTTCTATGACTCATATAATTTGGTACCCATATTTGTATTGGCACATAATTATGAACAAATCATCTTAAATTCATTATAAAATAAAATTTTTTCTTTACCTCTAACATAGATGAATGTAGCTTAAGAAAAGAATATCAGCAGCTAATACCAACCTTCTTCGGAATAATAGATATTTTAATAATATAATAATATCATAGATATGCAAAATATCTTTGCGTTCGTGTTTACACACTAAATGCAACAACCAATAGTTCCGCAAATATTGCAAAACCTTGTACGACCCACTGCTTCTTTGTCGTATAGTCATCATCTTCAGATTACTCATATAGTTTTTCTATTAAGATTTGCATAAATAAATATAATTTGATGACGAATAGTTTCGCTGATAGGTACGTCAATACAATTCGTAAATTATTCATAATAATTATTAAATTTAATATTATTATAATAAATTGACTCAGAAAATTAGATAGTCCTGATTTAATAATTATAAAGCTTCATTCGGTACCTCAAATTTAGTGGACTGTATTTAGTTTCAATCTAAGATTTCACGTCAAAATTAGTGGTAGTAATGTTTAAGTTTGATTCAGAACCTCCCAATTAGTGGAATAAATTAGTGGTTTCAATAACACTTTATACTTTTCAGTTTACGACCATTCACAATGACTAAAAAACATAATTAGAAATTAATAGAATATCCTAGCAATAGCTTGCGGTAGTCAGTTGTATCCATAGAGAAAGCCTAATATTTAGCTTATAATTCAATCAACTTTTGATTTCAAAAATCAATTTCGCTTGACGGATGATAATCAAAGGCCAAAATGACATTCCGCGCATATTTTGAATTATAATTAGTGGAAAAGTTTTTTAAAAGTTGTTAACTTCAGTTAATTTTGACGTTCTGAATACTAACATTGAAATTAAAGGAACAAACTTCTACGCTAATTGAAACCACTAATTTATTCCACTAATTTCGACGTTCTGAATGAGGCCATAATTAGTAGAAAAAGTTAACAAACTTTTAACCTTTGCCACTAATTATACTTCAAAATTTGCGAGGAATGTTATTATGGCCTTTGATTATCATCCTTCAAGAGAAGATGGGGTTGGGAATGAAAAGTTTATTGTTTTATAAGCTAATTATTAGCACAGATTAGGTATACTATTTGTATACAGATAAAAATCTTATCCCTAATTCGTGGTACGAAAATTGTTTTTTATGACGATGTGCAAACGAGTAAAATTTCCTACGCGCAAAAATAAACTCGCGTAAAATAACAATAAACAGCGTAATAGAGAGATATCGCTAAACCGAATAGCCTGCATGGACGTTAATAAGGCCAGGTGTTA
Source organism: Sitophilus oryzae (assembly GCF_002938485.1). Classification (NCBI taxonomy): domain Eukaryota; kingdom Metazoa; phylum Arthropoda; class Insecta; order Coleoptera; family Curculionidae; genus Sitophilus; species Sitophilus oryzae. The sequence goes on from NW_022146697.1 coordinate 177,434, forward strand.
TTTCCTTTACTTGAGGTGGTATTAACTCTCTTCATTTATAGTTATCGGATCGGAAAGAATTCTGTTCGCGTCGCGTCCGCTATTTAAACTTAACCTAACTTTGAATTTAAAACTTTGAAATTGTTTTGTTTACTAGGTATTTTAAAAATAAAGGGCTAAAGTGCTTATTTCCAGTGCTTTATTGTTCAACGTCTGCCAGTGGGTTTAGGGCAACAAGCAACAAATTCTCTTAGAAGGGCTAAGTCGTCATCTGCTGTAAACCTAAGCCTCTTTATAGGTTCTTTAATATTGGAAGAGGTGGAATCCATATTTTGGGCCATATTTATTTAACTAAAACTAATCCCAGCTACTTAAATATCAAATTACCTAATAAAACTAAAGTAATAATTCAAAACAATTCAAACATAACCTAAAATAAAAGATCTCGCCGGCCGGCCCCGGTTGTCAAATACCCGCCCATGCCCATTTAAGCAATTTTTAAACGTTATTTATGGTGTAATTGATCCGCAAATTACGTCAGGCGGTAACGTTATTAGCGGTAGTGGTCGAGAACTATCGATAGCCTATCGATATTTATCGATAGTTTATACTATCGAAAACTATCGATATTATATTTCTGACCATCGATAGTTTTCGATAATTATGTCTTTATTACTATTTACCAGTTTCAATAAAGAAAAGACATTCAGGTTTAATTTTTTTTATCACAACCAATCGGTTTTTTAACATAGGCTGAAAATAAATAAGAATCTTCTTTTAAACGAGTTTTCGGAGCAGTTAGTCAATCCGAAATATGTCATTATTGTCAAAATTATCAAATGTCGTGTCAACACTGTCAACGTTAACTGTCAAGTGTCAACTTTAACGTCAAACGTCAACTTCAAGCTTACGGCCAACGGAATTTTGAACCTAATCTGGCATTTTTGCTTTGCATTTTGCAATTTAATTTATATGTGATAAACAATAATAAACATAAATCAAAATATAAAAAAAACGTATGTGATGTGTAATGTGTCCAATCCATTTGCAGGCGATGATTTAATATAAAAATGTTATTTAAAGAGTCTGGGGTAGTTTTTTACGTCAATGATCTCCCACAAAACATAATTTATTTAAAAAATAACCTAAAAACTGGTAAACTCACTAATTATTATGACTATCGAACACTATCGATAATAATCGATGGTCAAAGGACCGACTATCGAGAATTATCGATGGTGGGGACTATCGATAGTTCTCGACCACTAATTAGCGGGTGTTGCGTTAAAAATTGACTCGCGCATATCATAACCATGATAAGGTACGCGTAAATACTGCATGACGCTATTCGGTTTTCCGATATCTCTCTAATAACTGTGCCGGTCATGCGCTGTGCACAATTTTAGAGGCCATAAGTGGGCGTGCTATGTGCGCAAACTAGTAACCTAACCATGGTACAAAGAATATAAGGTATGATATTGCGCAGGTTGGTCGCTACGTCACAGGTGATAACAGGCGCTATTGGTCAGCACGCTCCGCGCGCCAGTTCAAATCGTCAAGATATTGTTATAAACCTGTTTTTTTGTTTATATACCGTCATTGAATTATCGCTAAGCAAGTTACTTTGGAGCAGTGCGTAAGGAGTCGGGCTAGGAAGCGAGACCGGAGTTCGAATCTCGGCCGAGACATAACTTTTATTTATTTTTTAAATACTGTTGTATTCTATAGTTTATTTTTGTAGTATAAAAAAGAACTATTTATTCTGTTATTTTTAATCTCCGTTATTAATATAAATTGATTGTTAGTACAATACCTCATTTAATATAAAATAATATTCTACTTTTTGAAATGTATCGGGCCCTAATTGTACCTAAAAGTAATATATTTTTAGTGATATACCATATTGTAAACTATTTAATATTTTAGTCACTTAAAAAGTTAATTTGCATTGAATAATTGCCTACCATTAAAGGAAATTTGAGCTATATAATCCTTGATGGGCATATTCTGGGTATGCAAATACTTCCTTTAAATTTTGGGTGTCGTTCAACCGATTTATTCTCAAAACCAGAAACTTCTACATATAAAAAGAAGCAGAGGTCACTAATTATAATAAACTTCACCCTTGGTATTACTTCCACTAATTATAATAAACTTCACCCTTAGAATTACTTCTATCACAATTACAATACGTTCATCTGCATTGGCATTTTCTACTTTTCGATGGGAAACAATAAACTTCCCAATATTTTTTAAATGATGTAACAATTCCTCTTGTGGTTACTTTTCCATAGATATCCTCAACTCTGTCCTCATGTGAATTCAGAGGCAATGAAAATGAAAATTATTTACCATAAACATCGCAAACTAAAAACCTAATAAACAATTTTATACCGAATATAGAAATAAATTCAGTATTCTTACCTATCGTCCAAATCCATGTTAATAGATAATTATTATTTTTAAATATATTTTTGGAACTGCTGGTTTTAGTAATTATTAAATTAAACGAACTAAAAAGTCTTAAAAATAAACAATTCTTAACCATAACCCCAAAAAATGCAGATCTCCTGTCAACTTTCTTTATTTTTTATTTATTCATTATTTTCCTAGTGACGTCACAGGTGGTATGCGCGAACTGAACGAAATTGGAGCCGCTATCGATCATACCTTGTATTCTTTGTACCATGTAACCTAACTAGTGCCCGATTCCGAAAATTGGAACCACGAAAAACAATAAAGAAAAAACAAAGTTTATAATCTGTGTTATTAGGTTCTCTCTAGGGATACAACTGCCTACCGCAAGCTGTTGTTTGGATATTTTATTAATTTTAATTGTATTTTTTAGACTTTGTGAATGATCGTAAACTTTGAAGTATAAAGCTTCATTCAAAACATCGCAATTAGTGGTGTAAATTAGTGGTTTCAATTAGCGTAGAAGTTTGTTCCTTTAATTTGAATCTAAGCATTCAGAACGTCAAAATTAGTGGTAGTCATTTTCAATAAGTAGAAAAAGTTTATTATTATAGTATTTTACTTACTTTTTAACTACTAACTTTTTTTCCATAATTAATAACTAATCGCACCACGGCACCAAACGCAACAGCAACACCCATGCAACACCCCTACCGCGTCCCATCAAGCAACTGTTCAACTCAAAACTCAACTATAAAATACCGATTACCGGCCGCCTGAAGCAGGTTTAGAAAACAAGTGATGGGAAGGGGTGAAATGAAATTTGCTAATTCTCAAGACAAAATTAATAAAAAAAAAAAAATTTAATCCTAGTAAATATGTTTATTTTTTAATTGGTTTGTGCAGCAAAATATATTTAAACAGAAACATAGTAGTTTCAAAATGTCTAAAATATTTTTATTTTAAGAAAAACTCTGTTTTAATTCCTTGGTTATTTTTATTTGAATAATATTGTTATCTTATACTAAACAATTAAAGCAAAGATTTGTTTTAAATGAAATATATAAGATTCTTAAAATAATATTTTATTTTTCTTGATCGAAACCTAATAAAGTTCATTGAAATAGACTGGTATTTTAAATAGAAAATGTAACTTATTTTGTGGAAGCAGTATATTTAAAACTTTAATTAATACTATCAGAGTTTCTAAACAAAAATATTATTTTAAATTAAGAAAATATAATAAAAAATTATTATTTTGCTTTTAAGCAAATGCATATATTTAAACAAAACATATACTTGAAAAAAGTATCCGTTTATTTAAATTTAGTAAAAAATTTTGAGAAAATATGTTTACATCAATGAAGTATTTCTTTTTTTGTGTGTATAATGTAATAGAAGTATCCGAGATTTAATAATTTTATATTTATTTTTTTAAAAATTAGTGGTAGTCATTTTCAATAAGTAGAAAAAGTTAACAAACTTTTAACTTTTCCTAATTATACTTCAAAATTTACGAGGAATGTCATTTTAGCCGTTGATTATTATCCGTCAAGAGAAATTGTGTTTAGACATGAAAAGTTGATTGTTTTATAAACTAAACATTATGGTTTCTCTATGGATACAACTGACTATCGCAAGTTGTTGCTAGGATATTCTATTCATTTTAATTGTATTTTTAGACATTGTGAATGATCATAAACTAAAAAGTATAAAGTGTAATTAAAGCCACTAATTTATTCCACTAATTAATTGCGAGGTTCTGAATGAACCTTAAAGCAAACTAGTAATTACTTAGCCCGGAATATATTATGAAATACTTAACCAGAGATGTTCTCTCTTTTATATCATATATAATTCTAAACTCCTATCCGAAATTTCCATGTTTTTACTAAGTTCGCAGCTAATTTCCATTTATCTTCGCTATCTGTTCGCTCCCCAGTCTCTAACGTTTGTTTAAGTTTGGCCTTAAACCGTACCCGCCAGAAAATTAGTTTACTAACTTTCTAGTGCGATAAAACTTTGAAGCCAGTATAGTAGTTAAGAGAACGTCTATAAAATATTGAAGGGGACCATTTCAAGCTTTTTATATTTGTTTTTCGTTTGTGAATAACGTTTTCTACTTGAAAAGTCCAGTAATGAACCAAATATAATAATATATGTACTATTATTATATCGTTGATTGAAGGAATTGGGAAGATACGCAAGCTAATGGTAAAAATTCGTGATAAGGCTGATTTGGTTCCCCCTTACGTCTCAAGTGCTGTACGGTGGAGTCTCTATTCGTTCAGCGACCAACGCATAAAACATTCTTTTTCTGTAATTCGGCTAACGATGGCATATCGAAGACGGTGCGGAACTGAAAGCGACAGTGTTACCATACTAAAATGTAACAAAAAAAAATAAAAAACACTATTTTGATTAAAAACAAATGTTAAATTGACATCTCATGACTGACGTGAAGTTGAGAGGCTTGTAGTTGACATGACATTGTTAATACGTATCTCTAGGAGGTCTGTCAGTAAAACTACGTCTATAAATGACGCTTCAGTTTCAATATTTATAACTCTCTTTGTTATATGTATAAAATGTACGTCAGATTTTTGATTCCGATGACCATAAAATCACGCCATTATCACGCATTTTAGCTGGGTAGTAAGTTTATTTTATTAAAACTTCGTAATCTTACTTCCACCACCTGTTCATACATTAAGAATTAATGCTCATAAAAGATAAAAATAAATGTAAAAAAGCTGATATTCTAATATGCCGTAGGGAACTGATTGTTTTGTATCCATATGAAACTGCTGGTACCAACATAAAAACTAATTACGATGCGTTGTTAAGTCATTATTAAAACTAATATTATGCATGCGTACGTCATTGCATATTTGGAAATTTACGGTGGTAGTTAAACTTTTGATATACACGTACAAGGTATTAAAATCAAATGACGGTACTAATTACATAAAAAAGGTGTATGGGGATCATTATCAATTTTTTTCCTATACAGGGTAATTTAAGACATTTTTGCACATTTATAAAGTTTAATAGTAGCAATATGAAAAATTACTTTGGCCCTATAGGTAGTAGTAGTTAGTCATTAGGAAATAATAATATTGTAGTAGATATTTATGATACAAGTGAGTTAACACCATCATTACGGTACGTCTAACTAAAAACACACAATGAATTTAAAAAATTATTGTACTTAACTATATACTTATCCTTAAAATCAATTACCTTAATACCGTGTATTGTTTTCTGTACAGGGTGTCCCACTAAGGTTTATAACTAAGATTCCACTGAGATTTATAACTAAAGGGGCTATAAGAAATTGCTGGAAATTATTTTCAAGTTTGTAAAACGGCCGCTAGAGGGCGTAACTACTATGGAAAATAATAAAATAGAATTTTTACAGAATTTTGCCTAGATAATGGGTACTATAAATAATAGCTTTATAATCTTCACAAAATTTTGGATTTTTTTCATTAGAACCATTTTCCCCTATCTGCTAAAATAAAGTGGTGGGGGAAGGTTAGATCTAGCTAGATCTAACCTTAGATCTAGATAGCCCTCTAGATCTAGATAGCCCTCTAGATCTAGATAGCCCTCTAGATCTAGATAGCGTTTTATACTCTGTACTACCAATAACTTCAACTACTTCAAATAATAAAAGCATCTTGAAAAAACAATTAAAAGATAAAAAACGCTGCTAAGACTATCAAAATGTAGATCTAATAACAATTTGACGTTTATACTATTACACCAAAGCAACTTTTTTCCAAAGCCTACCATGACCACTGAATCATCGTTTCTTGTTCACTGTTATTAATATCTGAATTATTAGACATTAATACATCTGGTATTATGGTATTCTGGTATTTCATCGATTTTAAAAATAAACTAACTGTTTCTATCTTATTTTTTTGTTAGAATGGGCATAATTAAGAGGGCTACTGATACCGTGTTGTAAAAATAAGGTAATTAAGGGCTTATTTTTTGGTATTTATGATAATTTTGCTAATATCTTCGGTTTGAAAGAAGATATCAAGATGCGGTTTTCCCTGACATTTTAAGCTTTTACTACTCTTTATTATCAGGTAAAATTACATATACTATCGTATTTAATTTTTTTGAAAAAAAAAGCGCTATGTTTGTTGAATTGTAAGAAAGCGCCCCCTAGCGTCTACGTTCAAAACCTTATTATTATTATTTTTATGGGGTAATATAGAGTACGAAACGCTCTTTTAAACGAGCCCTCGTTTGTTGGATTCTGATCATCCAGTCCAGAGTTATTAATATTCAAATAAAAACAGATCTAACCTTCCCCCACCACTTTATTTTAGCAGATAGGGGAAAATGGTTCTAATGAAAAAAATCCAAAATTTAGTGAATATTATGAAGCTATTATTTATACTACCCATTATCTAGGCCAAATTCTGTAAAAATTCTATTTTCTTATTTTCTATAGTAGTTGCGCCCTCTAGCGGCCTTGAAAATAATTTCACCATCTTTTCATGATATTTTGACGACGTTTCGTGCACTATGAAATCCCATCATCAATGGCGAAAAACTCGTCCCATTTAAATTAAATTTGGTATTGACACACAATTTTTTTTAACGTGAACTGAACTCGTGTGAAGTTGGCACCCTTTTTTCAAAAAATGAACTGGAATTTGAGAGTTCTGAATAGATTTACAATAGTTCTATAGTTCTTGATAAGTTAGAAAAATAGTTCTGGTTAATTTCGGGAGATATGACAGGGGGGTGCCAACTTCACGTAGCACCCTTTTTTATTCTGGAACAGTTCTGATAGTGGAAATATATTCTAGAACAAGAGTTCTATAGTTCCTGACTATTGATCAAAATAGTTCTATTGTATTAACCAAGTTATGAACAAAAATAAAATGGCAGCCTGCGCAGTTTAAATCGATTTTCTAGGTAAAAATGATTTAAAGAATAGTTCTGAATAGAGTTCTGAATAGCACCCCAAAAGTTCTATAAGATGTACTATTTGATTTTTTAAAAATACCCATAATTAAAAATTTCATTGATGCACGACTCTATAGATAGACATAAAAATCGACTCTACGAAGGAAATGCAATGTTGAAAAACAGTTCTGGTTAGAGTTCTGAATAGCACCCCAAAAGTTCTATAAGATGTACTATTTGATTTTTTTAAAATACCCATAATTAAAAATTTCATTGATGCACGACTCTATAGATAGACATAAAAATCGACTCTACGTAGGAAATGCAATGTTGAAAAACAGTTCTGGTTAGAGTTCTGAATAGCACCCCAAAAGTTCTATAAGATGTACCATTTGATTTTTTAAAAATACCAATAATTAAAAATTTCATTGATGCACGACTCTATAGATAGACATAAAAATCGACTTTACGAAAGAAATGCAATGTTGAAAAACAGTTCTGGTTAGAGTTCTGAATAGCACCCCAAAAGTTCTATAAGATGTACTATTTGATTTTTTAAAAATACCCGTAATTAAAAATTTCATTGATGCACGACTCTATAGATAGACATAAAAATCTACTTTACGAAGGAAATGCAATGTTGAAAAACAATTCTGGCTAGAGTTCTGAATAGCACCCTAAAAGTTCTATAAATTGTGCCAAATGATTCTTTTTTAAATATTATTATTTAAAAATTTCATTGACTCCCGACGTTATGCAGTATGTCCCCGGATTTGAGGAAAATGCATTTTTCATAAAAAGTTTTACTTGTTCTTAAATGGTTAATCCCGTTAATACTTTTCCAAATTTCCATACCGCTTTAGAAAAAATAAAAAAAAAACATGGAAGTATTATTTAATTTGATCTAAGTCCTAAAAATCAAAAGGCATTTCTATGATAAATACTATAACTTCGACTAAATTCTTTGATAGATGGTTATTATAAATTTTGATTAACGTCATATTTTTTGCTCTTTTAAAATATCACACTTTTCGTAGTATTGTACTAAAAAAGATTTGTGCTTATTTAACATTTCAAAACAGCAAAAATATGGCTTTAATTAAAATTCTATGAATAACAATCAAAGAATGAAGATGAAATTATATTACCACAGAAACGCGTTTCGATTTTTAGGATTTTTCAACAATATTTTCATGTTTTCTTTAAATTTCTTTAAAACGGTATGGAAATTAGCAAAAGTATAAACAGAATTAACCGTTTTAGAACAATATTTTTATTAAGAAAGCCTTTTTCTTTTTTCTCAAAATAGGTCTCATAGAGGTTGACTTTGAGAGCAAAAAATAATATTGAGTAATAGCAAAGTAAGTCAGACTAGAGTTAATAACAGAAATTTTATAAAAAGATGGAATTACTTTGCATCTATAAAACTTACTTACTATATCGAAAATTTGGTTGGCTCTGATTGATTCTAAATTACGTGGCAATAAAACTGATTAAATGAATATTTATGTAACATGATATATTAACTTTTTCCTCCGTAATACTTAGGTTAGTTTTGTCACACTCGATATCGTTATTTGGTGTATGTGTAACTCGACACCCAAACAAAATACAAGGGCGAGTTGTTCAAGAACTGGCCGATTCCTCCTAATAAAAACAAAGCCAGAGAATTTATTACAGAAAGGCTGTGTCTATAAAATACCATGGGTTTATAAAATATTGAGTCGTTATAAATAGAATATAAAGTATAGGAAGGTATTATACAAAGCGTTCTTGGTAAGAACGTACGTATTTTTGTAAGGTTAAATTTGTGATTTAATTTTTTTGCCCCTTTTGAGATTAAATTATATTTTATATAAATTTGAAGCTAATAAATACATGTAACTTTGCATTCGTACTATTTGTATTTTCTTGTTTTTCATATAAATATCAAAGAATCTCACAGAACTCTAACCAGAACTGTTTTTCAACATTGCATTTCTTTCGTAAAGTCGATTTTTATGTCGATTTTGGTATTTTTAAAAAATCAAATGGTACATCTTATAGAACTTTTGGGGTGCTATTCAGAACTCTAACCAGAACTGTTTTTCAACATTGTATTTCCTCCGTAAAGTCGATTTTTATGTCTGTCTATAGAGTCGGGCACCAATGAGATTTTTAATTATTGGTACTTTTAAAAAATCAAATAGTACATCTTATAGAACTTTTGGGGTGCTATTCAGAACTCTAACCAGAACTGTTTTTCAACATTGCATTTCCTTCGTAGAGTCGATTTTTATGTCTATCTATAGAGTCGTGCATCAATGAACATATAGAACTTTTGGGGTGCTATTCAGAACTCTAACCAGAACTGTTTTTCAACATTGCATTTCCTTCGTAGAGTCGATTTTTATGTCTATCTATAGAGTCGTGCATCAATGAAATTTTTAATTACGTGTATTTTTAAAAAATCATATCTTATAGAACTTTAGGGGTGCTATTCAGAACTCTAACCAGAACTGTTTTTCAACATTGCATTTCCATCGTAGAGTCGATTTTTATGTCTATCTATAGAGTCGGGCACCAATGAAGTTTTTAATTATTGGTACTTTTAAAAAATTAAATAGTACATCTTATAGAACTTTTGGGGTGCTATTCAGAACTCTAACCAGAACTGTTTTTCAACATTGCATTTCCTCCGTAGAGTCGATTTTTATGTCTATCTATAGACTCGTGCATCAATGAAATTTTTAATTATTGGTATTTTTAAAAAATCAAATAGTACATCTTATAGAACTTTTGGGGTGCTATTCAGAACTCTAACCAGAACTGTTTTTCAACATTGTATTTCCTCCGTAAAGTCGATTTTTATGTCTGTCTATAGAGTCGGGCACCAATGAGATTTTTAATTATTGGTACTTTTAAAAAATCAAATAGTACATCTTATAGAACTTTTGGGGTGCTATTCAGAACTCTAACCAGAACTGTTTTTCAACATTGCATTTCCTTCGTAGAGTCGATTTTTATGTCTATCTATAGAGTCGTGCATCAATGAAATTTTTAATTATTGGTATTTTTAAAAAATCAAAGGGTACATCTTATAGAACTTTTGGGGTGCTATTCAGAACTCTAACCAGAACTGTTTTTCAACATTGTATAGCGCGTAAAGTCGATTTTTATGTCTATCTATAGAGTCGGGCACCAATGAAATATTTAATTATTGGTACTTTTAAAAAATTAAATAGTACATCTTATAGAACTTTTGGGGTGCTATTCAGAACTCTAACCAGAACTGTTTTTCAACATTGCATTTCTTTCGTAAAGTCGATTTTTATGTCTATCTATAGAGTCGTGCATCAATGAGATTTTTAATTACGGGTATTTTTAAAAAATCAAATAGTACATCTTATAGAACTTTTGGGGTGCTATTCAGAACTCTAACCAGAACTGTTTTTCAACATTGTATTTTGCGCGTAAAGTCGATTTTTATGTCTATCTATAGAGTCGGGCACCAATGAAATTTTTAATTATTGGTACTTTTAAAAAATTAAATAGTACATCTTATAGAACTTTTGGGGTGCTATTCAGAACTCTAACCAGAACTGTTTTTCAACATTGCATTTCCTTCGTAGAGTCGATTTTTATGTCTATCTATAGAGTCGTGCATCAATGAACATATAGAACTTTTGGGGTGCTATTCAGAACTCTAACCAGAACTGTTTTTCAACATTGCATTTCCATCGTAGAGTCGATTTTTATGTCTATCTATAGAGTCGTGCATCAATGAAATTTTTAATTACGGGTATTTTTAAAAAATCAAATAGTACATCTTATAGAACTTTTGGAGTGCTATTCAGAACTCTAACCAGAACTGTTTTTCAACATTGCATTTCCTCCGTAAAGTCGATTTTTATGTCTATCTATAGAGTCGTGCATCAATGAAATTTTTAATTATTGGTATTTTTTAAAAATCAAATAGTACATCTTATAGAACTTTTGGGGTGCTATTCAGAACTCTATTCAGAACTATTCTTTAAATCATTTTTTACCTAGAAAATCGATTTAAACTGCGCAGGCTGCCATTTTATTTTTGTTCATAACTTGGTTAATATAATAGAACTATTTTGATCAATAGTCAGGAACTATAGAACTCTTGTTCTAGAATATATTTCCACTATCAGAACTGTTCCAGAATAAAAAAAGGGTGCTACGTGAAGTTGGCACCCCCTTGTCATATCTCCCGAAATTAACCAGAACTATTTTTCTAACTTATCAAGAACTATAGAACTATTGTAAATCTATCCAGAACTCTCAAATTCCAGTTCATTTTTTGAAAAAAGGGTGCCAACTTCACACGAGTGTGAACTGATGAGACAAATAAATATAAATTTTAATATAATATGGTATCATTTTTTTATATACAAAATACCCATTTTTTTTTGCAAAATATAATACATTATTATTCGCTAATCGGAATGATTTGTTACATTTTTTCCATAGCAACTGTTAAAATTGCCTTATATCTATCAAAAATAGTAGATAAAATGGTAGATTAAATGATACTTTAACACGAGGATAAGTTAAAAACTTTATTCTGCAATCCTGTATTAAAAATATTCAAATTATAAAGAATCATCATTATTATTTGTATTCATGCAAATTTTTGTGGTGCAATTGACATTACCCGAAATATGTAATGGGAAGGAAGGATCATATTTTTGTTTCGTTAGGGATACAGTACAGATGTATTGGATTCAACGGTTCGATCTTCCACACTATTAGGAATGCATTCTGATACAGCAATCTTCTTGGTCACCGATTTTCGGTTTGTAACCATGACTGCTTCAAGAAAGCTATGAGCTTGCTATATCTACAAAATTTAGATGTTACTATACTGCTACGGAAATTTAAACGGTATAGCTTATCCTTACCTCAAAATATCAATGTTTTCATTGACCAGTATTGTACTTTTTAGCATTGAATAGTACGACCATAAACTGGACGGCTGCATTTTCTTTGATTTTGCAGAAAAATATGCTAAAAGTATGTTTTCACTTGATCTTTCTTCTCGCACGTTATTTAATTGCTTCCATTTTTGAAAATTTTTGTATTCCTTTTCATAAGTTATTAGGGATTTAAATGGAAGTAGTTTGGATATGGCGTTTATCGCCTCAGCGTGAATATCTGTTGGTAATTTACTTATTCTGTTTTGAGCCATTTCTGGCTCCAATTCAATCAGCAATCGACACGAAAAAGAATTAAAAAATATTGACTCAAAACTGACAACTAAAGAGACAGCTTTATTTATTTGTCAAATTACACAGAAACCAACGCCAATCCAGCACAACATTTTTTCTACTCATAATCAATTCCTTGAAATAATAATTTCTGAATATTTTTTAAAACGTAACTCGCTATGGAAAAAATATTGTTTTGTACACGACGATAAAATTGCATCATCATATAAAATACCATTTTATCGTCTTGTATAAAAAATTATTAGCTGTTCCGATTAAAGAGGTTGCACTCTATCTATTATACTATATAAATCCATATAAGTTAGATATAAATAACAAAATCCGTTACAAACTGTTTTCTTTGTATAACAATGAACATACACGGAATCGTACCATTAATTTTTTTTCCCGGTTGAAAGAAACCACTCTACCACTATTCACGATAGCATTTTCGCAGTTAATAGACCCACAAATACCACAACAGCATGTTTCCCCATAATTACAATAGTTGTCGTTATAACCCAAAGTAGAATGGTTAAAATAAAACAAGGTAGATGAAGAGTGACGTTGAATGTTTCAGATCACAGAAAAACATTCATTTAGAGAAGATAGCTGTTATTTGTTGATACAAACGTCACGTTTTTGTGAATCTACAAAAAGCATTCTACTTCGATCGATTCACGTGCAGTTTGTCACTTTTCTTAAGTGTAAGGCCCGGTTGTACAAACATAGCTTAAACTCGAGTTCAGGTGAACTGTGATTGGAACTCTTTAAGATGTAGAATATCTACTTTTTGAACTAATTTAAAACGATAAAAAAACTTATTACAGTTGAGGGTTGGAACCTTTGGTGTTACACAGCAAAATAAAAACACTAAATCACCATAATAAACCAAAACACTTTTATTTTACACTGGACGCGTGTTTCGCTAACCATGTTAGCATCATCAGCAGATGATTATAAACTCAAATACGATAAAAGATAAAAAAACATTGAATTTTGTATTAAATTTTGAACTTGGTTTAAGTTTGAATCCACTTTGATTAATTTACAATATTTTTTATTAATTTGTTTTTTTATTAAATTGTATTTGGGAAACTTCGGCAGCATATTCTGCAGATAAAAATAAGTAAACGAAGTAACAAATTTATGTCACAAAATGCTTCGTTTCGCAGATACAGGGAGTAGAAGTTGCGTAGAGATTTGTAATTTTTTTAGAGTTTTTTATTTTGTTTTTTTTTCAAATTTCTGAACTATAATCGAAATTTGGATAAAAATTGGTGTCTAGGTGTTTTTCCACATGAACTGCCTACTTGTAAGGGGCGCCACCTACATGTGTTTTGGCTGTTTTGAAGAGTACTTAATAACTTTTTGTCCGTACCTGTATAAAACTAAATATATATTTGCGTTATTTTTTACATAAAAAATGTGTCTTGGTAAAATCGCTATAAGCAACCCTTTTCAGGATAGTTAGAATGGAATTAGTCAATACTTATCATTATTGACAAAAAATAAACATGTTGAGTAGATTGTTTGACTGAAATGATAAATTTAAGAACTTTTTACTTTTTTAATTAATCATAAATTTTTCTTTGCAAAACTTATGATAAAACAATTTCTGTTGAACTTTTGGCACGAAAATATTTCAAATTTATTATTTCAGTTTAATAACTATTTAGTCAATACCTATGTTTAATTTATGTCAATGATGACAGATATTGATAATTTAGATTCCAAATATCTCGAGAACCAAAAAATTTTACGTAATAAACTTCGTAAGTGTATATTTTTTTTACTCAGTAGTTTTATACAGGTAGGGACGAAAAGTATTATATTACTCTTCAAACCATCAGTAAAAAAATAATGTAGCTGGCGCCCTCTACAAGTAGGAGTTATACTGACATCAAAATCAAATTTCTCATGTCAAAAAACTCCTAATAGACACCAGTTTTTATTGAAATACAGTTCAGAAATTATATGTGGAAAAAATCGAATTAAAAATGAAACTTTTACACCCTGTATCTCCAAAACTAACATTTTAGGACATACATATATACGAACTTTTTTACTTATTTTTGCCTGCACAATATGTTGCAGAAGTTTCCCGAATGCAGTTTCGGCCACCCTGTATAATGTTAACTATCGATTAAGTTAAATTGAAACTTCAGTTTGACCTACCTTTGATAAACTTGTTTTAGTTCTTTCTTGTTGATTTTTCACCACAATTTAATTATATACTTTAATATTAATTATTGATTATACCGATTTGGTCATTTTAGAAGTGTGGTCTGGATTTTAACGTGTAAGACAGAGAATAATATAAATGACCGGTTGACAGAGAGAGAGACAAAACCAAAAGTGCATACAGTGTTACCGGTTTTTACGTTTGTAGGAAAATTTGCGTAGAAAAAAAAAACTATTTTAAAAACTTTCGTAGTATAAGATGTAGAAGAATATTGTGTACACTGTAAAAAATCAGCCTGAGTGAACACATATTTCTCAGGGAGTGAATTTTTTGAGTGAAATAATTGAGTACATTTTCATCTAAAATAGAGTAAATTCATCATTTAACTCAAATATGATCTCTATTTAATCAATGGCGATTGAATAAGCTCATGTTCGAGTTATAGCCCCTATCTTTCCCTAGATCCAACATTTTCCATAAACGCCTACTTGTGCGGTTTGAACTTTTGATGCAAAATCCGGTAATACCGCATAGAAGAAATGTATCAACCCAACTTTTATTGCTTTTTAATACATTTGATTTTCCATTAAGCTGCCTACATCACTGCCTTACATGTTAAAATCCAGACCACACTTCTAAAATGACCAAATCGGTATACAAACTTATGCGATCTTTACGTTATAGGATACCTCTACGATTCATTATTTTTCTGAGCTTTCTGAATAAGGAAATTTGCATGCATGTCACAAACGGTATCCGGCAATGGGACGCTATACGGGCTACAAACAAGTTACTAGTTCTACAAAACGACATAAAATATACGAATGTGCGACCGACATGACTAAATACTATTGTTCCATTATGTACGTTTCGCAACATAAAAAATTCTAAATTAGTATCTAGCAGATAACTCCGCGAATACCGAAATAGTATAGTGGTTGGAATTACATTTAAATTCGTTACCTACTGCTAAACACGCATTTGGATTGTGCAAAATTACTTGTATAGAGGTAATAAGGAGGTCGTAAAGAGTAATTTATGAGGTTTATTTTCCGTTTTTATAGATCTACTAGAAAATAATAATAATAATAAACACAGTATAAATGTAAAAAAAGGTGTTATAAAATGTTTATATGAAAGGGCAAAAATAATTTTTTCAGACGACATTTCTCGAAACAGAGATACGAAGCACATAAAAAATACATATAAGTATAATAAAAACGACTATCCACCATAATTTATTGACAAAACATTAATCGAAATTCAAAACCCAAATCATAGACACAATGATAACAATACACAATATATACAAACTTACAATTCCACACATACCAGCTAGGCGTTTCGGAAGAAATAAGAAGGATAGGAAAACAATGTAACATACGAACATCTTTCAAAATACAAAATACATTTAGATCCATTTTATCACATACTAAACCAATTAATACAGAACAACAAACAAAAAATGTAATATATACAAAATACGATGTGAATGCGATAAATTATACATTGGTCATTGGTGAAACATCTAGACCATTAAATGTTCGAATTAAAAAACATAAAGATTTTTTAAGAAAGGGAGATTTTCACAAATCTAAGATTTGTCAGCATTCATACATACATACATACATATATACCGTCATTACTCGCTGACGAGTATTTGACACGCATCAGAAGATGGTCACGCAAGGCGTTTTCTTTCATGAGCTTTTCTGTGACTGAAAAGTCCGATACGTGATGTTATCTGTCTACCGCACTCCAGACATTCAAAAATCTCATTGCTTTGTTACCTCTTTACTTTTTGGTTGTCGCTGTTAACTGACTTTACAATTCTTCTCCATTCCGTTCTATTGTGAGCTGCTTCTTCCCATTCATTCTGCTTGTTAATTCCCTTTAAGTTTTCGTGAAAAATATCCTTGTACCTTTTGAGTTGTCCACCCGCCCTCCTCTTACCGTCTACAAGCTCACCGTAAAGCAGAGATTTTGGTATGCGGTTTTCTTGCATTCTGCATACGTGACCAGCCATTCTGCATACAGTGATCTTAAGCGGGACTTTGTAATCATGACTTCAATACTCTCGCAGTTAGCTTTTTCAAGGACCGATACGTTTGAGACATGATGGAACCATTTTATTCTTAAGAGTTGTCTAAGATGTCTCTGTTGCAACTTGTTTAATGCGTTTATGTGTCGGCGGTACGGCACCCAGGTTTCGCTTCCATATAACATGGTGGGAATTATTATCGCTCGGTACACCGCAAGTTTCATTTTTGTGCTCAAGTCATGATTGTCTCCCAACTCCCTGTCTTTTAATTTCCAGAATGCTCTTGAGGCGCTGCTAATCCTGTGCTGAATTTCAGAGTCGATATTGCCCTTTTCCGAAATGAAACTGCCGAGGTAATTGAATTCCGCTATACATATTCAGTAGTCATTGGGCCATTTGAGCCAGACAGACAGCCAGATATCCGATATGGATAAATAGGAGTGTGATGTAAATCAGGTAAGAACAGTTAAAATACGCTAATAAACAAGAATAAACAGGTTAGAACCACTTTAAACCGCTTTAAAATAGAAATAAACAGGTTTGAGCAAAAAATGAACAGGTCTGTTGTTTTAAGCTAAAAGCGGTTCAAAGCAGTTCAAAAACGGTTCAAAGTGGTTCTAACCTGTTTATTCTTGTTTATTAGCGTATTTTAACTGTTCTTACCTGATTTACATCACACTCCTATTTATCCATATCGGATATCTGGCTGTCTGTCTGGCTCAAGTGACCCAATGACTACTATATTCCAACAGCTCATCTCCGAGTTTTATAGAATTGGTGTGATCTTCCGGGGGAGTGCACATGATTTTAGTTTTATCGATGTTCAGCTTAAGTCCCAAGGCCTAGTATGCCCATGTATATGTGTTCAACATTTCTTGCAATTGCTGTAACGTATTTGCAACTAGAGCACAGTCATCAGCGTACTGAAGTTCTGTGATGAATTTTGTACGTCTTTTTATGTTGAACAGACCGCCATCGTATCTGTATCTAGTGCCCAAACCTCTCCCCTGCAGTTTGCTGTCCACTATAATGGAGAGCGCTGCCATGAATATATTGAATTGGAGAGGCGCTAAGACACATCCTTGCCTAACGCCTGTGTTTGTTAGGAAGGGATCGCTCAGTGATCCATGATATGACACGCTTGATTTGTTGTTGTTATGGAGGCTTTTACACACTGTAAGAAATTTGATGGGTACTCCGAACCTTTTCATAATTGCCCAAAGTGCATCTCTGTTCACAGAGTCGAAGGCTTTTGTTAGATCGATGAATGCAACGTAAAGTTTAGACTGCTGCTCTTTTACTTTTTCCTGTAATTGCCGGATGGAGAATATGGAATCGACGGTACCGCGGTTGGTGCGAAAACCCGTTTGCGATTCTGGGAGGATTTTTTCTATATGTGGGTGCAGGCGGTTTGACATAATTTTTGCAAAATTTTTCCTCCGATAGCCAGTAGTGAAATTCCTCGGTAGTTTCCGCAGTCTGATGCACTTCCTTTGTTCTTAAATATATTCACTATATTCGCGTTGCAAAAGTCCTAAGGTCGCTTTCCCATATGACATCAAAGAGAGCCTTAAGATGACCAATAAGTTCTTTACTTGCACACTTATAGATTTCCGCCGGAATCGCGTCACAGCCAGCTGATTTGTTGTTTTTAAGCTGTTTTATGGAGTCCTTTATTTCCTGTTCTGTTATTGGAATGTCTAATATATCGAGGCTGTTATACTGAGGTATTATGTTGAGTGCTTCTATATTGGGGTTGTTTTCTTGGTTAAGGATATGGCCGTAATGCCTTCCCCTAGGAGATGCAAGACCTTGTCGTTGGTGGGGAAGCTCCTTGTCAGGTGCTGGCAGAATCTCCTCTAGCACTTTGGCTCGGTCCAAGAAGCATCTCACTCATTGTCTTGTCTCTGGCTGTAGTGGCCAGGGAATTGCACCAAGACATTTAAACCAGGCACCTTCTACTGTCTGTGGTCATGTCTCGCGGGTAGAGGGTGTGGGGGGGTCTTGGCTTAACCGCCTGGACCAAGAGGAGACAACCTCACCAAAAACCTAAATCCTACGATGGCGGGACCAGGTCAAAGGGATGCGTGGCTAGATAGGGGACTAGCCATTACTGGTCTCAACCTTGGGGCATCAGGGGGCACCCCATTGTATTTACCCCTTACTTCTACATGCGGGGCTCTGTAGAAGTGGACTGACTTTCCCTAGCGACTCGTGGGAACACTATGAGCAGTAATAAAAATAAAAACACCAACACCACCGGAGAAGCTGTGGGGAAACCCCCTAGCGACACTGGGAACAGGAACAATGAAAGTTCCAGGGGGTCAAACCCCCCAAAGAAAACTACAGGAGAGGTGGCTGACACTTGCGCGGGACCGTCCTGCGCTAGTGATACTCAAGCTACCACCTCCTTTAGCAAGGGTCGGGAGCTTACCTCTAAACCCAACAGGCGACACAGACTACCGTTTAGTCTACCTGGCCTGGGTCAACCAGGCGGGTTGGACGATCCGCTGAGAGTGGGTCTTAGCGGAGCAGAAGCACGGAGATACCTCCGACTGCTCCACGCAGGACTTGCTCCAGAGGAAGCAAAAGAGAAAGTACTCCTCCATAGAGGGGAGGGCAAAGGAACCAAGAAACAGGCCGGCGCATCTTCACCAAAGGGCAAAAGAGGGAACGAAAACCTTTCACCTCTGCTCCGGCAAGAAGAGAAAAAAGCCAGGATGGAAAGACGTCCAACACCGAGAGGCAAGCAGGGACATATCACCAGCTTTGCCTCTATTGCTGGACAAGTGAAAATGGCAGTGCTACCAAAGGATTACCCAGAGGTTGTACTGACCACCGACCAGCAAACGGCTCTAGAAGAGGTGATACTGGACGAAGTAGTGGCGATTGGAGAGCAACACAACGACGGACAAAATGTGGGTCAAATGCGATTTGCGGGGATTCACTTTCGGGTCGGCATGCTCCTCATAGACTGTGTATCTCCAGAATCGGCGGATTGGTTGATAGAAACGGCACCTAAACTTAAGAATTGGCAGTGGCCGGGACTGGTTGCTCTGAAGGGAGAAAACATCCCTAAGGAGGCGACCATCACGGTCTATTTGCCAAGGAGCAAAGGGAAAGACACCACCTACCTGCTGAACCTTATCCAGGGTCAGAACTCCGATGTGAGGACGTCGTGTTGGCGAATCATCAACTCGAGGGAGGAGGGCCACGGCCAAGTCCTCACAATAGGAATTGACCTCAAATCCAAGGAGGCAATAGAGAAAGAGGGATACACTCTTACTATAGATTCGGGACAACACCGGTATCAGGTCTAAGAAGAGACCAAGCTAAACAGGTAGAGAAAATGGAGACATATCCTCCAGCCTCTACCTCACACAGGAACCTCAGCCGAAGACTAGCTCCTCGACTGTGAAGGGCACGGAGGGTCAAACCCCAACCGTGGAAGGGTGTATATCCGGAGAAGGTTGATGGCCACTTCTCCCGGAGGAACTTCTGTTGTCAGAGGAAGATGAGGAATACCCTATCCCTCTACAACTGGAGAATCCTCACACACCCCAGTAACCTAAACCAGGTCCAAAGTCCTACTCCAGCCCCTCTTCCCACCCCAAACTTATCCTTTCTTCCTTCCCCCCATGCATGGGATATCCCAAATAAACCTGCACCATGCAAAAGGGTCTTCCGCTACAATAGCAAGACTCTTTGAGAAAAATCATTATGCAATGGTACTAGCCCAGGAACCCTGGGTGTATCAGGGACAAATTAGAGGTTTGTCTGGAAAAAAATTCAAAGGTAATATATGATAACAGGCAGGAATTTCCCCGAGCCTGTATTCTTATAAGAAAGGACATTAACTACACATGTGTTTCAGAATTTACAACCCGAGATCTTGTTCCTATCATGGTTCAGCTTAATATCGAGGATTGCAGTAAAAACATCGTGATTGCCTCTGCTTACTTTCCGGGTGACGGGGAGGCACCGCCTCCGGAGGTACGGGAGCTCGTGCGATTCTGCAGCCAACGGCGACTACCTCTGCTAATGGGATGCGACTCCAATACACACAATGAGGTATGGGGAGCACTAACACTAACACTAGAGGTGAGTGTTTACTTGAATTCCTCTTAGCATGCAATCTTGAAGTTCTCAATGGGAACAGCCCCACGTTTGTGACAAAAACGTGGGCAGAAGTGTTAGATTTAACAATCGGGAGTGCTGGTGTAATCAGTTACGTGAAACAATGGAGGGTCTCAACGGAACCCTCCCTATCAGATCACAGAATCATCGAGTTCAAATTAGGAGGAATCACACCCCAAACAGAAACTCGAAGGAATCCAAGAAAAACAGACTGGGACATGTATAACACCAATCTCGTAGACAACCTAAACCGTATAGATGCAAGTAGGGCCAGAAACCATCTGCATCTAGAATTGTACGCAAGGGAAGTCAGCGGTGCAATATTGGATGCATATGAATCTAGTTGCCCCCAAGTAAAGGCACACAAAAAGTAACAAGAAGCCCTGGTGGAACAAGAAGTTGGCCAAACTTAGATCGGAGGTCCGACGACTCTTTAATAGAACTAAATCCAGTGGCGAATGGCAGCTCTACAGCGAGAAATTAACTGAGTATAAGAAGGAGATAAGAAGGGCAAAGCGGTCTGACTTTAGATCCTTTTGCGAAAACATCACTTCTACTCCTGATGCAGCTAGATTACACAAAGCTATGGCCAAGAGTGGATCTATCCCCATCATGGCACTTAAGAAATCTGACGGAAGCTACACGGAGGGAGAGGAAGAGAGAGCAAATCTCCTACTTTATACACACTTTCCAGGTAGCATACCTATTGATACTTATGTAGCTCCCACTGAACCTCACAATCCTTGTAGGGAAGATTGGGAAGTGGCCAAGCTAGTAATAACAGAACAAAAAGCTGAAATGGGCGATCGACACCTTTCAGCCCTATAAAGCAGCAGGAGTGGATGGGATCTTTCCTTCTAAAGGAGGGTCAGCAAATAGCTACTCACCATCTACTAAGCATTACAAGAAGCAGTCTAGCGATGGGATATATACCAACCACATGGAGAAGAGCAAAAGTAATCTTCATACCCAAAATAGGCAAAACTGACTGGACAAATCCCAAGTCATTTAGGGCCCATTTGTCTCATATCGTTCATACTAAAAACGCTGGAGAAAGTAGTTGACAACCATATTGGAGAAAATCATCTAAAGGTTAAACCACTGCATGATAGTCAGCATGCATATAGAACGGCAGATCCACAGAAACTGCTCTGTACCAATTAACGGAGCTAATACAGACAAGTCTGGATAGCAAAGAAACAGCAATTTGTGCCTTCTTGGATATTGCGGGGGCGTTTGACAATATACCACATAAGGTGGTCAGGGCGATCTCTAGAAACAAGAGGGGTGAACAGAACTATTATTCGCTGGTTTTGGGAAATGCTGTCAACACGAACAGCAGAGGCTCAGATGGGCACCAAAACTGTAGCTGTTAAACAACGCAAGGAACTCCACAAGGTGGAGTAACCTCCCTTTGCTGTGGAGCTTGGTGGTGGATGAACTACTAGATGAATTAACTCTAGCGGGAATACACTGCATTGGGTATGCAGATGACATAGTCATGATCGCTCGGGGGAAACATGAAGGCACCTTTGTGTGATATTATCCAAAGAGGACTCCGTATCACTGAGAGATGGTGTAGGACTGTCGGGCTGAGTATCAACTCAGACAAAACCGCGATAGTGCCATTCACCAGAAGGCGAAGTCTGAAAAACTTGAAAAGAATCCAACTAGATGGAAAGGAAATACTGCCAACCCAGGAAGTTAAATACCTGGGAATAACCCTGGACAGTAAACTCCTGTGGAACAGGCATATTAAGAACACTACCAGCAAAGCCATAAAGGCTCTCATGATATGCAGAAGACTGGCTGAAATAGATGGGGCTGCTCCCCTAACATTTTGCGCTGGATGTATACCATGATAGTAAGACCCATGATTACTTATGGAGCAGTTGCCTGGTACACAAAACTAGAGCAACGGACGGCAAGGCTAAACCTATGCAAAGTCCAGAGACTAGCATGTGTATGCATCACAGGAGCCATGAGAACCTGTCCAACAGCAGCAATGGAGGTCATTCTAGATCTAACACCACTGCACATTGTCATTGGTAGATATGCCAATGCGACAATGATTAGAATGGTCACTAACGGAATTAGTACTGGGAGAATTGTCAGATCAGGGCTTGGAACACCCTCAAAAAAAGGAAATACCACTTCTGCAACTCCCAATGGACGATATGCCAGAACGTACAACTTTGACAAACATGTCAATGTAGTATTGAGCAATAAGAAGGATTGGAAGAGCGAAACGCTTGCCCAGCAGTTAAAAAGACCATACCATAACTTGGTATACTGATGCTTCCAAAACCAATACGGGAACAGGGATCGGAGTGTTTGGGCCGAGAGCCAATTACTCCGAACCAATGGGCACTTACCCTAGTATCCTACAGGCAGAAATCTACGCTATCGAGAGATGCGTACAACTTATCTTAGATAGGAACTATCGGAAACAAGAAATAGCCATCTTATCTGATAGTCAAGCAGCATTAAAGGCGATCAACTCAGTATCAATCAATTCGAAATTGGTCAAAGAATGCATAGAGAAGCTGAATAAATTAGCCAAAGAAAACAAAGTCCTCCTACACTGGGTGCCTGCTCACCAAGGGATAGAAGGCAATGAAAAGCAAATAATCTAGCTAGGAAAGGAGCGAACACTCCACTAACTGGACCAGAACCGTTCTGCTTTCCAAGTGGTAACCAACTCAAGGCGGAACTCAAGAACTTGGAAGATTCCATCCGCAACTTGGAATGGAAATCTTGCAATGGTCTAGGACACTCGAAGAAGTTTCTGAGGGCTTATGATCAAGAAAAAATCACAGATCTTCCTGGGTCTGAGTAAGAACAATCTTCGGATTGTCACGGGGTTTTAACAGGACACTGTCTCCTCAATGAACACCTCAGTAGATTGAAACTAAGAAGAAACGGCGAATGCAGATTCTGTGGGGAAGATGGTGAAACACCAGTACACCTCATCACTGAGTGCGCCGAGACGACAACCATTCGTGCCATGAATTTTGGTACGACTGATATTGGAGATGGAGAACTACCCTCTATAAAACCGTCCCAGATACTGGCTTTTGTCAAAGCCCTGGGACTGTATGATGAGTTATGATTCAAGAAAGGGGGACACAATGGATCTGTAAGGTCGAAGTGATTAACCCCCCTCCCACTCATTCTAAATTCTAAAAAAAAATGGCCGTAATGCTCTTTCCAGCGGTTTCTGATTTGCTCATCCTCTTTTAGAAGTTCGCCATTTTGTGCCATGATTGGGCATCTTGCTTTCTTAGTTGGACCGTATACTTCTTTTACAGCCTCGAAGAATTTACGATAGTCGTGATGCGTGGCATACTCCTGAATCTGACTAGCTTTTTGCGACCACCAGTTATCCTTTAGTTGGCGCAGGTTTCTTCGGAGCGTGTTGTTGGCTGCCTTAAAGTTGTCTGCTAGTCTTGGATTGTGTGGATTTGCAGTGACGGCTTGATGTGCTCTATGCTTTTGTTCCAACAAAGCCTGTATATGTGGTTGATTTTCGTTAAACCAGTCTGGGTTGTTTCTTTTTGTTGGATTTTCCCAGTACTGCTTCGCTGGTTTTGTGAATCGCATCTCTTAGTTGTGTCCAGCCATGTTCAGCATCCACGATTGAGATTGAAGTTATCGGTGGAAGTGATTCTTTGATGGCTTCCCGGAGGGGCATCGCGTCGGCAGTATCGTTGTTCTCTAGACCCCGTACGTTTAATCTGATCATGTTGTTTTGCTTTTTACAGTGTGGATGTTTGGGTTTTAACTGGATTTTCATTTTTGAGATTAAAAGTCGGTGGTCAGTGCCACATTCGGCATCTACTCTGGCTTTTGTGAGACAATATCTTTTAGGTGCGTCCTTCGCACGATTACGTGGTCCAATTGGTGCCAATGGCCTGATCTCGGATGTTTCCAGGTACCTTTAAATTTGTCCTTCAGCATGAACCACGTATTGGTGATGCAACGATTATGATGGCATGGGATTATGTCAGCATTCATGGGACACAGGGCACAGAATAAATTTTAATAACGCCAAAATTATAATGAAAGAAGCGATAGCCTCTAAAGGAAAAATAAAAGGGGCTTTTTTAATACAATCTAATAAAAATAAATATATCGCTCATGCATCTGTAGATGTTAGTTATGTATGACAATCGTTTCTCTTTGATTTTAAAGAACATAACACAAATAAACATAACATACGTAAAAATTAAAATCTATGTATGAATACCAATTCATCACATTTAAACAAGTGGCATATTAGAATGTATATAATTAACATGAAATTTATCCGTTTATTCCTTAAAGTACTTTCATAATCATCTCTGAATAGAAAACTGACGTTTAATTAAGAGCCATAATTCTTTTATAAATGTTCCTCATTAGACATCTGCTTCCTATCTTTATAAAGACAATCTCTTCGTTAGTTTTAAATAACCTACGTATTTGTATATACGTATACGAACTATGCTTTCAAAATTACATAATATATTATTGTATTTTAAATCTACAGCATTCTTAAATAAAATTTGACTAAATGAAAATATCCAGGAAAATCTTGGTTTGAGGGGTAGGCAACCTTAATAGTAATTTGAACAGACATGAATTCTCCATTGAATATCAGTATAATATACTGGGTGTTCCATTTAAAATAAAAGAGTAACATACTTATACCAATATTAATTTTAACTCACCCTGTATAACTTTTCGGCTCAAGTTTTAATTTGATTTAAAGTCTTCTTCCTGTGCCTTGTGCTTAGCCGCATGTTGGCGATTGTCTGTACTCTTCATACAATGTGTAGACTGCCGTTTTCGGCTCTTCGAAATATGGTGGCTGCGTCGCTGATGTTACACCAATCCCGTATGTTTCTTAGCCAGGAATGTTGTTTTCTTCCTGGGCCTCGCCGTCCCTCTATTTTTCCTTGTAGAATCAGCTTAGGAATGTAATATTTGTCTCATCTAAGGATATGTCCGAGGTATGAGACTTTCCTTTCTTTAACTATGTTAAGCATTTCTCGTTCATAGCCTGCAGTTCTTAAAACTTCTTCGTTGGTGGCATGTGCGGTCCATGGCACACGTAAGAGTCTCCGGAGAGTCCACATTTCGAAAGCCTCGATGCGGTTCAAGGTTCTAGCCTTGAGAGACCAGGTTTCTGCGCCGTACAGTAAGATAGGCCATATGTAGCATTTTACTACCCGTAGTCTAAGTGTTAGCGTGAGACTGCGTGCTAATAGGAAGTTTTTAAGTTTAAAAAATGTTGACTTTGCATAATTCGTTCTAAGTTTAACTTCCTCATCGCAGTCCCATCGTTCATTGATCATGGCACCCAGATATTTAAATCGTGGAACTCGCTCTATAATATTTCCATCCACGGTCAATGCGGTGTTGATTGTAGGCTGGCGTCCTATTACCATAAGTTTGGTCTTGGCAGCGTTGATTTTAAGACCGAAACGATTTCCCATGTCCCCTATCTTATTTATTATTTGCTGGAGATCCTCTAAAGTTGGTGCTAGTATTGCCGTATCATCTGCATTTCTTATATTGTTAATTGGAACTCCGTTAATCTTAATTCCTCCACTTTCTCCTTCCAGAGCCATTTGAAATATATTTTCGACGTATATATTAAAAAGTATTGGTGACAGTATACAGCCCTGGCGGACTCCTTGACACACATTGAAGGTGTCTGTGGATAAATTTTTGTTAACTCTTATCTCCGCGGTTTGGTTCCAATATAGTTCCTGTATGATTCTAATGTCTTTGGCGTCTATTCTTATCTCAAGCAGTCTGTTTAGGAGAATATCGTGATTAACATTGTCGAAAGCCTTCTGATAATCTATCAAACACACAAAAACATCTTGGCGTTGATCATAACATTTCTTGATTAGTAGCTTGATTGAAAACAAAGCCTCTCTGGTACCCAGCCCCTTGATGAAGCCGAACTGTATCTCTCCGCTTTTTTCTTCACATTTCGAGTATATACGAGCATACATGACTCGAAGAAAAAGTTTCAGAGCATGACTCATTAGACTTATAAGTCTGTAGTCACTACAGTCTTTTGGAGATGCCTTTTTGGGAATTGTTATAAAAGTTGATTTTAGCCAGTCGTTTGGAATTTTACCCGTATCGTATATTCGATTGAATAGATATGTGAGATGCTTTGAGTCAAATATTTGAAGAACTTCTGCATGCACGTTGTCATGACCGGGGCTTTTTCGATTTTTCATAGCTTTCATAGCATGCTGAACTTCAGATTCAAGAATTTCCGGGCCCGACCAGTCTTCACAATTGAGAGGTTGTCTGTCTTCTCTTTGATCTTCAAATAATAATTGTGCATAGCTTTTCCATGTGCTGCACAGATCTACCGGGTCTAAAATCAATTTCCCATTGTGTTTTAGGGCAGGTATTGGTGCTTTTTTTGTGATGCCAGTAATTTGTTTGAGCTTTCTATGAAAATTTACAGAGTCGTGCAGAGCATGCATGCGTTCCGCCTCTTGGCATTCTGCAGTTACCCAGTTCTGTTTAGCTTGTTGGCATTGTTGTTTAATAGTTTTATTTATTTCGGTGTATCTTTGTTGTTGTTGTTCGAATTTTGCAATTCTTCTGTCCTCCATGAGGGAGAGTATCTCATCGGTCATCCATGGTTTGTTTTTCTTTGTTGTTGTTGGTGTCAGAAAACCGTTGTTGATGAAAGAGATGTTTTGTTTTATGTTGTTCCATATGTCATCTGGACTATCGTTAAGTCCGGGGCTGTTGTTATTACTTGCCCATAGTTCTGTTAATTCGAATTTCATTCTGTCTGCAACTGCTGGTTCCCTCAGTCTATCAATGTTATAATGTCTCTGTGTTGTTGTTCTTTTCTCCGATATTAGTTTGAGTCTAAATTGAAAGTCTGCGATCAGGGGGTTATGGTCAGAGCCGATGTCGGCACCAGGCAACCCTTTTGATACTATTTTGATATCTTCTATTAATTACTATATAATCTATTTGGTTACGTACGATGTTGTTATAGCTATCTTGGGGAGATTTCCACGTGTATAACCTCCGTGGGTGAAGTTTATAAAATGTGTTCTTTATGACCATATTCTCCTCTTTACAGAAATGTAGGAGGAGTTTCCCACGTCCGTTTCTTTCACCTAGTCCGAAGGCGCCTGCCACATCATCAACTCTGCCTTTTCCAACCTTAGCATTAAAGTCGCCGAGGATTATCGTGATTTCATGGGGTTTCAAAGATCGAAGCACCTCCTGGATCTGTCCGTATAATTCCTCTGATTTAAAGTACAATAGTTAATTTAACTACATATTAGATTATACCGGGTAAATTCCAATTTAGGTAGCTTTTATTGTAATTTAAAAATTGTTCTTTATTTCTAGAAAATATTAAATATGTCAAAAACCTTACATTTTAATCATATACTTCTCTTATAAAACTCGCCTTTATTTTTCTCCCAGAATCCGAAAATCAATTAATATATAGGGTGTTCAAAATGTTATGTACAAAAAACAAAACTTTGATATGTAACTTTTTTTTGGGGACACCCTGTAGAACTCTCTACATTTTTAAAAAGTACTCTGAATTAACCTACATAAGCTCACAAAATTTCATTTCAATACAAACTGTCGTTCTCCTTGGAGCCTCCGCGGCGTATGAGAGGTGCTGCCCTGTATATTAACCAGCAAAAGGAAATTGTGTACATTGTCTAGCTGTGAAACATCTCCATAAATTCTCGCAAATATTTATTTTCGCAAAGTTAAATAAGTATTAGCATATCTAAGGAGGGCAGATGTTTCTTACTATAAGGAACTCGTTACTTTGACTATTATTGGCGAAACTCGTTTTCACTATTACCATTTCAAATTAAAAATAACAAACCGGCACAAGGTAAGACCTCTCCAGTTGTAACAATAAAAAGAACTTTAACAGATAATGCCTGCTTAATGTGTTGCTGAACCTTCTTTGAGAGCGTAATTAAAAAAGGATCGGCTGCTCCATCATTTTAATCATGACTACGCACCTGCTTTGTAGGCCCGCACTTTGTAAATTCCTCCGGCGTTAGACAACGTAGTGATTACCTAGTGACGCCGTTTTCTTTTATGAGAGATAAAGGTAGTTTAATTTGGCGTTGTATTTTAAAACGAGACAGTGTAATAAACTTGAAATAAACTTGATTAATAAGGGTATTAGCTTGTTTGTTAAAAGTTTATTGCAATTTATTATTGTCGTCTAATTTAGTTTTTATTAATATAGTAAAAAACGTAAACTATAATTAAAATGTCAGCTAAAAGGCAATTAATTTCGTTTTATGTGTTTAATAAGCTTAAAGTCTGATGGTCTAGACTCTGCACATATTGTTTTACATTACGTGTTTAAAAGTTTAAAATTCGAGAAAAATCGTTTTTTGGAAATAGATTTGTTTGCCTGGAAACATTCTATTCTCTTTTAATCTTTCTATAAATAGTGTTAATTTTTGACAAGCTTTATGCAATTCTTAGTAAATGACAGCGTAATGACTGCATTGATCGTCATTCCCCAGCAGCCTCTGACGCCATTTTTTTCGATTATATACGTATTTTCACAATAAGCTTTACGTGTTTATAAATTTCATTTGCAAACGACGCAAAAACCATCAGGACAATTTTGTGTTAAAATGCCAAGTTCTTTCTTTTCAACTTCACTTGACATAATGTGCTATAATATACCGATTTGGTCATTTTAGAAGTGTGGTCTCGATTTTAACGTGTAAGACAGTGATGTAGGCAGCTTAATGAAAAATCAAATGTATTAAAAAGAGATAAAAGTTGGATGGATACATTTCTTCTAGGCGGTATTGCCGGATTTTGCATCAAAAGTTCAAACCGCACGAGTAGGCGTTTATGGAAAATGTTGCATCTATGGTTGGAACCTTATTTTTTCTCAATTAGTTGCTCATTTTACTACAGATGTAGCAATGCAAATATCTTTGCATTGAAACAGATCATCGAGAAGAAATCTGCAATGAACCAGGAAGTTCATATAACATGAAACAGAATATATTAGGTTACTGATTATTTGTTGTTAAATTGCGGAACTACATGGGAATATTTAGTGTAAATGTAGTAAACCTTATTAACATTCAATGCGTTCAAACATCCGTCTTGTAGATGTCGCCGCTTATACCCATTTTATTAAATAAATCTGGTATGCGGATAAAAAATATCTTCGATTTAAGTAAATTTATTTCTACATTTATTCTTAACTTTTGCAAATAACGGCGGCAGCCTATTTAAAATTTATATTGCCCAAGGCCTTACATCTATGGAAAAAGAAAATGTAACGGAATGGGTATAGAACTAAATGACATATGCCTATACACCTTGCAATTTGCAGACGACCAGGCCATAATTGCAAACGACAAAGATGACATGGAATATATGGTGCGGAAAATAATTGAAGAATATGCTAAATGGGGTCTCACAGTAAATACAGAAAAAACAAAATACCTTCCAATTGGAGCTAATACAGAAAATCTTATTTTAGACAATAATATGGAAACTAGGGCATGTGAAGATTACAGGTACCTGGGATCGATATTTACAGGAGATGGAACGGACGATAGAGAAATAAACAACAGAGTAATACAGGCACGAAGAGTTATCAGATGCATAAATGGCATTCTATGGAGCACTGAAATTACAAAAAACAGGAAATATAATATATATGAGACACTAGTTAAAAGCATATTACTCTATGGATGTGAAACATGGCGACTCACTGAAAGGAATAAAAGGAAATTAGAGACAACAGAAATGGACGCGATTAGAAGAGCAATGAGAATTTCACGGAGGGATAAGATCAGAAATGAAGACATTAGACAACAGATGGGACTAGAGGGAACAATAGTAAATGATATAGAACAAAAACAATTAATATGGTACGGCCACGTTCAGAGAATGCACAATGAAAGAATTCCAAAACAAGTCATTCATTGGATACCACCTGGTAAACGAAAGAGAGGACGTCCCAAGAAAACATGGATGGAAGGAATAAGAAGGTCGATGAGCGAGAAAAATCTGACTGAAGATCAATGGGAAAATCGCACAGGGTGGAAGTTAGGCATCGGACAACGTCGTAGGACGTTCTGACCCGAATTTATATATATACGTAAAACTGCCAGATGAAACATTATGTGTAGGTACTTCACAAATGGATTTTAACTTTAAACTATCTGTAAAAGCCTGCTTAACAAGTCAAAAGTGTCACCATCATGGACCACTGAGCGATCCCTTCCTAAAAAATACAAGAGCTAAGCAGGGATGTATCTTAGCGCCTCTCCTATTCGACATATTCATGGCAGCGCTTCCTATTATAGTGGACAGCAAACTGCAGGATAGAGTAATGGGTATTAGATAATAAAAATACTCCGGACAAAAACATGTGCAAAATTCATCACATCAATCATCGTCACATCAACTTCAATATGCTGATGACTGCGTTTTAGCTGCAAAAACGTTACAGCAATTACAAGAAATTGTGAACATATATATCTGGGCATACGAGGCTTTGGGCCTTAATCTGAACATCGATAAAACTAATATCATGTGCACTCCCCCGAAAATATAACACAATAATGCAATAAAAATTGGAGAAGAACTATTGGAATATGTAGCGGAATTCATTTACCTCGGCAGTCTGATTTCGGAAAAGGCCAATATCGACATCTGACAGAATTAGCAGCGCCTCAAGGGCATTCTGCAAATTAAAAGACAGGGTTTTCTACAATAATGACTTGAGCACAAAAACGAAACTTATCGTGTATCAAGCAATAATAATCCCCACCATATTACCTATATGGAAGCGAAACCTGTGTGCCACACTGCTGGCACATGAACGCATTAAACATGTTGCAACATAGACACTTTAGACAACTAGTTAAGAATCAAATAGTACCGCCATGTCTCAAACGTATCGGTCCTTGACAAAGCTAGTTGCGAGAGCGCTGAAGAAGATGATTCCTAAATCCCGCTTAAGATGGGCGGGTCACGTATGCATGATGCAAGATAAGCTACCAAAATACCTTCTTTACGTTGAGCTTATAGATGGTAAGAGGAAAACGGCAGAAGAATAACTAAGATAGATAATAAGATAGATAAACGGCAGACAGAACTCAAAAGGCAGAAGAATATTTTCTAAGACAACTTAAAAAGGGGGCATGCAGACTCAGTGGAAGGAAGAAACGCACAATAGAACGCAATGGAG
Source organism: Sitophilus oryzae (assembly GCF_002938485.1). NCBI lineage: Eukaryota > Metazoa > Arthropoda > Insecta > Coleoptera > Curculionidae > Sitophilus > Sitophilus oryzae. The sequence goes on from NW_022146697.1 coordinate 209,593, forward strand.
AAGAATTGTAAACTCAGTTAACAATGACAACCAAAAAGTAAAGAGGCAATAAAGAAAAGAGATTTTTGAATCATCACGTATCGGGCTTTTCAGTCACAGAAAAGCTAATGAAAGAAAACGCCCTGCGTAACCATCTTCTGATGCGTGTCAAGTAGATATACTTGTCACTGTATATGGCAGTATATCGTCCAATTGCTGCCAAAAGTCACTAACTTACTTTTTATTACTTCCGAGAAAAATGCGTCTAAAGATGAATCGCATTGCATAAAGATGTTATAGTTAGTAACTATTCGGTATTAAAATAAAACATAAATAGCCAGAAATCGTAGTTAATGACTTTTGCAATCGATTCTCCGCTCCAAAACATAGTTAGTGATTGAATTTGGTTGTTCGGAAAAATGTTAGTTAGTGACTTTTGGCGGCAATAGGACGATATATTGTATTTTTCTGTAATATTTTAAAATTCTCATATGACTCTAATAACCAAAAATTAAAAACTGAAGGAATATTTTTTTTCTTTAGGATTATTAGAATTAGTTAGAATTAGAATTAATTAGAATTTCATAATTTCTATAATAAATTGAAGACAACTTCTCGGACCTTAGTACTAAAATTAAATATTTACATCTTGATAAATGTTTGTCATTAATTATTACAATCTGGTTTTTAGAGTAAAATTTACATAATCTATTACAAATCGTCGACGAAATAGCGTGCAAAATCCCAGTATCACGTTTGGCAGATAATTTTATTTTGCACTTAATACTTTCAAATAATCTATTTGTCAATACATTCCATAACATAGTAAATTGTAAATTATATTTACCTAAAAGTTTCAGTAACATCCTGTGAGAGTAATAAATTAATATAATTCTTGGGAATCCAAGTGGCGCCGACGATCCCTTCCTAAAAAATACAAGAGCTAAGCAGGGATGTATCTTAGCGCCTCTCCTATTCGACATATTCATGGCAGCGCTTCCTATTATAGTGGACAGCAAACTGCAGGATAGAGTAATGGGTATTAGATAATAAAAATACTCCGGACAAAAACATGTGTAAAATTCATCACATCAATCATCGTCACATCAACTTCAATATGCTGATGACTGCGTTTTAGCTGCAAAAATGTTACAGCAATTACAAGAAATTGTGAACATATATATCTGGGCATACGAGGCTTTGGGCCTTAATCTGAACATCGATAAAACTAATATCATGTGCACTCCCCCGAAAATATAACACAACAATGCAATAAAAATTGGAGAAGAACTATTGGAATATGTAGCGGAATTCATTTACCTCGGCAGTTTGATTTCGGAAAAGGCCAATATCAACATCTGACAGAATTAACAGCGCCTCAAGAGCATTCTGCAAATTAAAAGACAGGGTTTTCTACAATCATGACTTGAGCACAAAAACGAAACTTATCGTGTATCAAGCAATAATAATCCCCACCATATTACCTATATGGAAGCGAAACCTGTGTGCCACACTGCCGGTACATGAACGCATTAAACAAGTTGCAACAGAGACACTTTAGACAACTAGTTAAGAATCAAATGGTACCGCCATGTCTCAAACGTATCGGTCCTTGACAAAGCTAGCTGCGAGAGCGCTGAAGAAGATGATTCCTAAATCCCGCTTAAGATGGGCGGGTCACGTATGCATGATGCAAGATAACCTAACAAAATGGCATGTAGACTAGCAAGATAACCTAACAAAGGGGGCATGTAGACTCAGTGGGAGGAAGCAGCGCACAATAGAACGCAATGGAGAACAATTCTAAACTCAGTTAACAAAAAGTCTAACTCAGTCACAGAAAAGCTCATGAAAGAAAACGCCCTGCGTAACCATCTTCTGATGCGTGTCAAGTAGATATACTTGTCACTGTATATGGCAGTATATATTGTATTTTTCTGTAATATTTTAAAATTCTCATATGACTCTAATAACCAAAGATTAAAAAAGATTAAGGAATGTTTTTTTCTTTAATTAGAATTTCTTAATTTCTATAATAAATTTAAGACAATTTCTCGGACTCTAGTATTAAATTTATATATTTACATTTTGATAAATATTTGTCATTAATTATACAATCTGGTTTTTTGAGTAAAATTTACATAATCTATTACAAATCGTCGACGTAACAGCGTGCAAAATGCCAGTAACACATTTGGCAGATAATTTTATTTTGCACTTAATGCTAATGCTTCAAATAATCTATTTGTCAATACATTCCATAATATAGTAAATTATATTTACCTAAAAGTTTTAGTAACATCCTGTGAGAGTAATAAATGATAATTCTTGAGAATCCAAGTGGCGCCGAGCTACTAAAATAGGTAGCTCCCATCGTATGATTAATGTAAATAATAAAAATGCGAAAGCAAATAATGTGTCTTAATTTTTGTCTATTTAGAAACTATATAAACAGTTTATAGGCTATGGATATTTAAGATACATGGGAAGTTATATACTATTAATTTTAAAAGTAACAACTTTTAATGAAGTACTAGTAGGTATACAGGGTGTCCCAGGCTGAGCGTGTCTACCTGGGACACCCTGTATACAAGACCGACATTGGTCTTGCAAGACCAAGACCAAAACCAAGACTAGAGGTAGACCTGCAATAATGCTGTTTAGTCGACATACATCGAGTATTGCCGTATTAGTTGAGGCCCTCATGTATTGATTTCAAATAGTTTTAATTTGTTGTAAATAGTGTTTTTCTGACTTTTGCATAACGTTTAAAAGGACTCAATTCTGTTTAAATATAATAGATTGAAAAATAAAAGATATCATCAGACAATTTTTTGAGTTTAAAAAGTTTTCATTTGTATTAATTTACAATACCACCTATTTAAATATTTTTTAGAAAAAACTCAAATTTTAGTGAGGATGCAGTCAATATTCACCACATATAGGTTAATAAAACTACTTTTCAATTTGTCAAGCTTTCCAGAGATTTATTCCCATCATCAAGACAGTTTGAATGGGTCAATTAACAAAATCCTTTGCACAAAAAGGCCTTACAAACTAACGTCATTGGACATTGAAATTACAAAGAATTTCCTTTTTTTTATTGTGATTCCCTTTCGTTTTTTAGACAAGTCTAATCTCACAGGCCAAGTCCGCAAACTTGGTCTGTGACAGACTTAGTACGCCAAAGGCTTGACCTGCCAAAGACTTGGTCTGGCCGGCAAACGCATAGATTTCATCCGAAGGCCGGGTCTGAAGGCCGGATCTTCTAATGTATGGGGGTCTATTAGATTACTATCTGGTGGACTGAAATCGTGATAATTGAGGACCATCATCCCTTCATAACTTTATAAGAATGCCCAGTAAATAATCTGATAATACAGATGAAATATAAACCCATTTGATATGCAATAAATACTGTAGATGAGAGCTGTTTCCCGTACATCCAGCAGTTAAAGTTGAATATAAACGTCGAAATCACAACGCGAAACATAAAAAAGTGAAATAATACCCTGTTTGAAAATTGCTGTTGCCCGCTAATACAGATATCATATTAATACGTAATTGCGGCAATAAATTGCTATTCGTGGCAATAAAATCCAATCGTATAATCTGAGCCGCATGATGATAGGAATGTGTTAAATTGCAGCGTGTAGAAGTTGCTCAAGTAGCAAGAATAATCCCATTATATTATAACGTATATTAATATGTAATTTATTTTTATTAGAAAGTTATTTTATTACATCTCATTATTACTGTTCTCTCAAATAAAACGTATACAGGGTGGTTCAGTAAAAAACTCCAATCAGCTTTCACGAACGTCAGGTTTTCACTGCAATCTTTTCTTGCAAAATATGATGTAACAGTCAAATTTCCTCGCTACGACCTCTGTGTGCTGGTTCATAAATTATCGCAAATAACTATTATTTTTGCATCATGTTTACTATAATTTTATTGTTAAATATTATTTTATTTAGTATTTTACCATTATGCAACCGAATATACACCGCGATATTATCCAAGCTACAGCTCAACTACCTCTACACTCCAAGATAACGGTTAGCAACAGAAACACCTGAGCAACATGATGCTAGGTTAATAGCACAACGTGAGAGACAAAGGCAGCTGGTAGAGTCAGAAACACCTAAGCATCATGAGTCCAGGCCAGCATCACAACGTGATAGACAGAGAGAGTTGTTAGCGGCAGAAACACCTGAGCGTCATGAGTCTAGGCTGGCATCACAACGAGAGAGACAAAGAGAGTTGTTAGCGTCAGAAACACCTGAGCGTCATGAGTCTAGGTTAGCATCAGAACGCGACAGACAGAGAGAGTTGTTAGCGTCAGAAACACCTGAGCGTCATGAGTCCAGGCTAGCATCAAAATTGTTTGAGGAAGGGCAAGCATACGTGGCTCTAAATCGAGTCAAGTCTCTGGAAGGGCTATGTATTGAGGAATTAGATTGTAATAAATTATCAGGTAAAAAACCATGTAATAATGATGCACTAAATGAATTAAATAGAATGAGGAATATTCGGTAGGCAAGTTAAACGGTTTTATCTTATGTGCACTGAAAACTAGAAAATAAAAATAACAATTAGGTATTTTGAACTTCTAGTTTAGAAATATTTTAGTACTAGGCAGAATATAGCTTTTAGGCATATTAGACTAAAATAAAAACGTGGGGCCCATTAACTATTGCTGTAATACTTTCTTCTATACTAAGTGTGGATTGCATCGACTTACTATAATCGTAACTGGAGATTTTGATAATCAATAACCAGTCGTGGCGGCTTCACCAGCGAACGCTGAGCTCATGATCTACCAAAGTATAAAGATATGCTTTGCCATAGGTAGTATTGTCAACATAGTAGTGTTGTCAACATACAGGGTGATCAAACATATTTTCAAACCAAACTTGTATGTTTATAAATAGAATTCTATATATTTAATATATTTACAGTATTGCTAATATTATATAGTTATATATACGAATTTTTAAGAAGAAACTATTAAACAGTACTTCCTGTTAAAAAAAATCCTTGAATTTAGAATTTTAAGAGGGCTTTAAATAAATAGTAAACTTAGTTTGAAAACGGTTATATTTAAAAAACCACTACGTATGGTATAGTATATACATACTATATTATGTATAGTATATGACATTATATTATTTTTGGAGTGGAAATTACGCTATATTAATAGCAAATCCACGGAGCTAAAAAAATATATAGTATTCCATTTAAAAATATACCACTTTGGTTTAAAAATATGCGTTACCATGTTATATAAAAAACTGAACTGAGATCGCAAATCAAAAACCTAACATAGAGATTTTTAGTAATCCTGGGCCACCAAGTATATGGGGGATTCAGTTTCCAGGTTATTAGATTTTTTGAAAAGATGGGAATGGAGAATGTAACTTAGAGAAAGAGATCTAACCTAACCTAACAAAAATCTTTTTTAGTCTAAAAATGGTCTCATTTCAAAAGTCACTCAGTATAGAATAAAATACGGGGTGAGTCTTAAAGAAGTGCAAATATTTTCAGGGCTGGCAGATCTCGATAAAAGAAACATATTTCTTCTTTAGCGTTTTTCAAATAAGTCCAAAAAAAAATAGTTATTTTTAGTTAGTTATTTTTCTTTGAAAATTTGCAAAATCACTGGATCTTTTTTGGCTTTTCTTTCTTATAAATTTATTATTATTTTACTGCCTATGTTATCAACAAATGATATTTTGTAACAGAGAACTAAAAAAAACTTCAAAAATATTTTTCAAAAAAATTCAAATTTACGTGAATAAAACCTCATAGTCGTGTTTCTGGGGTCGAAATATACTACCCCTAAAATATTTGCACTTATTTAAGGATCACCCTGTATAGTATTTTTGAAATAGAAATTATATTACAAAAAGAATTTAATTAGAAAAGAAAATTAAAAAAAAAATATATAAACTGATGGTATTAGGTATAGAAAAATTATTAATTATTTTTCGAAAAACGAAGTATAGTATATGCATGCATAGTTTCAAATAAGAAACCCGATATAGAGATATTTTCTTAGCCACCGTGTATTTAAATAACAAATTGCCGGAATGCTGATATTAGAAAGCCGATTTTTTTATTCCGTCAAGTAAACATAAATAAAATTCATATTCGTATGTAAATATAGTCAATTAAACATTCATAAACAGAGGGGCAACGGAATGTTGGTTGTTTATCATCATTTTGTAATTTCGAAATTGCACATCAAGCGAGTTAAAGTGTGTGTGAATCATCAAATTTTTTTATTTATAGTGGTAGTAAGTACATAGTAATAATAATAACTCGGTTCGATTGACACGCAAATTGCTCATAATGTATTTTTGACGTTTGTTTCCATTTAATAATGAGAACGTACATGTGTAATAGCCATTTTCAAAAAACCTATTAAAATGAATGGCATGAATCAGCAAACAAATTAAATTTAAACAAGTTGTTTAGTGCATACAATAACAATATTACATCAAAAAATGTAGAAAACACACTTTGTACATGTAGGAAGTCCATTTTACATAGACACCCTGTACATAATATATTTTTAACAAATCTGACATTTTAGAGTTAAGAAAACATTCATTAGAATAGTGTTATAAATAATATTTGAAATTTGTTCAGTTGCACAGTGTTGCTCCCGTATTATTCTGATTGGATAGAAGATTGATATACATATACTCTAAAATAAGTGTTAATAAAGATGAATTTAGCAAAAACTAAAGTAATTTACAACGAATTAGTGGAAAGATAAGACATTATAACAAATAACACAACACTGGAAATAGTAGAAAAAAAATATACAGGGTTGTTCACCACATACGACACGGAGTATTGTAGCTAAACGATGAGATTTTTACAAATTGTAAGTTTTGGGTTCGATGAAGGACTATTAGTTAATTTAGGACTAATAGATACAATTTAAAAATAATTTTACAAGATACAGAGTGTCCCAAATAAGTAAAAAATATCAAAGTTGTATTTTTTTAAATGGAACACCCTGTATATTATTCCATTTTTAGTTTCTACGATTAAAATAAAGGTAAATTTGATTAAGGTTTATTATACTTAAACATTACCGTTTTTGAAATATTTTCAATTTTGTGAAATTGCAGTAAAAATTTTAAGGCTTCATTTCTCCAAGGGTATCAAAGTTTTTAATACTAAATATTTACTGAAGTTTATTTACTGATCAGTTATTGTGTTGCAATAATAAAAATAATACTACCTAATACAAAGTGTCTAAAAATTTATTTTAAATAATTATTAGCTTCAAACGGCAATAACTTGTTTAATTTAAATGGAACACCCTGTATATTTTACGAGAATCAGATGCACAATTTAATTGTCTATCAAATTATATTATACCATTTTTTACCTATCTCTTTAAGTTTCCGTAGAAAATTTATTTTCTTGTAATTTAGAACTTATTTATCAATATATCCATGGACTATTGACATTTTAGATTATTTTTAAAGATGTATCAAATTTTTAAAGAGTACAGATACTAATATTGTCGATATAATTCGTTTATTTCATTAAAAAATAAAAAAAAACTGTTCAAATATTTGTTAAAGAGGACCAATTAATATGATCCAGTATTCAAACTACATTAACTGACTGTTTGCATTGATTAATAATAATTGCTCCAAATACTAAAAAACTGAATTTTGTATGGGCATTAGACAGTGTGATAAAAAGTAACACCTTAAAAATGATATTTCATTTTTTAATAAATGCTTATTTATAACAACAGAGACTTTAATTTGATAACTTATTATTATATTGATTTCTGATTCAAATCCACATTTATTTATAATAATTTATTAACGAACACAATTAAGTATGTAATTAATTAGTATATGGGCGGAAATAATGGTGTTATATTTAATTAATGGTATACTCTTTTATAAAGATTTAAATAGTTTTCTTTTTGCATACAAATGGGCTAGTAATATTACTAGTCTGTACATTTTGTACATTTGTTGCTTTAAAAACAATCTAAAATGTCAATATTCCATGGATATATTGATAAATGAGGTCTAAATTATAAGAAAATGCATTTTCTACGAAAACTTGAAGGGATAGGTAAAAAATGGTATAATACAATTTGATAGACAATTTAATTGTGCATCTGATTCTCCTAAAATATACAGGGCGTTCCATTTAAATTAAAGAAGTTATTGCCGTTTGAAGCCAATAATTATTTAAAATAATTTTTTAGACACTCTGTATAAGATAGTATTATTTTTATTATTGCAACACAATAACTGATCAATAAATAAACTTCATTAAATATTTAGTATTAAAATCATTGATATCCTTGGAGAAATGAAGCTTTAAAATTTTTACTGCAATTTCACAAAATTGAAAATATTTCAAAAACGGTAAGGTTTAAGTATAATAAACCTTAATCAAATTTACCTTTATTTTAATCGTAGAAACTAAAAATGTAATAATATACAGGGTGTTCCATTTAAAAAAATACAACTTTGATATTTTTTATTTATTTGGGACACTCTGTATCTTGTAAAAATATTTTTAAATTGTAGCTCTAATAGTCCTTCAACGAACCCCAAACTTACAATTTGTAAAAATCTCATCGTTTAGCTACAATACTCCGTGTCGTATGTGGTGAACAACCCTGTATATTTGGAACAAACTAATACATAGCTCGGGGTCTCTACTACCAGAAATTAACAGAATAATTAAGTTAGCATGGAGTACTTATGGAATAAACTCAATCGTATTCAAATCTAGAATGCAACTCTATCTAAGGAAGAAACCATCCGACCAATGTGCACTACCAGTCATGACCTGACCTATGCATGCGAAACCTGGACTCTTAAAACGGACATTATAAGGAAACTGCAGGTCGCATAACCTAAAGAATAGTGGAATAAAGAATAGTGGATACGACAAAAGACCCAGGTAATAGATGTCATCCACAGAGTCAAATCTCTCAAATGGCAATGGGCAGGACACCTGGCAAGAAGAACGGGCAACAGGATGGACCACAAAAATTACAGCATGGTACACGGTTTCACGAGGAATTAAGAGACCTAGAAGCTAGAAGAAGACCGAACCTGAGATGGGACCATGGTATATTAGGAAATTTGCGAGATAACTTGGGCCCGCATAGCCAACAATAGACAACAATGGGCCCCACTACAAAGAGAGTATGTGAAGGAGGATACACCATAATTAGAAATGGTTGAATAAGCTGAAAATGATGATGATGATGATGATACCATTATGGTACTTTGAAAACAATATTTAATTAAAAAAACATTATAATACTTTGAAGTCCTATAATTTTTTAAATACTTATTATTAAAAATATGAACCACAATGTATTATTAGCGGAGCTTATTAGTATGAGAATATTAATATGAGTAATTTGGGAGAAAACATAATTAATAATTCAGGTTTAATACTACTAAAAAAACTATTTATACTATTTTATATGTGTTTCAAAATGATTAAAGCTTTTAAGTTTAATTACTAGCGCAAACTAATATTAACACTGATTTCTTTTCAAACCCAACTGCCATGTTCACGAGCAATGCTTATCTCGAACGAAAATCTCTTGTCATGTTTATTAAATATAGGAAAATTGATGGTTTTGATCCATTTCAAACCGGTATAATTAGAGGGAACGTACACACATTTTTTTATTAGATATCTGATTTATGCTCGTGATAAGATTATATTTTAAATTAATGTCAGTATATTTAAATTTTTAACTTTACATGCCGTATAATGACTACTTCGGTAAACATAAGTTTTTTATATTTCTTAATTGATTTTAACTATTTACCTACAGTATGTCCCCGGATTGTCGTCTTTACAAGGGGAAAACCTTTTTTATTATTACCGTTTTGAGAAAAATGCACTACGGTGTTCAATTTTTTAGAGATTCCTATTATGTATGTACGGTAAATGATTGTCAATAACAATTTTTGTCTTTTACGTAGTGAGGAGTTTAGTTAATAGACGATAGCCAGCCAGCAAGCAGTGCGTTATTTAAACCCCAGTGTTTCCGTGTATTATACACTCATAAACAATGGTACGGACGAAAAGTCATTACTCTTCAAAACAGTTAAAAAATATGTAGGTAGTGCCCCTTACATGTAGGAGTCATATTGACATGTAAATCAAATTTCTCATGACAAAATTACTAACTCAGATATCAATTTTCATTCAAATAAAGTTATTAGGGAAATTAGTGTGGCAAGTGGTGGCATCGCTGTCCTATGGCTTTTACTAGCTAATTGTAGGAATCTGAAGGAATTACGCTGACATTTGACGGTTTTATTCAAATTCATTCATCAAGGCCGTTGTTGCAAGATTTTCTTTGCGGTTGTGAATTTTTTGGTTTTTAACAGGTTTTCAAGCAATTATTGTGTTCCTTTGCGAAGAAAACTATTCATAGTAGTTTTTTAAGTACCTACGGTGGTTCGCAAGTGCATAGTCTGTAAAAAGGCGGATTCTTCTAACCCCGGACTAATATTTCGGCGGTAAGTAACATTACGTCTTTTTAGCTTTAACAGTGGCATCTCTAGTTTTAAGAACTATACCTAAATTATTACTATTGTTACGATTGTTCGGAACCATCTGGGAGGTGCCCGGTGGCGGAGAGGTACAGCTCTCGTCTACCAATCTAAAAGTTGTGGGTTCGAATCGTACACCCGGCATTTTGTAACAGTCAAATTTCCTCGCAACGACCTCTGTGTGCTAGCTCATAAATTATCAATATAATAATATATCAAAATAACTATTATTTTTGCATCATGTTTACTATAATTTTATTGTTAAATATTATTTTATTTAAATTTTACAATTATGCAAGCCGATATACACCGCGCTATAGATACACAATATTGTCACTGGACCAGGCACACCAGCAGTAGGCTTTTTATCCATCTCTCTATATCTTTGATCATCACTTTTTTCCGTCACTTGTCACTGTCAGATCAAATCAGATGTTTTTGGATTTATTTATCCTTTGTTTTGGTTATTGAAATTTTATAATTATCAGATAAAATTTCGTAGTTAAGTTGGTTATTTTTGATGTGGATCGCAGTGTGCAATTCGTTCATTTAATTGTGGAATTTCTGAGTTTAGTTCGTTCATTGACCGGATATGAAATATGGCTGAGAAGAAAACATCATTTTTTATTTATGCCTTTTTGTGAGTTGGACTAGTCAAGATATATAGTTCTCTATCTATATCCTGGAAGGAGATTTCCGGTTGAAATCTGATTTTGTGAAGGAAATCGAATCCTTGCATCACTTCTTGTGTACTCCCCGACCGAGAATATCGTCGTGAAGAGCTGGCTGCCGTTTCGTGAAACATTCCCCGTTGGTGAATAGCAGGTCTTCGTAGAGAAGGATTAAGGCTTCCGAAACACATTTGGTCAGAGACGTGGTTGGATTTTGTTGAGTTTACATGGACCACCGACCAATTTCCGTAAGGGATTAAATAGCCAAATTTTTCCGACCGATATCCCGATTCCACGTGCCCAAGAAGTCCCCGAACAGTCCAGAATTCCATCCGTTCCTGTTGTCAGTGTAGAGGTACCCGTTGGACATCATAAACCCTCGTTGAGGGTTTTTTTTATGTTCACCATTTGAAATCTCAACACCTACCTTTCACCTGTACCTCTGCTGACATCCGTGGGCTCCAGTGACAGTACACCGAGCTGCTGTACACCGCCTTAGCAACCCTGTAGCTATACGCCGTAGCTCAGCCGGAGGAAGTTTTCAAGTATATCACATCGAGTAGAGTAAGACTGTTTAGATATTTGTATAATTTTAGACTTGATTTATGGGTATAAACTACCCTGATTGTATTTAGTATTAAGTTAGATAAGGGGGTTTGACGTCATAGGTTTAATTTAAAATTCCATTTTCTTTTCCAACCTTTCGATTTAAATAATTTCTAACATATTACATTTTCCATTTCATTCGTTTTTTATATATATTTAACTTTTTAATATTTTAATAAATTGCTTAAATATTTTTAGTAGTATTTTTTATTTTACAGTCTAGTCTCATAGTTAAGTTAGAGTCACTTAAATACAAATAATTATAGTAAGATTTGAAGTTCATGATAGTTGCACTCAACAGTTCGAGGTTAGTGTTGAAGTCTACTTAATAGTAACATCTTTTATGCCGAGTTCATAGAGTATAATCTCGTGGCGCCCTTTTATTAATATCTTTGAACCCCGACCACCCGGCTGTTAAAATTAAAAAGCTAGTGGCCTCTATGCAACTCATCCTAATTAAGTAAACTTGTGTTTTATTGAACTTCAAATTAGAAAGGGCGTGGCAATTTCATCAGCCGCCTATTTTTATTAAAATAGAAGTAGTTTGGGTACCTAGGTCGACTCAGCCTTAAATGAGTACTTGGGATCCACAATCCTGAGCTAATAATAGGCGGTTGAAGCGTAGTGCTAGCCACATTACCTTCCTTGTATACCGAACGGCTCTTCAATTCTCAGGTGAAAAGCACTGAGTGTTTTGAAGAAGGTCCATAATTTATAAGTCCAAAAGTAATAAATTGATGAGTAACATTGTAAGGCACTTTGTCATCTGTAGTGTAACACTAGTGTTCGAATCCACTGGTTATCACTCGCGTCCGATTTTTTATAAATGACAGACGGTGACGCGACGTGGTTCCACTCACACGCGAAAGAATAATGAATTGAAGACGGCCCGGCGTGATATATTCCGGGAAAGTGTCTGGATCGACACAATTTTTTGTTTGGCTTTAAAATGCGTGGCTCCACCTTACGGCGAGAGAGTGAACTACATAGTGATCTAAGAGGAAGAGGCGGGAAATATAATAGGCGGTTGAAGCGTAGTGCTAGCCACATTACCTTCCTTGTATACCGAACGGCTCTAGCATGGCAAGCTGTACCTTGCTACTCCCAAGGCGTTAAACGCTATATACGGGAGCTATTATTATTATTATTACAATTCGGAACACCCTATATATTAAACCACGTTAGTCACTTCCCGTTCCAGCCAAATTATTAGCACGTGCTTGTATTCGACTATTCGAGTTATTTTTATCCTTTTCGGACAAGAGCCATTTCGTAAAATGCCATAATCATATGCCGTGCGTCTAATGACTACTTATCTTTTGTGGTTTTTGAAATGGAGATAATTGACTGTGCTATTTAAAAGTGCGCCTAGCTCCTTTCATCAAAGCGTGACTAATAGTTTTTTTTTAAATTACGTTGTGCGGTGTTTTTATATTCGTTCCTATTCTTCTATATTATTCATGTGCGTACTGGGTCAAAATCATCAAGGTGGAAAATTTCAAATTTGATTTTGTAATAAAAAATGTCATAAACTAGAATTATGTAAATTAGCTGAAATTGTCGATAAACTTGTGTAGAATTGTTACTGCAATATTGCAAGCACAGAATAATAACACTTTTTTTCGAAATATGGTTTTTAAGGAGAGTGATTTTTTAGAATCCAGTCATTTCGTGAACGACGTTTTTCCACTCACACGCGAAAGAATAATGAATTGAAGACGCACCCGGCGTGATATATTCAGGGAAAGTGTCAAAAAAAATATAAATAGTTTTTGTTTGGCGTTATACAGTGACACACCTAACGGTTTATTAAAATCAAATTAAACAAAGAGTAATATAGTAATAGTAAAACGGTAAAAAAGAAAAATACGTCCACATTTGAGATAAGTTTTCACTATTTTTAAGTATACAATTTTAGTTTTGTTAAAAATACCAAATGAATCCTTAATAAAATTTACTTTACATACACAGAATTAAGTTTTATTAATGAATTATAATCTTTATTAGTAATAAATTAAAACATTGTCCAAGTTTTCCTTAATTTAACACTAGTGTTCCCGAAAATGATCACGTGTTCCGATTGACGTAGCTATTTCAGACGAATGACGGTAATGGTATTACAATGACACGCGAAAATATGATATAAATCGATGAAGACGGCCCGGCGTAATAAAGGGATATTTGAAATAATGAATCGAACAATGTAATTTGTTTAGTTATTTATTTTGATATTATTAGTATTTCTAGTAACAAATTGTATTTGTAGTAACAAAAACATTAGCATTTTTTCAAAAATATCCAACATCCTTATCGTAGTAATAATACTTTTTTAGTTATGCTTTACCTTCATTCGTGGCTTTGGAATAATAGTTATTATTTGGTCAGTAATATAAGACACATCATTTTCTGTAGTTTAAACTTTCTGCTACTGTTACGCACAGATCTCAAAAAGTTACTAGGATTTCCCCATCATCATTATCAACACCTGTCTGACAAGTGGCAACATATCTGTAAATAAGTTTCTTATTTTGAGTAGGTACTTTAATTAATAGAAATGTCCCAGATGATATTAAATTTGGATGTGAGTTTCCTTTGTCTTGCCCGTAAGATGTACCAGCTTGAACATTGTTGCATGCATCTCTTTCAGTCTGCTGAAGAGCTGAAATAGTCATTAAATCGTCTTCATTGGATGAAGATGAATCATAAATAGATTTATAAATGTTATATCTCTTCTTGACTTTCAAAAGGTCTCCTAAATCATCTACATCTATGGGATCTTCTATAAGTTCAGAAGATAATATCGACGATATACAAGCGGTCTTGGTTTGAACTGAGGTCGCATTTAAATTATTAGAAACCATGGATAGTTTTAACTCCTTGAGAAAACACTTGTATCTGACTTGTCTCGTAATTGTGTAGTTAATGCTTCACAAAATAAAAGATTTTTGCGTACTTCGGGAGACACATCAATATCTTGTATTAGGGCATCTACTTTGCTGTTGGGTGTTAAAGATATGGGTTTTTACTTTTTGCCTCTTTTCTTTTAGTTTTCTCTTTAAAGACTCAATTTTACGTAGGCATTTGGACAATAGTTTCTTTTTGCTTTAATTTTACGGTATGCCGACCGGCTCTATCTTTTTCAAACTGTATTTTTCTTCCCAAGGCGTTTTCTTATTGAAGGGAAGTGGCTCCCAAATCATCATCTGAGTGTGGCGGTGTAATTGTTTATTATGTTTGTTAAGGCTTTTTGTCTTCTGTAGTGTAACACTTTTCGAAGCTTTTTTCCATTCTTTTTTGCTTTTCGTTTCTCCCGCTCTGTCATTTCAGCAATATTCTTCACTTTCTTTTCTTCTGCTTTTCTTATGATAGTATGCTCTGTCTTTAGCCCTCTTAATCTCTCGCTGTTCATCTGTCATCTTATCTAAAAACTTTCTGTTTCGAGCGTTAGTGTAGCCTCTTTACCTTCCTTGTAGGCTGCACTATTTTTTTAGTTGTTTTTGAGTTTTTTCATTATTTCGGTCTTGTTAAACTCCATATTGCTACAAAAAATATCATTAAAGTAAAAGTATCATTTTCAAGTAAATTGATTACAATATTGTTCCGCACTGAATGAATCTGTCATTCCGAGAACGTCATAATGTTGGGAACGCATCATCATGTCCAAGGTCCGTTCTAAAATGATCGTTCACGAAATGACGTTTCACTCATAAAATGCGTTTTGGATTAACGGCAGCCATCATATACGCCATCTGAGACAAGTTATCATAAAATATTTGAGGTTGTTTTGCTATAAAATGCGTGGCTCCACCTTACGGCGAAGGTGAACTTTACATAGTGATCTAAGAGGAAGAGAGGCGGGAAATATAATAGGCGGTTGAAGCGTAGTGCTAGCCACATTACTTATACCGAACGGCTCTAGCATGGCAAGCTGTACCTTGCTACTCCCAAGGCGTTAAACGCTATATGACGGGAGAAAAGGTCCGGTAATTTATAAGTCCAGTAATAAATCTGATCGACATAATCATTTTTTCTGATATTGCAAACTAATACAGGCATTCCCGGGATGATGAACTATTGATGTACGCTCAATAAATAATAAATAAGAAGATACTTACCACTAATTTTTATTAATATTCACTATAAATACACGCGACAGCCGCCTTGATTATCGCCATATACAAAGACTGCACACTAGCGCCAACCCCCAGCGTTTTTAACAAATTATTTTTGGCTAGTTAAAACTGCGTTCACTGAAATGATGCAATTACTTCCGGACAAAATATTTTTCCTTCTATATATTGGAAAAAAAATGATGTTTGTATTTTTATTGTAAAATGTTAATATAAGATAAAATTATTCGATCATAAGTTATGAATATGTGTAATATTGTTTAATTTATAGGCGTTCTTAATACTTGTTTCTAGGGATCGTTACTTTAGGATGCGTTCTCGAAATGACTTTTTATGTACATAATTTGAAATAACTTTAAATATTATTTACATTTAAAGTATGTTAAATAATGTTCAGATAAAACGAATAAATTAAATTTTTATCAAAATTTAGTTATTCAGTAACTATGCGATTTTTGCAAATTATACTGGGGCGAAGCGAATTTCGCACCTTCGTGATTTTGACCCTACTATCTGAAAAACTATATTACAATGATGAAGGTTTTATGTATATTGTTATTATGATCAACTTTTTTCGTTGTCATACAAATCAACGTTATTTATATGTTAATGTGAACATAATTACGACTGTATTCATATATAAAGGCAATAAACATAATATTCTATGTATCTACAGGGTCCGGCAAAAGTGCGTCGGGCATCTGTGGCTCCTAGAATAAAGAACTTGGGAATTTTGTGTTTGAAAGTGCAAACCTAAAGTATGTATTAGGATGTATTTCAGGAAAATATTTTAACTTTCACAGGGTGACTCAAAAAAGTGTGAGTGGATCGGGATAATTTTTTTTAAATGGAACATATTTAATTTAAATAACTACGTTACTTCATAAATTATTTGAAAAAAATCGAAATAAAAATGAAATTTCTACACCCTGTATCTCCGAAACGAAGCATTTTAGGACATAAATTTATACGAAATTTTTTACTTATTTTCATCTACAGAATATGCTGCCTAAGTTTTCCGAATCTACAATTCAGACCAGCCTGTATACAGAAACAACATTTCACTTTTTCGTTTCAAAGAAAAAGAAAATTCGTTTTGAATTAATAATTTTATGATGAATATACACGCATGCAAAATTTATTGATGCAACAGTTGTTGCTTCATTAATATCCTGTTTTAAATGTTGTGTTTTTATAGTTGGACAGATGACTAAATTGATGACTTTGTAAATTATGATGCGATATGGGAACACATATCATTATAATTGGTATGAATGTAGTAATTTAGTAAAAATTTGTTATTTAAAGTAAGCATAATATGTTGCAATATGCCTATAACTGTCGTTGTTGTAACATGGGTGTTGGTTGAAGGATATGTATTTAATACTATTATAATGGGGCATAATGGGCAGGACACCTGTCGAGAAGATCGGACAAGAGATAGACCACAAAAATTACAGCATGGTACCCACGAGGAATTACTAACGTTACACGCGTTTCATTAAAAAGTTCGTATCGAACGTGTATCATTCAAAATTTAATCTACGACGCGACACGAGGGACGATCCAAAGAGATTTGATTTAATATAAAATATCAGAGATATCCTCATAAAAATTTAAATTCAAAATTATCAGGTGCCCATATTAGTCGACGTCGTGGTAACCGTGCTTGTTGACTGTTTCCATTTTGACTTTGACAACTCAATTATTGATGTTCAATTTAACGTTCAGTTTTAGCAAAAAGCAAAAAATAATATTAATATGGGTGATTCTGATTCTGAAAGTGTCCCTTCGGATATTGAAGGCATTGCGCAAAACGTTGTCGATTTCCCTATTTCCCGAAAAATCAAGACAAACGTACGAGCAAGCCTATGTAAAACTTGAAGATTGGTGTAAAGGGAAAGGAATCAAGAATAGTAGCAACGAAAAGGTTCTCCTGGCATATTTTGAACATCTTTCAAAACACAGGAAGGCTTTATCACTTTGGGTATATTATTCCATGCTACGTTCAGTTATATCAGTGAAGAAAAATACAGATATTAGTAAGTACGTCCATTTCATTGCATTTCTAAAAAGAAAATCGAAAGGATTTCGGTCAAAAAAATCGAGAATTTTAAGAAAAACAAGACAAAACTCGTTTTTTGTTGGAAGCTGATGATAAAACTTATTTCCTGACAAAAGTTTCATTGATAGTGGGACTTGCGGGAGCCTGCCGGCGTATCGAGTTGACAAATCTGCAGCTGCAAAATGTTAAAGGTGAAGGACAATGCATTCATGTCATTATTCCATTTACGAAAACAAAGATATCACGAGATTTTTTTATAACGAAAGGGAATGTTGAAGGAATAAATATGGTGGAAATGGTTCGAAGATATATAGCTATGCGGCCAAGCAACACAGAGCATACTCGATTTTTTGTGGGGTACAGAAATGGAAAATGTATTAAGCAACCCGTTGGCATTAATACTTTAGGGAAAATGCCGTATAAAATAGCATTGTTCCTAAGTCTTTCAAATCCACAACAATACACTGGACATTGTTTCCGTCGATCGTCTGCGTCGTTGCTTGCAGATTCAGGAGTGGATTTACTAACTGTTAAAAGACATGGTGGTTGGCGCTCTAACACAGTGCCAGAGAGCTATATAGAAAATTCCAAAGAAAATAAGAAAAAAGTGTTATGTAATTTTTTGGGTAACAGTTCTGGCAATGATGGGTCTTCAACAAGTTCAAGCACTCAGGAAATAAATTTACTTTCTAAAAATTCAACTCACCTGTCATCGTCTGGAATTAATTTAACCAATTGTTCTAATATTATAATTAATGTTTACAATAAATAAACGTATTAAGGTACCTTTTTTTGCTTGTTTCTTATTTTAAAATTTGCGTGTTATTATGAATTCGTAATAGCACTAGTGCTATATATATTACAGGGTTGCTGGTCATAATGACATTGTCGTAGATTAAATACAAAATCATACCATAAGAAATCGAACAGGAGTAAGGAATGCTATCTATCTTGCATCTTCAATGGCACTGGACAGGACATGTGGCTAGGGTGAAAAGTAGACGGTGGACAAAGAGACTTCTGGAATGAAGACTACAAGGCCTATAGAAGCAGAGGACGGAGAGTGGCTGGAAACTGGAATCAAGTGGCACAAAATAGAAAGAGATAGCTATAATTAAGGGATGCTTTTGTTCATCAGTTGAAGGGATAAGCTAAATGATGAGGATGATGATGATATGATGATTTTAATAATTCGGAGACATCTCGATCTCGATATAAAATGTGTCGTATACAAACATTTGTGTTATATTTTTACTACTGTAGAAGGTAAACTCAAAGTATATAATGAATAAAAAATCTTATTTCCATTAAATTATGTATTTCTTAACTAGTTATTAATTATACTGTTTTACTATAAATAATAATGTAATTAAGCAGACCATAAAACCACGTTTTTAATTCAATATTGCTTATTTTGTTGCCTATTACCTATTTAGTTTTGTAATTGAAATATTTTACAAGGACTTCAACATTTGACAATAATAAAAAAGACAACAAGCGAAAAAAAAAACATAACAGGCATAACTGGTAAATGAGATTTCAAGGCTCGTATAATTGCATTTTGTTTATAACCACTATAATATAGAATTTAAATGACTGTCAAAATTTACAAATAAATTTAGTTTGAGTAATGGATAAATGAAATATCTTTGAAGCAAATGCTGAAATCGATTATTGATAAAGTCAGAATAATATCGCTTCCTGATTCTGTTAAACGTTTCCGAATTATATTTTACAGGTGCTTAGGAATTTAATAATAACAGTAATAATAACGTTCGAAACTAGAAGGGAAAGGTGATTTACGAATAAAAGATTGATGTTGGACATCTACTTCCGTCATTTTTATTAATTTAGTAATACGTTTTGATGATATACCGTGCTGGAAACTCTTATTTTTTGGTCTGTATTTACATGTGTCGAGGTAAAAAGGATATCGTTATGTCCATTATTCTTATATATTTATATACACATATTTCCAGTTATGTAAGGATGTCCATTTTTTTTAAAACGAGAAAACGTCAGTAATCGTGACAACCAAACCAAACCGCTTTAGATATTTGAAACTTTTTTTATTTTGAAGTCGGATCTTTCACAAGAGGTTTAAATAAGAAAAAATCTATAGGTTTTTTTTTTCATTCAAAAATTAAAAAAAAACCGTCCATTTACGTTTAGTGCATAACAATTTTCAGCAATCGTGTAACTTTTATATTTATAAAGATTTTCACATACTGTCTGCGAAGAAAATATAGCAGAAATATTAAGAAAGTTTTTGAGAAAAACTACAATCAATTATTTCTAATGGATATCGAGATACCGAATTTTGAATTCAGAGTTCTATTCTAATAGCGCGACCACTGTCGAACACCAACTTAATTTCACTTATTTTTAGCAATGCAAGTGTTTCTAACTTGCACTTAAAAATTTATAAGCTATAGGGAGAATTACAACGACTCGTTAATAAATAAACAAATAAAGTATCACGAGTGGTAATTAAATCGTGAAGCTGAACGCATGATGTACACCTTTCCCTAGAATTTTTAGTACTGACAGAGTGATTGGAGGTTTGTTCCCACAAGCATCCAAACCGGTCAGAAACTTGCCAAATGTAGTTGATCACACCAAGTCATAGATATGTCGTAAACTAAAAACATATAGATAATAGATTAGTAAATTACCTACTACTAATTAGGTTAACTATTTTGAACAGTTTTTTGATGCTGTGGGAACGAACCTTGGATCGACCGGTCGACCGCGACGAATTTGCTATATCCCCTTCCACGTCGTCTTGGCAATGTGCATATTTTCTCGGTTTATTTCATACGTTTGGCAACGTGTTTACTGTTCTCTCTTTTTGTTCAGTACATTGTTTATTATATAATTATGTAGATCTTTCGCAATATACTAGCTCATATATCTGTACACATTAGTTTAAAGATTATTTAACAATTTTGAATGATAACATAAATAAAATATTTGTAAGATTGGCAGAAAGTATATATTCAGAGCAACAACGAAAAATATATTTTCTCTCTCTTTAAGATTCTTTATACTTGGTGTCAAAAAACTGTACACCGGTTTAATGCAGGAAACTCAAAAAGTATGTACAGTGTTGTAAGTGGTGATGAATCCTGGATTTGCTCTTGTGAAACCGAAAATAAACGCCAATCGACTTAATAAACGCTAATCGTTAGGTTAGGTTAGGTATTCCGAGATAAACCAAAATCGACGAAAGTTATCCGTTCTCGAAGTGTTTCCAAAAAGATGGTGGAGTTAACAGAACTGTTACTGTTTATTGGTATATTTCTATTTGTTTTCCGAAAGTAATTGCGGTGGTTCTAAAAATCAACTCATAAATGATCGTCCACCAACACAATGCAAGTTCCCAGACAGCTCGAAAAACAATTGAGTATTTAAGGCAAGAAAATATCGCACTGTTGGACCATCCTCCATACAGTCTCGACCTAACGACTTTTTTAAGTTTCCAAAAGTTAAAAATGAACTGCGCGGTCAAAGGTTCCAGTCTGCAGAAGATGTATTTACGCAGTTTTGAAGGTAGCAACAAGCTAGTGGAATAACCGCTTTCAGAATTAGTTCAAACAGATGTAGAAATGCATTTCCCTTCATGAAGAATACTTCGGAAAACAATAAAACAATAGTGTTTAAAGGTTATCTACTGTTTTTTTTTCTACCTCTATATGCAAAATATAAAAGACAACCCTCGTAGACAGTATCGTGTAGATGTACAAACAGAAACAAATTAAAACAATATCAGATTAAGAAGTGAAATTCCAACGTTTCTATTTATTTTTAGTTAAATTAGAGACGTGTATTAAATAAACACAAAAACACAAAGTTTTCACTTTTGTAAATAAGAACTATTAAATTCCTTACTAGCCCCATTGTTACAAGAAACACAATTGCACAACAACCATATTCTATTTCCGTGAAAAGAAATACGGGGATAAAAATAGTTTTAATAGAAACACGTGCTAATAAGTTGGGCCCCAACAAAGAGCGGCGTACATGACTTAATGTGTAGTAGCAACAACCTTCCAACTAAATATGTGGTTTTAAACCCCTACTGAGAATTGGAAGCGACGACGTTCTCTTTGAAAATTCGCCGCTTCGGAGTTGCGACCCATTTAGAACTTCACCGCTAGATAGATGCTGGAATTCAGTGGCGCACGTTATACATCACTAAAGAAATCATACAAATAACAAGGATAAAGTGTTTATTATTTTAGTATTTAAATATTTTGTACTATTTGATTGATCTCGCCAGATATTAAATGCTGTGAGTTAGATCAAGTGATGGGCGGTGAGTAAATACCCAAGTGGTATAATAAAGACATTTGGGTATATACCTGGTAAAATTAGATTATTCACCTAACCCAAATTGAACTGTCTGCATTGTGCTGTATTTTCGATACTAAAATTAAGTTTTTAGTACAATTTGTTGGTACAATTTTTTACAGTACGTTATATTAATGAAATAAACATACTTGGGTATATACTGGGTATACCGGGTGCGTTTCAAAAGTGGCTCACCCCTATGACTTTTTTACTTTTTGAGATAAAAAAACGAGATTTGGTAATGTTAGTATATGACATAAATTAGGATTGATTGACGTATTCAATTGTTTTTCGTCACTTCCTGTTTCACCGGAAATGACTACAACTTTTGATTTTTAAATGGCACCTTCGGTATTTTTTTACTTTACTCGATAGAAAATGACACTCTGTATAGAATGACATATGGTTTATTTCAAATTATAATATGCGGGTCATAACGATAATTTACCTCGAAAAACCAAGTGTGTGGTATATCATATGTCAACTTTTAAATTTTGTCATATGGTTTATTTGAAATAATAACATGCCGGGTTATAACGATAATTCACCTCGAAATACCAAGTGTGTGGTACCAAATTATTCGTAAAAAATGCTTGATATGATTAAAAATTGAGATATGATTAAAAATACGATCTTTCGGCATCTTTTAACCCGCCAGGACAAGATACGAAAAACACTAGACGATCAAATCAATTTTTCCAAGATTCCTTGAATAAAAATTAGTGTTTTAACACAATCATGGCATTCTAGATTGAAATTTAAAATACGATTTTTCTTAAAGCAAAAATGTCAAAAGTTGACATATGATATGTCATTCTATTCAGAGTGTCATTTTCCATGGAATAAAGCAAGAAATATCGAGGGTGTCATTTAAAAATCAAAAGTTGTAATTTCCGATGAAACAGGAAGCGACCAAAAACAACTGAATACGTCAACCAAACCACGTTTTTTTATCAGAAAAAATAAAAAAGTTACAGGGGTGAGCCATTTTTGAGGCGCACCTGATATAGTATTTAGCCAAATTCAATGTACCCTGTAATTATCCATTGGGTATATACCGAATGCAAAACATCGGGAATTTACTCAAATTTCATGGTTACATACTCCATTCCAATCCTTTTGAAAAAAGTCTAAGAAAGTCTAGCAACTTGGGAACTGAACGCTCAATATAGCTCTTTGTCAATCGGCTATTATCATTGTCTATTCAAAAGAACAGCATACTTGCCAGGCTGTCGCACTGACATAAGATGTTTTCTGTTGTTTCTTCTTCAGAATGACAAAATATGTACATTGCTTCGTCCTTCAACTTCATTAGCTTTAAATGCCTAACAAATCTACAATGCCCTGTTAATAGACCCATTAGAGCGTTGACTATCCATGTTCAATTAAAGAAACAATAACCAATACTACTTTTGAACTTAAAAACACTTCGTCAATAATCAATAATAATATGAGTTTTAAATCATAGTGAAATCAAATTGCTTTAAAAAATCATTAAAAATCCGCCCACTATAACAAAACAACTTGGTCTTTAAAGTTTAAAATATATTTTCGTACCGGTCAGTGTAGATACAATTCCAAATTTTTCTGTAGTTTTTTTTTAATTCAAAGTTTATAGACTGTAATTAAGATACATGATTGATTGTGTGTACTATGTTGGCTTTATTAATTAAGCAAGAAACACAATTTGATAGATTAGAATAGTTTATCCCTCGGCTTATCCAATTCTGATAACTAATTAATTATTACTGAAAACCAGTATTTTATTTAATTAGTGGTTTGTTATCTTGTTAGTTTATATAAATAAATTTAAATGTAAAAATCCTACCATTTTACACCTTTCGTTCTAGTAACGTATGCTAATTATGATCAAGATATGGTATATTAATTTTATATAAAGGTTTAAATTTTGCTATCTTAAGATAGAATTAATCATAAATATTTAGTAGCAGATTTCACTCAGAGATTTTTTTATATCTTACATCATCATACTCGATAATTAAATTCTTAGAAACCACTCAAATTAAAAAGAAAATATTCTTAATAGGCGGCCTGTAAATTTGTAAATTTTGTTTACTCATGTCTCACCAGATTTTCCATGGAATTAATGAATATAAACAGGCAAATATTACTGGTTATTTGATGTAATTAAAGCTCAACTCTCTTTAATGTTCTGTGAAATTTTGGAGATAAATAAAATAATTTTGATATGTTTATATTGT
This sequence comes from Sitophilus oryzae, assembly GCF_002938485.1. Taxonomy (NCBI): domain Eukaryota; kingdom Metazoa; phylum Arthropoda; class Insecta; order Coleoptera; family Curculionidae; genus Sitophilus; species Sitophilus oryzae. Next base: position 234,202 of record NW_022146697.1, read on the forward strand.
CATTGATGGTTTATACTGATTTATTATCTGGGTATTACATAAATAATTACTCAGTGGCTTTTTTATTCATAAAAATACCCAAATAGTGGAAATCCAGCTTTTATACAGGGTTGTTCACCATATACGACACGGAGTATTGTAGCTAAACGATCATATTTTTACAAATTTCAAGTTTTGGGTTCGATGAAGGACTATTAGAGGTACAATTTAAAAATAATTTGACAAGATACAGAGTGTCCTAAATAAGTAAAAAATATCAAAGTTGTATTTTTTTAAATGGAACACCCTGTATATTATTACATTTTTAGTTTCCACGATTAAAATAAAGGTAAATTTGATTAAGATTTATTATACTTAAACCTTACTGTTTTTGAAATATTTTCAATTTTGTGAAATTGCAGTAAAAATTTTAAGGCTTCATTTCTCCAAGGGTATCAAAGTTTTGAATACTAAATATTTACACTGAAGTTTATTTACTGATCAGTTATTGTGTTGCAATAATAAAAATAATACTACCTTATACAGAGTGTCTAAAAATTTATTTTAAATAATTATTAGCTTCAAACGGCAATAACTTGTTTAATTTAAATGGAACACCCTGTATATTTTACGAGAATCAGATGCACAATTTAATTGTCTATCAAATTATATTATACCATTTTTTACCTATCTCTTTAAGTTTCCGTAGAAAATGCATTTTCTTGTAATTTAGAACTTATTTATCAATATACCCATGCACTATTGACATTTTAGATTATTTTTAAAGATGTACCAAATTTCTAAAGAGTACAGATACTAATATTGTCGATATAATTCGTTTATTTCATTAAAAAATAAAAAAAACTGCTTAAATATTTGTTAAAGAGGACCAATTAATATGATTCCAGTATTCAAACTACATTAACTGTTCAAAAGCTGATCTCTTACTTTATTAACTGACTGTTTGCGTTGATTAATAATAATTGCTCCGAATACTAAAAAACTGAATTTTGTATGAGCATTAGACAGTGTGATAAAAAGTAACACCTTAAAAATGATATTTCATTTTTTAATAAATGTTTATTTATAACAACAAAGACTTTAATTTGATAACTTATTATTATATTGATTTCTGAATCAAAAATCCACATTTATTTATAATAATTTATTAACGAACACAATTAAGTATGTCATTAATTAGTATATGGGCGGAAATAATGGTGTTATATTTAATTAATGGTATACTCTTTTATAAAGATTTAAATAGTTTTTTTTTGCATACAAATGGGCTAGTAATATTATCGTTTTGCTAAAAACGATAATATTACTAGTCTGTACATTTTGTACATTTGTTGCTTTAAAAACAATCTAAAATGTCAATATTCCATGGATATATTGATAAATGAGGTCTAAATTATCAGAAAATGTATTTTCTACGAAAACTTGAAGGGATAGGTAAAAAATGGTATAATACAATTTGATAGACAATTTAATTGTGCATCTGATTCTCCTAAAATATACAGGCCATTCTATTTAAATTAGAGAAGTTATTGCCGTTTGAAGCTAATAATTATTTAAAATAAATTTTTAGACACTCTGTATAAGGTAGTATTATTTTTATTATTGCAACACAATAACTGATCAATAAATAAACTTCATTAAATATTTAGTATTAAAAACATTGATACCCTTGGAGAAATGAAGCTTTAAAATTTTTACTGCAATTTCACAAAATTGAAAATATTTCAAAAACGGTAAGGTTTAAGTATAATAAACCTTAATCAAATTTACCTTTATTTTAATCGTAGAAACTAAAAATGTAATAATATACAGGGTGTTCCATTTAAAAAAATACAACTTTGATATTTTTTATTTAATTGGGACACTCTGTATCTTGTAAAAATATTTTTAAATTGTAGCTCTAATAGTCCTTCAACGAACCCCAAACTTACAATTTGTGAAAATCTCATCGTTTAGCTACAATACTCCGTGTCGTATATGGTGAACAACCCTGTATATTGGAAATAAGACAAATGAGTGGGGAATATATATTTGAGTGAGTAAATAAAACTCTTTTGTCTCCTTTTTTAAATGCGAAAGAGTTTATAGCTGTCATATACAAGGACTGACCTATAAATTATATTTATTTTTACACAAACTTGTATAGTATAACCCTTGTATAACATACTATATTTAAAGACAATTAGGGGTGTTTTTTACATTATTGTATATAGATGATCACAAAGCTTTTAAAAATTTAAATAAAAAATCCAGGTCCGTATTTAAAAAAATAAATAATAACACAATAAACACGAATATCCAAAAAATTTCGGAAGTAATAGATTTTTTTTTAAATTTCGAAACATAACGATGTAAAGTTCAGCAAGTAGCAACTTCTCTCTCTAATTTTATTAGTTTCATATGATTATTTTATATTGTGATCAAGTCCAAAAGTTTACCGGTTATTGTAGCTTTAATTGAACATGATAGAGTCTTACAGAGATTGTTATGGTAGAGATTACTAATATGGACTATATCTGGCTACAGAACATTATGTTATTTATGACGCATGATGTTTATTATTATGACAATGACATTATACAAACAATAAAAAGTATTTCATAAGGCTGTTCATGAAGCAAAAAAGCAAAGGTATCCTTTTCAATGTCTTCTTAAAAAACGAATATAGCCTTGTTCATGTAGACGCGAATCGCGAATCGCGATTTTGCGAAACTGCTCTCATTGGTCCAATTTTAATGATCACGGCGGCACTGTCAGAAATTTTCAGATTTTGGCGATTCGCAAGATTTAAAATTTGGGGGCGGGAAAGTTAAAGTGTTTTCAACTTTTTGCGAATATTCGCGCGATTTTAAGGTTCGCGTTTGCGCTGAATGGTGTTGTGATCCGGTTACCGATTATTCTGACATGATTTTGACGACGACGACGCTGCCGTAAAGTAACTGAAGGCATTTCTTCAGGTGAAATGGGTTCTCGTGCATAATATGTTTTTGAAATTATATGGTGACAATTTTTCTACCAAGTTATCAAACTCCTATACAGACAATCTGTGAAAATTCCTAAATTTTTTCTCATCTTTTGTCCTCATTTCTTGAATTAAATTGCGATAAGCACCCTTGTTGCTTACGAAATTCAAATATTTCACATGTCCCAAATGACCTATAAACCCGTTCTCTTCTACGTTTTAACAATAAGTAAATGGCATGGTACAAAGAATACAAGGTATGATATTGCGCAGGTTCGTCGCTACGTCACAGGTGATAACAGGCGCTATTGGTCAGCACGCTCCGCGCGCCAGTTCAAATCGTCAAGATATTGTTATAAACCTGTTTTTTTTTGTTTATATACCGTCATTGAATTATCGCTAAGCAAGTTCCTATGGAGCAGTGCATAAGGAGTCGGGCTAGGAAGCGAGAGACCGGAGTTCGAATCTCGGCCTGAACATCACTTTTTATTTTTTTTTTAAATACTCTTGTATTCTATAGTTTATTTTTGTAGTATAAGAAAAAGAACTATTTATTCTGTTATTTTTTAATCTCCGTTATTAATATAAATTGATTGTTAGTACAATACCTCATTTAATATAAAATAATATTCTACTTTTTGAAATGTATCGGGCCCTAATTATACCTAAAAGTAATATAATTTTAGTGATATACCATATTGTAAACTATTTAATATTTCAGTCGCTTAAAAAGTTAATTTGCATTGAATAATTGCCTACCATTAAAGGAAATTTGAGCTATATAACCCTTGATGGGCATATTCTGGGTATGCAAATACTTCCTTTAAATTTTGGGTGTGGTTCAAACTGATTTATTCTCAAAACCAGAAACATCTACATATAAAAAGAAGCACAGGTCACTAATTATAATAAACTTCACCCTTGGAATTACTTCTATCACAATTACAATACGTTCATCTGCATTGGCATTTTCTACTTTTCGATGGGAAACAATAAACTTCCCAACATTTTTAAATGATGTAACAATTCCTCCTGTGGTTACTTTTCCATAGATATCCTCATCTCTGTCCTCATGTGAATTCAGAGGCAATAAAAATGAAAAATTATTTACCATAAACATCGCAAACTAAAACCTAATAAACAATTTTATACCGAATATAGAAATAAATTTAGTATTTTTACCTATTATCGTCCAAATCCATGTTAATAGATAATTATTATTTTTAAATATATTTTTGGAACTGCTGGTTTTAGTAATTATTAAATTAAACGAACTAAAAAGTCTTAAAAATAAACAATTCTTAACCATAACCTCAAAAATGCAGATCTCCTGTCAACTTTCTTTATTTTTTATTTATTCATTATTTTCCTAGTGACGTCACAGGTGGTATGCGCGAACTGAACGAAATTGGAGCCGCTATCAATCATACCTTGTATTCTTTGTACCATGAGTAAATGGCAATTTTGCGCCTTCTGTTCCAATCCCACAATCGTAATTGATATGCATAATCATTTAACAAATAACTCATGTATGCTATAAAATATAAAATAAAGATCGTAAACACGAATAAAAAACAAATTAAGTTATCTCAGGTTATGATTTTTTTAGGTAACTTTCAGTGGATCAAAAATGAAATGTCCCTAAAAATTCGCGACTGTATGAAATAGGGCCAAATTTTATGAATATTTTTTGGCGAATCGCTTTCCACAATTCGCGATTCGCGTCTATATGGAACAAGCTTATCTCTCTCAAATAGAAATAAAGCTATTGGAGTGAACCAAAAAACAAACTATCTAGAGGGTGCATTTTTTCTCTTTAGGTACGACAAAATGCTCCTTAAATTTCTTTTCAAGCTGTTTAAATGATATGTATTAAAACATATTTTTTACTAACATGTTGTTTCATTAACCACACGTGATAACACCATCATTAGCCTGATTATAAACATAAAATACATAAATCTTCGATTAATTGTACATAATATAATGATTAACTGAAAGATTTTTCCAGTTCTAGATTTAAATTTTTAATAAATATTAATATTTAATATATCTAAATGGGAATATTTGAAATTACTAAATAAATAACAGAGTTCATATTTATTTTACTATTAACGCTGAACTAAAAATGAAGGCTGCATTCCCAGCCTAATTGCTAATTAGTTTTTCATTATTTCATAACATGATAATTAAGAGAACATTTTGTACTTTATTGAAAAATGATGTGAGTTAAAATTATTTAAAAAATTCACAGTCCTTTACAAAGATGCAACCGGGTGGGCATTGAAAATGATGAATAAAAACGTAAAAATATGATTAGTGTTAATATGAGTGTATTACATACATATTATGTTTAAATAACGAAGTTAACAAAAAACAACAGATTTAAAGATTCACTGAAAAAGTAGTAATGTTAACATTAAATAAAACATTATCAATAATAATTATGCGATCGCACCTATCCGTAAAACAAGCAAGCAAAAAAACATCGAAAAAAACAAAATAACATACAAAACATCAGGTTAACATGATGACAGATCATGATCAATGATCAGATAAAGAATTCTTACGGAAAGTTACACTTTACGATATATTTTTATAACTGTTAAAGGCAAACCCCATTTAAACACAAAACTTTTTAATGCCTACTACTGTATCTAAAAGACTTTTTTTAAATTACTAAATTCTTAGTCACGCTTCTGTATTTATAAATATTATCAAAAACTTTTTTTCTTTTAAAATGTGTTCAGATTTTGTAAAAAGTATAAGTCAAAATCGCAAAACTTAAATTTGATATGAGTTTCTTAGTTTTTAACTAATATAGTGGCGAATTACAAAAATTCCTTTTCAATGAAAATTAATGAGTTAAATAAAATAATTTAATAAATTACTAGCTTTTTCTCGCAACTACGTTCGCGTTACACCTCGAATCGTTTATGCATTGATTTAAATGATTTTTTACTTCTTTATAGAGAGCTAGTGAACATATAGATGTTTTTTATTTTTCATCTTTTTTTTATTTATTAAGAGCACTAATACTCTCTTTATAGGTTATTTTTTATTCTTTGAAGGATAATTGAGGAAGATATATTTCCTTATGATGTCACTAAATAAACCCTTGTATAAAATTTTATACTGTCTGGTTTATAATGTTATAGTATTGCATTTTCGTACAGCAAACTTTCATTCCCTATTTTACTCCCTAAGGGTATAAATTTCATAAATTCGCTTTACCTTTGTGCCAATTTTTATGTGTATAATCCAGACGTCACCAAGTTTTATATAAATTTTTACTAACTTTACCCATTTGGTTGATGAATTTCAAAAATTTCTTCTAATTCTTTTTGTAGGATTTCATTCTTCTAGACGAAATAGTAAGGAATTTTCATACAACAAACTGTTCCGAGATAATTTTACTCTCTAAGAGGATGAATTTCCTAAAATCGCTTTGTGTAGCTAATTCACTAATGTCGTTTAAACGAACCTTTGTGCTAATATTTATGTATCTAAAGCTGGCGGCATCAACTCACTCTAAAATATCTAAAAACGTAATATATAATCTAACTGACACACCACTGACAATGACAACTAATTTATTTCTGGAGGTATTGTGTGTAGGTGTTTTCAGGTATGTTTTAGTATTTAGTCGTTTTACACAAAGAAATAGCCATTAAGCACTATAAAAATACTTCATAACAAATCTACACATATATACCTTTCATTTAAAAAAAGAATCATCAAGATTGGTAAAGCGCTTTCGGCGGGATGGATGCAACAAAAAAACCCTTTGAGCTTTTATATATGTATGGACTAATTATTTTTCCAACATATTTTACTTTGCAAATTTTTATAAATATTCAGACTCGCCAATATCGTACTCCACCGTGTCCAGCCTGTTTAGCCAAACGTAGGCCGATTCCTCTTCGGCGGCGTCGTGACCCTGGCCGAAGGAAGAGTCTTGAAGACGCTCATCCGCGCATAGGAATAAGTTGACTGCGTAGCGTATTGCGTATTAATCGATTCTGAAACTTTCTATCTCGTGTATAACATGTTACGCAAGTTTATTATTTTAATCTCGATTTTAATAGATAAATGTGTGAAATGCCACCTGAATATCTTCCGCCATGACATGTTTTTACTTTTTTGTTATGGTAAAGTGATTTGTATAAACTTTATTCAATAACGTATATTTTCCTCCATTTGTGATTTTTTAATTTTAAGCGAAAATTAAGTATAACATTTTAGGAAAAAGAAACACTGTAATATTTAAAAGAATAAGAAGAAATTAGTCTTATTTTGAAAGGAAAATATAGAAAAAACTCTTTCTATAGAAAAAGTCTTTATACTAACCAGAATCCGGTGACATATACGCGGTCTCACCGGAAACATTACTTATTACTTCGCATAACTTGAAGAATATCTACTTTTAATAATGAACACTTCAGAAATACACCAGTAAAAACATTTATTATTTGAGATTAAAACTCGAATTAAATTATAAATATTAGTTACCTATGTTGTTATAGCTTTTATAGGCCTGTTTAACGACTTAATAAGTTACCTAGCGAAAAAATCTGTGCGCGTACCTACCACTATTGTTACAGGTTAATTCGTTAAAGAAATATGTTACACAAGTTAAAAACGCTAAAATTTTAATGGTATTACTTGTGCATTATTGGCCTTATAATGTAATTTGTTGGAATTATATCTTCTTTAAATATAATTAGACTTTTTAACGACTTTTAAGTTACCTAGGAAAAAATCTGTGCACGTACCTACCAGTATTGTTACAGGTTAATTCGTGAAACAAATGTGTTACATATTATTCGTGGTATTAGTGGTATTATATTGGAATCAGCTTGGCATTAGTGGGGCATTATATGAGAAATTTGGTATTTAATTTGTATTTTTGGCATTACTTTGGCATTAGTATACAGACATTTGTCAGCGGTTTACTCCTTGTAGATAATCAAAAAGTTTTTTGATAAAATTTGCTTTTCATGTCAGATCATTTCTATGAAAAATTACATTAGATTTTTATTAAAGACGCTGGGTAATTAAAACATTGACTAATAAACCTTGTCCACTTTAAATACGGGGTCACGAAATATCCTCCTTGGAGTGTTTGGGTTAAGGGGTGTATAATAAATTAATCGTTGTTTTATAATAAAAACCATAAAACATTTATTTGTGAGTAAAATAATGCAATGGTTGGATATCTCTCCTTTATAATTCGGTGACTAAAAATACACTAAAATAATTAGAAAAAAAATCTTGTACTTATTTAGTAATTACGTCAATATTAATTAATTGACTTTCTAGTCTATTTTATTTTATGTACAAATATATTATTAAATTTTAAGCATTAAGTAATAAAACACTTTGTGCCCTCTTATATCGTAAAAGGTTACGAAATATACTCCTGGTTACACCCCTTACAGAAAACAGTGTAAGGGGTGTAAATAAATTGTATAATCACTGTTTTTTATAATAAAAACTATAAAATATTTCTTATTTGTGAGATTAAAAAAACAAAACAATGCATTGGTTAAAATAAGTACATTCAATACTGTTTTCAATTGTTAATTCAATAATGTGTTATAACATAATATAGCCATTACTATTATACTATTATTATTAAAATAATATGTGTGTAACATATTTCTTTAACGAATTAACCTGTAACAGACATTTATATGCCCAGTATATTTTTGTTTAACAAACCAATCAGGAAAAATCCAAAACCTACCGTTATAGGAGGTATAAGACGATTAAACTTATATAATGACAACTACTTATCGGATAACAAATTAATTACTACTGTCAGCTAGTTCAGCTACTGTCTAGGTAGAATTTACCTAGAGTACCTACACCTACCTATGATGATGTAGGTAGATTAAAGCTTATTTTGACGTTACCTCTCACTTCGGTGTCACAAGCTGAATTTTTCAGGGATGGAAGTACAGTACATCACAGTACATGATATGGGGACCCTTATTCCGAAAGTAGTACAAAATTAAACAGGGTAAAAAGGCACTATCATCAAAAATCGATATATTAATACCACCGTATAGAGAAAACAAATACTTATTTTTTGATCCAGTACAGAATAAAGTCTTCGTAGGGAGTAATTTTTTATAATTATTTACAAAAAAACATTTCCATTAGCGCTTATGACCAAAAAAAAACTTTAAACATGAATAATCATTTCAATCATGCGAAAATTTGGTTTAAAAATAGAGATTTTTTTTTAATATAACTTTCATTTAACGAAAAACGAAGGCCTAAATGAAAAAAAGAAACAATTTAAAAGTTTCGCTCATGTCTTGACAAGGTATCAAAGCAAACCCCATATTTTTTGCTTTTAAACTAATAAAGATATATCAATAAACAATTAGCGATGTAATGGTTTTTGCGGGCGCTGGCCGACTGCCGCCGCTGCGCCGAGATTTCCTATACCCTTGTATATATGACGTCATGGTGTGGCAAATGTAGCATTTTAATTCGATTTGGGCTCCCTTATATAGGATAACAGAAACATTTTCAATGTTAATATTATTATGTAACTCTTTCTGCTCACGTAGCGCATTTTTTGATAACCCATATTTGGTTAAAAATTGTGAATATTAGTATTATACAGGGTGTTACAAATTCGAGGTACGAGCATTGGTATCTCGGAAACCGTAATAGATACGAAGATAGTTAAATGAGGACAAAGTTGCGCCATGGGATGTTCTTGGATAAATAGATTACATTTAAAAAAACAGAGCCGGATTTGAAATTAGTTAATTAGTAATTGTGTAATATCATTGTAAAGGAGAGCGTAATTAGGGCGTTACAGGAAAGTTACAGTTTTTGAATGTTATTGCACCCAAGTACAATAACATTCAATAACTCAACTTTTCCGGATATTCCCCAAGTAGCATTTTCACGACTTCCCATACAGCACGTCCAAATGAAATTACGTTTCTACAAGGGAGACACATGAGAAACAAAATATGTTAAAGTGAACCTAAGCGTTCATCTAGTTCTAACATATACATATGAGATACACGCACGTTTATATTGATAGAATTGTGTGATACAGTGTTTACTAGGTGTATACCGTATGCACTCAAGATTCTAAAGAGTTTTTTGTAACCTAACAATTTATTATTAAAATTATGAAATCTGACGTCGGTATATGAGACAAACAATGTATAAGTCATATGTATGTGTGATACTTCGTATCATAGTTGTGCCTATAGTACACACCTTGTAAAAATGTAACGTATACACATAATATAAATATCTATATAGACACTTTGTAATAATGTACTCTGTGTACTGTTGTGTCTACATTCTAGCATGAAATAAAGGTGTGCGCACGCGCGGATAGCCTCAGCGTAGATACACCGACCAAGTGTATCTTATGTGTCCCTCTCCTTTCTCCTTTCTAGGAGTGGTACGTGTTAGCAGCCATTATTGTTTTATCATTCGGAAGCTCTATATAAATGTTCTGTTTGTGTGTAGTTTAAAAGAGATTTTAAGGTAAGCACAAGTTTTTAATTACCTTGTTACACCTTCCTAAGAGTATTATTAATATTATAGCAGCGACTCTTCCCTTACTCGATATCTAATTTACCAAATTTTGACTCCAATCAATGAAAACTCCAAATATTCTCGTATAATGATAAAGAGGTAATATATTTTATTTTTAATTTGGAAATAATAAAAATCTAAATGGACCAGGAAGAGAAAGAAAGATTTAAACACTTCAAAGAACTTCTTACACTGATATTCGGTAAGTTATTGATGAATCAGTTTCATATAAAATTTAAGGGTGAGATTGTTAATCTGGAAATAAAATACAACAAAGTCCAACAGAGTGCTCGTTGAATGAGTATGCTAACAAACCAACTGCTTGGAAGGAAAAGAGGAGAAAAAAATGACTAAATGAGGTCCACCAAATCGTGACGATATACAGTACGTCTGTCCGTTCTGTGGCTGCGGGGTATCCGTGAGAGGGGAAACGATATTCTCTCGATGCTTTTCGTAAAAAAATAGACGACGCGTCCCATCAATAAAAATTCAACAAATTTGCAAGTAGCCAATAAAATGAGTGGTGACGCAGATTTGCGGTGACGCACTCGTCAAATCGACGTATAAAATATATTGCTGTTTATTTAAATGTTTTTTGTCCGCATTCCTTTCATAGACACAGATCCAGCAGATGTACTGTACCAGTGTTTACCATTTTAGTATGTTGTTATACTAGGTACTTATATTTTGAATACATTTTTCTGTTCACAACTGTACACAATTCTGTTCTATTACAGTGTTTTCTTACTTCTGGTTTCTGCAGTGTAAATAATTATTATTATTGTGTTATTTGCGCTATTGCGTTTTATGATATAAAGAAATATAAGAATTTTATTTTTTAACCACTTAATCCATTTTATGAAAGAAAAATGGTACATTTAATACAAAACTAAAATGGAACAATTTTAAGGCTACTTCTCTTGAACTTACGATCGAGATGCTTTTGGAAAACACAAAGTTTTGCCTTCCTAATTTTCGTTCTAAAAAGATATAATTGGTATCATTGAATAAATATTTCTTAAAAAGAATGAAAAGTTAGGCATCAAAACTTGTATTATTTCCTAAATTCGTTCATAAGAAGTAGTTTTATCTAGCACAAGATGTATATACGAAGCAAAATACATACGTATACACGCGGTAGTCACAACTGCAATGTGTAAACAGAATTTAAACGTAATATACAAGCACTGTGTATCCTACGGCACACTGTGTATCCCTTACTTTGTGTATACGTAAATGCTATACTGTGGCTACATTGTGAGGCGGACGTTTAACCTTTGTGCATACGTGTTGAACTACAATGTGTAAACGTAGCATATTTACATCGGGGAATTGTATCACCCTGTGTCTACATCTAATAATGTAAACACATCGTAAATGTGATTTGATGTGCTGTATGGGTTGCGACCACATGTTTACTAAACACAACGTTGGATTAGTTACAAAAAATAGTTAGCTCCCTACCTTGGGTATTAAAATAAATTTAAACGTTTTTATAACGTTGTGCCGACGTTGGACTACTAAAGCAAAGTAGAAGCTTCTGCGACGTCGAATAAACGTTGTCTTGTAACCTTTTTTGCTTAAGTGATCTTTAGGTGATTCGGACAACGTTCAGTGCTTATATGAGAGGATAAAATATAATTTGCAATATTAATGGTATACTTTTTTTAATCAACTAGTGATTAAATATTTTAGGAACATCTAAAATTATAATTATGTACCTTTAAAAAAATTCGTTCTAGCCAAAATAGCCTCAATTATGCCCCACTAGCAAAACCGGTGATTAAAACTATGCTCGCTACCGTAGTTGAACTCACTTAAAAAGTGTTTTGTACTGGAATAATAAATTATAATACAAGTTAGACCTTCTGCAGATATCGAAACATTTACTTTTTTATTTTTATTTTTAGAATTTTCACAAATTATACTTCCTAACACTTAGAATAATTAAATAATAAATTTTTTGTATACTGGCTATTTAAACCTGTGTATTTGTATATAGGTATAGGCGAACAGTAAAAGAAACGTGCCATAAAAAAGAAAAGACATACAAAATTCCCAGTTTTAATTTGAACGAACCGAAGAATTCTTGAAATTCACTAATTGGTAAATTAAATGTAATATTCCAGGAATTTTTCCTATCTCATCAGCTCTTTCTTTAATCTTTGAGGTTGTCACGTAGCTACAACACCACTGCCCATATTCATGTGTTGAATTTAAAATTTCGCTCGGTCATGCGAGAACATGTACACGTACTTTCAAATTAAACCTGCATTTTTAAAATATCTTTCATGTACAATTGCAGCGAAATCTACTTAAAAATAATCGTTTTCAGAATGTACACGTACATTTCTAGATAAAAAAGAAACTAAACGTGTAGTTGGCGAGTGCATATTTGAATAACTTACGAAATTGCTGTTTATTTAAGAACCATAAAACTGCGTGGTGTATGTAATTTGCAATTGTATGGAAACAAAAACTGACGAAATGAATAAATGTAAATAGGTAGTATCTTTATTTTTATTATTTGTGTTATCAGCTATCAAATTGAGCACATTCTGTCTATATCTGATTAATATGATTGTTTTTAAGTACATTTTATTCTAAGTTTACGATCTCATCTAAGTCTGTATTATTTTCCTGTCTTTATTTTTAAATGTGGTAGACCATGATTCAGTATTGAAGTTAAAAACTTCTTAAAAATTTTAACTCGCACATGTCACTCAATTGCATCACTAACCGTCATCAAGTGTATACTACTCTAAACCTACTCCTTAAACTACTGGGCTAAAGTAAAATTCAACTCCCAGTGGATGACAAATTAGTGCAAAGAAAATAAAGTCCTTCTACTCTGGGCGACACACAGTGCTTCGTCCCACAAACAAGGTATGTACTTTAAATTTATTTCTAAAGAAGTTCATGATTGTTTAGTTTTTATTTATTTTTTAAGATGATTCTTAAATGGGTATAAAAATTTTACGTTTTCAAACTTCAAAAAGGCATTTAAAAAAAAAACATCAAAATATATCGTATTTGTTGAATGGGTTTGTTGTCATATTCATACGCTTTTAATTTTTGTATAGTTCACCTGCGTCTGCTTGGGACGAGCTTTATTTTATAATAATTTTCAGATGGAGTAAAATTGATAAGCAATGCCGATCTGGTTAATACTTGGCTTGATCATAAGGATAAGAACTCAAAATTATTTGTATTTCAGAAATCAGTTCTTTATTAGATATTGATGAACCTTCCAGTCAAATGAGACACCACTTGTGCCTGAAAAAGCCCACTATGTTGGAGCGAAACGTCGCATAAAAAAAGTTTCCATCTTTCAATTTATTATAAAACCTTATACCCCAGAAAAGGAAAAAATAATATATGGATATGGTCTATTAAAGAGGTATCTATTATAACATCCGAACCCCTCATACCAACAAAAAGAACAGTAACGCGAAAAAGTAACATAATTAGAAAATTATGTGCAGAAATATCTTATATTTTATGTGAGGATATTTCATCTACCTGTGATTTGGATACTATAAATTTGGAAGATTCTGTCAGCAGTGATTTTTCTGAATCAGAGTAGTTACGATCTATGCATTTTATTGTCCTAAAGTAAATTTATAGTATCTTAATTTTTTTTTAATTAAATATAACATTAATGTTTCTTTTTCATTAAAGAAAAACATTTTTATCTTATATTAGGCTTATATTGTAGGAATCGTGTTCTAATGTTATTTCAATTCTTTTTTATCACAGGGATTTATTTAATACTTACACCGTTTTCATACTATAAATTATTATTTCCTTAGATGGAACACAGCTCCAACATTTTTATTATTTATAAGATTTTTTTTCATAAGCGTGGGACTAAGAGCATCATCATTTAGTAAAATGAGAGTACTCATCATTTGTGTCAAATAAACCTAGTTTGAATAAATTGCCTGCAATAAAAGAGAAGTTTTGTATTTTTGTCCTCTAGAACCATATGTTCGAAGCACTGTGCGACAGTTCATCAAAGGATAGGTGGCAGTGAAAAAGCAAACGATCTAGCTAGAAAATGAGCGAACATTCCACTGGACCAGAACCGTTCTGCTTGTGGAAGCCAACTTAAAGCGGAACTGAAGAACCTACCCAGTGAGCATTTTATTCCTTTAAGGGAAATGTGTTCTAGGCGACGTCGTTGTTACCTTCTTGTGACGTAACGGTTATGTTACGTTCTCAAAGACGTCCTGGTAACGTAACAACGACGTCACATGTCCCTGAAAGGCATAAAATGCTCACTGGGTGGAAGACCTCTTCCGTAACCTGAAATGGGAATCGTCCAACGGCCTAAGTAGTGGAGTGCCCAGAGATTTTTACCTCGGAATTCAATTACTGTGAATGTATTTATGTGAAACCTTCTGTATTGTGTTTTATAGATAAAATACTAAAATGTTTACCCTTTTTTTTTCGTTGCTTTTAACTTTTCGTTTTAGTAATTTTAGTAAATTCTTAGTTATTTCCTTCTTAATTTTTTTATTTTTTAGTAAGTAAGTTTATTGAAATAAATGAATCTAATGCTGAGCTATACCTATTGTGCTTATATTCTAATCATTGAAATTTTTTGATTGAAATGGAATTATACAGGGTGGCGCGTCATATATGACGCGGTTTTTGCAAGGAGAACAAAGGTTTATATTGAAGTGAAATCTTGTGAGCTTATGTAAGTCAATTTAAAGCATTTTCTAAAATTATATAGAGTTCTATAGGGTGTCCCCAAAAAAAGCAACACATCAAAGTTGTGTTTTTTGTAATGGAACACCCTATAAATTAATTGATTTTCGGATTCTAGTAAAAAAATAAAGGCGAGTTTCATTAGAGAAGTATATGACTAAAATGTACAATTTTTGAAATACATTCACAGGCACGAAAATGGGAACCTTAAAACTTTGATGTTTGAATTTTTAAGCAGTATGTAGCCAAATTATTTGACTTTTTAGTATCTTTTTTAAATTGAAAATGAAACTCCCCATTTGTTAATTATACGAGGGAAAATAAAATGTTGTGAAAATTTGAAACACCCTGTGGGTTATGTTAAAACAGCAAGACATTTAAAAATTATTTTATCATCTAGGTACATCCTTTCTCGATAGTTTGATTTTTGGTTCATCTCATTAGCTTTATTTTTGTTGGAGACATTCGCTTTTGAAGAAGACATTAACACTTTTCGTAATTTTTACATAAAGACCATGCTTTTGCTTTTGGTCCTAGACAACAGATCTAGTAAGTTCTGATCCCAAAGCAGGCCTTTTTGACATAAGATTTGCTTAATTTAGTCTCCTTCTTATAGTCTGTTAGTTAATATGTACGTTCCTTAGGTGCAATTCATTATAAATTTGAAAAGCTGGCAAACGGCGGTTTCTTAGCAATACACTTACAATAAGTCCATCGTCTCGATTTGAAGTTCTCATACGAAGGGTCCTGGACGTCTAAATTGACATACTCATGGACGTGTTTATAATTGAAAAATCGCTCAGTACACTCTATGTTATTAGGCATATTTTTGGAACCGGAATTGTATAGCAAATTCACTGAACTAAACAAATATAAAGCATTTCATTTGAAAAACTAAAACTTGGTGTAAAAATATATTTGACTTTACCTGTATATTGTAAGAGCGAGTAAGAAAAAAATAAAATATTTTTTTTATATATTATAATATATGAATGGCGTTAATATCAATTTAATATTCAAACAACATTAACAAAAGAAGCTAAACTCACCTTAGATGCCGGGACACTTGTGTAATGCTCTCACTCTATGATCACGTAATTTGCAATCTATAAAAATAAAATATACTTGAGCATCACTGGAAAACGCACATGATCACATCACCATAATCGAGTATATAAAATAGTTAAATATTTTTAATATTGTTTCGTAGCTAAGCGACAAGGCGTCTTTTCCACGCACAAAAGGGATGGCCACAAAGCGACATAGCATAATATTGTTGTTCCGCAGCTAAGCGACAAGGCGTCTTTCCCACGCACAAAAGGGATGGCCACAAAGCGACATAGCTTAATATTGTTGTTCCGCAGCTAAGCGACAAGGCGTCTTTCCCACGCACAAAAGGGATGGCCACAAAGCGACATAGCATAATATTGTTGTTCCGCAGCTAAGCGACAAGGCGTCTTTCCCACGCACAAAAGGGATGGCCACAAAGCGACATAGCATAATATTGTTGTTCCGCAGCTAAGCGACAAGGCGTCTTTCCCACGCACAAAAGGGATGGCCACAAAGCGACATAGCATAATATTGTTGTTCCGCAGCTAAGCGACAAGGCATCTTTCCCACGCACAAAAGGGATGGCCACAAAGCGACATAGCTTAATATTGTTGTTAAACAATTTGGGTCATACGTAAAAATATAAAACACTCTAAAATAATAATACTAAATACCATTTGATAATTTGCCAGGTATTATAAATCACACCCAATAAATATTACTAAAATACTCTTTGATAAATAGCTGTCCATTACGTATCTATAATAAATAACACTAAAACACTCTTTGATAAACATCTATCTTTCAACTAAACAATATTAAAATGCCCTTTGATAAATATTTATCTACTATAAAACACACACACATACAAAAGTAATACTAAAATACCCTTCTCTATCTACTACTAAAGCTCAATAACTGTTAACTAAATAATATTAAACTACTCCCATACAAATCCCAGTAATGCCCGTGAGTGAACAAAATACACTCACCTGTATAATACTTCATTCCTTCTATTCAGTCCCAGAAACATTTTCCACACAATTATAATCTGAATTTAATATTTTTTGATAAATGTCGACGTCAGTCAAAATAATCATCAACAATGCAAACCGCATCGTCTAGGAAACGACAATTTATAATTTCCATTGTAATGCGGCCAAGAAAAGTCAATTAGAGATTCAAATAAAATATTATTTCTTAAAATAACACAATTTAATATAAACAATTTTTTTAACGGAAAACAAGACTCTTACAATATCTATAAAAATATTTTTAAAAAGTGAACTATCATTAAACACATATTTTGTAAAATGTTTGAAGTCAAAATCTCAAATAGGAATCCTGATACAGAGGTTTTTTCTCGAGGTTTTGGCTCCGAACACGGAGCCATCTTGTATTGTATGTGTGTTTATATGTGTGTTTATTTAAATACTAAAGTGAAAGCAACGAATTTAAATGGGTAAACTTTGTAATATATCTTATTAACAATGCAATGCAATAAGTTTTATAAAAATTTGTTCACAGTAAATGAATTCCGAGGTTTGTATCCCATAAGGGCTTAAAGCACTCCACTATAGACACTCGAAGACATTTCTCAGAATTTACGACCGAGAAAAATCAAAGGTTTTCCTTAATTTAAGTGAGAACAATTTCCGGGTTGCAGAACAACAAAAGAACACTGTCTCCTCAATATACAACAGTATAGATTAAAGCTAAGAAACAAGGGTGAATGCAGATTGGTGTGGATTGGTGAGACGACAACCATTCGTGCCATAAACTTTGGTACGACTGATATCGGAGATGGAGAACTAGTCTCGGTGAAGCCATCTCAGATACTGGCTTTTGTCAAGGCCCTGAGACTGTATGATAAGTTATAACTCAAGAAAGGAGAACACACAATAGGTCTGTAACTTCGCGGTGATTAACCCCCTCTCAAGCATTCCACATTCTAGCTTTTGGAAATCTTATACCGTGCTGGCAACTGTTACTTTTGGGTGGAAGTAAATCGCATAGGGTGCATGTGTGGAAGTAAATCGCATAGGGATCTTATTAAGTCGGAGTGAGAGAAATGCGACCGACCGACGCGTCGCGCGACGGTGTGCTGTTGCGGCGTTGCCGGTACGCCTTTCCCTATCAAGTAAAGTAAAATCACGATCGCAAACCGCTTATTTTTAAAAGACTTTTTTTCAAGAGATAGCTAGATAAAATCATTAGACATGTTTCTGAGCATCTGAAATGGAATTATAAGGATATCGTTAAGGTGTCATTTTTTTATAACGAGAAAACGTCAGTAATCGCGATAATTTAAAAACTCAACTTTTTAACACATAACAGGCCATAACTCAAGAACCACTTTAGATATTGAAACTTTTTTTATTTTCAAGATATTTTACAATATGTTTACATAAGAAAAAATCGATAAGGTTATTTTTTCCATTCAAAAATTGTAAACAATCCATCCATTTACTTTTAGAGCATAGCAATTTTCAGCAATCGTGTATTTTTTTATTGATAAAGATTTTCACATACTGTCTACAAAGAAAATACAGCAGAAATATTAACAAAGTTCTTGAAAAAACTACAGTCTATTATTTCTAATAGATTTCGAGATATCGATTTTTGAATTCAGTGTTCTAATAGCGCGACCACTATCGAACACCCACTCAATTCCACTTATTTTTACCAAAATTGCAAGTGTTTCTAGCTTGCACTTAAAAAAATTCAAGCTATAGGGAAAATTACAACGACTCGTTAATAAATAAACAAATTAAGTATCACGAGACGTAATTAAATCGTGAAGCTGAACGCATGACGTACACCTTTCCCTAGAACTTTTAGTACTGACAGAGACAGAGGTATTGATTGGGTCGACCGGACGACCGGACCGGTCAAGTGCGACAAATCTGCTATATCCCCTTCCATGTCTTTTAGCGATGTGCACAGTTTCTTGGTTTATTTCATACGTTTGGCAACGTATTTACTGTCCTCTCTTTGTTCAGTACATTATAAATGCATTGTACTCTTCTTACATACGGAAATCTCGACCCAAGACTAACCTTTGCTAGCCCTTAGTATTAGTTTTATAGTAATATTACTTTATTAAGTATTACAAGGCAATGGTTAAATTATAAAATGTTCTATAACATGCAAGTGGAAATATAATTTAGGACATATCTACAATACTATCGGTAAGTGTTGTTTACCCATCTGTTCTGACGAAAAGCCTTGTAAAGTATGAATTATTTAATAATTAGAAATTTCCATAAAAAATTAGACTTTATTAATGATGTAAGTGTTATATATTTACCAATATATTTATCAGACAACGAATTATTACGACGAAACTAATGGTGTAAGTAATAAATTAAGGTCATCATTTTATTAATTAATATAAAAATAATATTAAAATTTCCAATATGATTACATCTCTCTTCTATAAATTATTTAAATAAGATATACTACAAGGTAAAGTTTGAATTGAATTAAAAAGTATTTTTCATTTGGAGTCACGATTATACAGAATTGATTATTAGTTTTAATTCTAGTCAATATTTCATTTCCCAATATTATTATTAAACTTATTATGAAAAAATGTGGTTTTTATATTTCTAGGATTATCCATTTTAATAATGCCTATTATTAAATTTATTTTATGTAAATTCATATGGTAAATTTTTAGGGTGAATTACATCAATCGAAATTTCTAAGGTATTTTGACGCTGCTTTTTTTCGCTCATACGGTATTTGTATGTAATATAATAAATAAATAATAAATTATAATACCAGTAGACTAATAATATGTTTTGGATTTAATTTTTGTTTGAAAGATGTAAGATTGTGGCTTTAGTACTAGTCTTTTTGTCTCCTAGTCTTCTATGTCTCCTAGAAGAACGAAATTTTGGACAGAGGTTCTCCTTTAGTGACCTAGATGAGAACTAAAAAGCGATTTTTGAGAATTTGTACCAAATTAGGGGTGAATGTTCTGTATACAGTTTTAAAATATGTTCTAGATGTATGGAATTTTGCACAGAGGTTCCGTAAGTGGCACAGTTGAGCAATAAGAAGCGATTTTTGGAAATTCATCTCCAAAGGACGTATTTGAATTAAACTTTTGTCGAAGGTATGGGTGTAACATTTATGGTTCAGGATTTTGTTCATTTTTCTTTTGAGTGTTGGCATTCCCTTTTCATTTCTGAATTACATAATATAAAGTTCACCTATATGTATTTTTTTTGAAAAAAAAAATTCACTTAGTAACTGTAATTTTCCTTCTCTGCTAGAAATCTTCCATGTGATAGTGTTAAAATTGTGAGAATTAGCGGAATTTTGGAAACCTTTACAGTTTTTGGACGGTTGTATTTTTATATTATTAATTTAACTGTTAGTTAACAGTTACTTGGTGTAAATGTATTTCGAAAAAGGTAAAATTATCAACTTGAATTTTGTATTAATTTTCACTATATTAAGAAAAATATTTTTCAACATAAATTATGTGATTATCAAAAGACCATGGCCAACAGAGGAACAAATTTAATGTATTATACAGTGCTTAAAATATTAATATTTTTGAAATTATACATCCCAATATTTTTAAATTATGATTTAGTGTATTAAAACGTTCACTATAAGTGGAAGGAAGTTAGTATTTTTGTTAAAATTTAACATTTTTGCTTCTATTATAAAACAATCATTCTAATTTAAATCTTAAGTAATATTTAAAGTACAGTAAAGTAAAGATTTCAGTTAACGTCTCCTTTTTGCTGCCAGGGCTAATCTGGACGGCGCCTACTTTGTTTATGCGGAATCCGAACCGCGGTTCTCGGTCATATCATGGTCAATGGCCTACCGACTTAGGAAGTGTCTAAATCAACTCTTACTCACGAGATATCCGATCTCATCCGGCCTCGAACCGGCGTGAATGAGCAGTGTGTATCAATAGATTTTACATTTTTCCCTTGAACAACAGCACGATACAAAGTTTCGAACCGGTCACCCGTCCATCCACCAGTATCGCCTTACGTCGCTTAACTTCGGTGTTCTAATGGGAACCGGTGTTTCAACGTAGCTAAGCCGTTGCTCTTAAGTAATATTTAGTTAGGCGCGATTTTCCACTAAAAAAATGTAGTTTTAACTAAATTTTAATGACGGTGTATAAAACATCTGTAAGCAGTCTCTGCTATGAATTTATTTTCACTTCTTTTACTAAACTAGTGAAATATATTAATAAAACATAGTTTATACATATTTTAGTATACAATATCAAAATTTTCTCTGTCGTAAAATACTGACTTCCTGATTTATTATTTTAATGGCCATTTACTAAATTAAATATTCTGTTAAGTTTTGTTTATCCTTGGCAAACATTTTTTAGATAAATTACTCCAACAGCTGTCGCAATCATTCATTGATATAATAATATACTAGTTTAACTTGTTTTATCTAGTCAATTTTTAATAGGGATTTCTAGTTTTTTAAACACATAACAATACACATAACACATTTTAAGCATATAACAAATCTGTTTTTATTCGAGAAACATAGTTTTAAAATCAGTGAAAAATATGAAAACTATATATTTGTAATTAGTTCATAAAAAATATACAGTATTTCCCCGGATTGTCTTTACAGAAGAAAAACTTATTAAGTATCACGAGACGTAATTAAATCGTGAAGCATGACGTACACCTTTCCCTAGAACTTTTAGTACTGACAGAGACAGAGGTATTGATTGGGTCGACCGGACCGGTCAACTACGACAAATCTGCTATATCCCCTTCCATGTCTCTTAGCGATGTGCACAGTTTCTTGGTTTATTTCATACGTTTGGCAACGTGTTTACTGTCCTCTCTTTGTTCAGTACATTATAAATGCATTGTACTCTTCTTACATACGGAAATCTCGACCCAAGACTAACCTTTGCCAGCCCTTAGTATTAGTTTTATAGTAATTTTACTTTATTAAGTATTACAAGGCAATGGTTAAATTATAAAATGTTCTATAACATGCAAGTGGAAATATAATTTACAACATATCTACAATACTATCGGTAAGCGTTGTTTACCCATCTGTTCTGACGAAAAGCCTTGTAAAGTATGAATTATTTAATAATTAGAAATTTCCATAAAAAATTAGACTTTATTAATGATGTAAGTGTTATATATTTACCAATATATTTATCAGACAACGAGTTATTACGACGAAACTAATGGTGTAAGTAATAAATTAAGGTCATCATTTTATTAATTAATATAAAAATAATATTAAAATTTCCAATATGATTACATCTCTCTTCTATAAATTATTTAAATAAGATACTTCAAGGTAAAGTTTGAATTGAATTAAAATGTATTTTTCATTTGGAGTCACGATTATACAGAATTGATTATTAGTTTTAATTCTAGTCAATATTTCATTTCCCAATATTATTATTAAACTTATTATGAAAAAATGTGGTTTTTATATTTCTAGGATTCTAGGATTATCCATTTTAATAATGCCTATTATTAAATTTATTTTATGTAAATTCATATGGTAAATTTTTAGGGTGAATTACATCAATCGAAATTTCTAAGGTATTTTGACGCTGCTTTTTTTCGCTCATACGGTATTTGTATGTAATATAATAAATAAATAATAAATTATAATACCAGTAGACTAATAATATGTTTTGGATTTAATTTTTGTTTGAAAGATGTAAGATTGTGGCTTTAGTACTAGCACAGAATATCTAGCTACGCAACAGAAAAATACTCGAAATGAAAGAGCTAAAATTGCACAAATAGAATACTAGATGGCGCGACAATATCATAATCAGAATATAATTAGAAATTTTGAACTTTCGGTTTTGGATCGACGGCTCGTCGACGGCCTTGTAGCTCGGCTAAATACGCACAGTTGCCAGATTCAAAAAGACTTGAATTGGCATCCCATTCTTTTTATTGTGTATAATGCAGTATGCGTTTCTTTCTATTCTTCTTTTCTTGTCAGATACACTTATATTAATTATTCCTTTGGCTATTAAAAAGTTTTAAGTATATTATTACAAAACATATACATTTTTAATATACACTAACTTATAACGTTAACTAAGAAAATACCTTTAATTACCTTTAAAATTAATAATATACAGGGCGATTGATAGTGATATTTATTAATGCTGGAACGTTAGTAATGAAATATAAGTTTAATAATAATGGAAATAATTTATTAAAATGCAGTACAAAAAATGTTAACTGACTAAAAAATACTATAACAAATTACTTCCGTTTGCCACGTTATTTATATAGACCTAGGTAGATTTTAAAAAGTGACACAGATACAATTAATAATATATTAGTTCGGCATAAAAGTTGCTGTCACGACATCGAACAATAAATTAAAATTCGTAAAATAAATTAAAATTATAAAGATTTGTTTCTTTATAAAGAAACGCAAGTATACCAAATTTGGGCCCAATCGAACTCCAGGAAATGATATCATAATAGTGTACTATATTATGGTACCACTCGATATGCTTTAAGGTACCATAATATTGCAATGTCACCGAAGATCCGTAGTATACCAAATTTAAGAACAATCGAACGCCATGAAATGGTATCGTAATATGGTACTATATTAAGGTACCACTTTATATGCATCATAGGACCATCATATTACAATGTCACCGAAAATACGTAGTATCCCAAGTTTAAGCCCAATCGAACGCCATGTACGTAATATAGTACTATATTATGGTACCAGTTGATATGCTTCATGGTACCATAATAATGCAATGTCATCAAAAATACGCAAGTATATATCAAATATGAGCTCAATCGAACGCCAGGAAATGGTATTGAAATATGGTACTACATTAAGGTACCACTTTATATGCATCATAGTACCATCATATTACAATGTAACCGAAGATACGTAGTATACCAAGTTTAAGTCCAATCGAACGCCAGGTAATGATATCGTAATATGGTACTATATTATGGTACCTCTTATTATGCTCCATGGTACCATAATATTACAATATCACCGAAGATACGTAGTATCCCAAATTTAAGCCCAATCGAACGCCATGTACATAATATGGTACTATGTTATAGTACCAGTTGATATGCATCATAGTACCATCATATTACAGTGTCACCGAAAATACGTAGTATACCAAGTTTAAGCCCTATTGCCGCTATGTACCTAATATTGCTATGTCATCAAATATGGTACTATAGAAGGTACCACTTTATATGCTCCATGGCACCATGATATTACAATGTCACTGAAGATATAGTATACCAAGTTTAAGCCCAATCGAACGCCATGTATCGTAATATGGTACTATATTATGGTATCACTTGGATATGCTTCATGGTACCATAATATTGTAATGTCATGTAAAATAGTATATATCAAATACCGTATGATACCGAAAAAAACGGCGTCCAGTTGGCTGAAAAAGGACGTTCGATGACATTTCCCATGTAAATTTACATATAAAATGGCAGCGATATTCATTTCATAGCCATCGCTAACGCCGTTTTTTCCCGATTATACGATATGAACTTGGTATGAACACAATCGAATGTCAGGAAGTGGTCTCATAATAGTAGAACAATACTTATTATATTGTCGCTGAATTACAATGAAAATTCAGGATTCAATTATACAATCAAACGTCAGGAAGTGATTGTAATTTAGCTCATAAGATTTAATTCCAACCAACATGGCAAACTGAAAAAATCAGCTCTGATCTATTTTCATATGTTTAAATGATGTAGCAAATTTGAAGGTATGCTTTATCAGGAAGTATTACGATATGAATTACACAATGGCAACACTGCACAAAATTCTTTTAAATTTTGTTTGTAGAAAACTGTTTTTTTATTTATTGCCCTCTATTATGTAGTAGCGAAACTACCACATCAAAATATCTGATTTGGAGACAGGCTTTAAAAGCCTGTCTCCTTTTGCTACCTACAATTTTATACATGTAACGAGGCTTCTGTTGCGTAGCTAGATATTCTGTGGTACTAGTCTTTTTGTCTCCTAGTCTTCTATGTCTCCTAGAAGAACGAAATTTTGGACAGAGGTTCCTTTAGTGACGTAGATGAGAACTAAGAAGAGATTTTTGAGAATTTGTACCAAATTAGGGGTGAATGTTCTGTATACAGTTTTAAAATATGTTCTAGGTGTATGGAATTTTGCACAGAGGTTCCGTAAGTGGCACAGTTGAGCAATAAGAAGCGATTTTTGGAAATTCATCTCCAAAGGACGTATTTGAATTAAACTTTTGTCGAACGTATGGTGTAACATTTATGGTTCAGGATTTTGTTCATTTTTCTTTTGAGTGTTGGCATTCCCTTTTCATTTCTGAATTACATAATATAAAGTTCACCTATATGTATTTTTTTTGAAAAAAAATATTCACTTAGTAACTGTAATTTTCCTTCTCTGTTAGAAATCTTCCATGTAAAATTGTGAGAATTAGCGGAATTTTGGAAACCTTTACAGTTTTTGGACGGTTGTATTTTTATATTATTAATTTAACTGTTAGTTAACCGTTACTTCGTGTAAATGTATTTCGAAAAAGGTAAAATTATCAACTTGAATTTTGTATTAATTTTCACTATATTGAGAAAAATATTTTTTAACATAAATTATGTGATTATCAAAAGACCATGGCCAACAGAGGAACAAATTTAATGTATTATACAGTGCTTAAAATATTAATATTTTTGAAATTATACATCCCAATATTTTTAAATTATGATTTAGTGTATTAAAACGTTCACTATAAGTGGAAGGAAGTTAGTATTTTTGTTAAAATTTAACATTTTTGCTTCTATTATAAAACATCATTCTAATTTAAATCTTAAGTAATATTTAAAGTACAGTAAAGTAAAGATTTCAGTTAACGTCTCCTTTTTGCTGCCAGGGCTAATCTGGACGGCGCCTACTTTGTTTATGCGGAATCCGAACCGCGGTTCTCGGTCATATCATGGTCAATGGCCTACCGACTTAGGAAGTGTCTAAATCAACTCTTACTCACGAGATATCCGATCTCATCCGGCCTCGAACCGGCGTGAATGAGCAGTGTGTATCAATAGATTTTACATTTTTCCCTTGAACAACAGCACGATACAAAGTTTCGAACCGGTCACCCGTCCATCCACCAGTATCGCCTTACGTCGCTTAACTTCGGTGTTCTAATGGGAACCGGTGTTTCAACGTAGCTAAGCCGTTGCTCTTAAGTAATATTTAGTTAGGCGCGATTTTCCACTAAAAAAATGTAGTTTTAACTAAATTTTAATGACGGTGTATAAAACATCTGTAAGCAGTCTCTGCTATGAATTTATTTGTCACTTCTTTTACTAAACTAGTGAAATATATTAATAAAACATAGTTTATACATATTTTAGTATACAATATCAAAATTTTCTCTGTCGTAAAATACTGACTTCCTGATTTATTATTTTAATGGCCATTTACTAAATTAAATATTCTGTTAAGTTTTGTTTATCCTTGGCAAACATTTTTTAGATAAATGACTCCAACAGCTGTCGCAATCATTCATTGATATAATAATATACTAGTTTAACTTGTTTTATCTAGTCAATTTTTAATAGGGATTTCTAGTTTTTTAAACACATAACACATTTTAAGCACATAACAAATCTGTTTTTATTCGAGAAACATATTTTTAAAATCAGGGAAAAATATGAAAACGATATATTTGTAATTAGATCATAAAAATATACAGTATGTCCCCGGATTGTCTTGAAGAAAAACTTTGTATTATTGACATTTTGAGAAAAAAATATTCGTCACAATTTTTTTTTGTTTATTTTATAATGGTTAATCCCGTATATATTTTTCCAGAATTCCAAACCTTTTTAGAGAAAATTAAAAAAAACATGCAAATATAATTTAATTTCTTCCTAAAGTAAGTACCTACTAAAAATCAAAACGCCTCTCTATGGTAAAATCTCGGGTAATATATTTCGTTTTAATTTTTTCATAGATTATTATTAATAGAATTTTAATTAAGGTCATATTTTTTGCTGTTTTAAAATGTCAAAGAAGCACAAAATTTATTTTTTTCCATAGCAACTGTTAAAATTGCCTTATATCTATCAAAAATAGTAGATAAAAAAGTATTTTAACCGCAAAGGGTAGATTAAATGATACTTTAACAGCGACGATAGCTTAAAAACTTTATTTCTTCACGCACGATTTTTAATTGCTTCCATTTTTGAAAATTTTTGTATCCCTTTTTTTAAGTTATTCGCGATTTAAATGGAAGTAGTTTGGATATAGTCAATGAAAAAAATGAAATCATAGTAGAGGAGGAAAGCAGGAAGCAAGTGTGGACTGACTACATTAACAAACTATTTGCAGACGACTTTCGGGAGGATCTAAAAGAATATCCAACAGATTCGATACCATCAGGTCCATCCATAACTAACGAAGAAATAAAGAGAGGAATTAAATTAGCAAAGAACAACAAGGCGCCAGGTCCAGACGGCATACCAATGGAAATACTGAAATTATTGGACGATGAAAGCATTTCCCTCCTACAAAGAGTATTCAATCATATCTATGACACAGGGCAAATTCCTGAAAGCTGGCTGAGTTCGACCTTTATCCGACTTCCTAAGAAGGCAATGCACGCCACTGCAATGACCACAGACTAATAAGTCTAATGAATCACACGCTCAAGATATTCTTGAAAATATTAAGCATTATACAAAAAATGCGAGCGTAATGTGAGCGAAAATCAGTTTGGGTTTAGAGCTGGAATGGGCACCAGAGAAGCGCTGTTCAGCATACAAGTGCTGGTACAAAACTGCCTAGACGTTAAGAAAGATGTGTTCATGTGTTTCATTGATTATGAAAAAGCGTTTGATCGAGTGCGCCACGGTAAACTCATTGAGATATTACGGAAAACAGACGTGGATGAGAAGGACATCAGATGCATCGAAAATTTATATTGGTATTAAAGAGCACATGTAAAGACACAAAGCTTCAGAACTGAGGATATCCGTATACGTAGGGGAGTAAGACAAGGTTGTGTACTCTCTCCACTTTTATTCAATATGTACTCGGAGGAGATCTTCAGTGGGGCTTTTGAGGACTCGGAGCAGGAAATAAA
This sequence comes from Sitophilus oryzae, assembly GCF_002938485.1. Lineage (NCBI taxonomy): Eukaryota > Metazoa > Arthropoda > Insecta > Coleoptera > Curculionidae > Sitophilus > Sitophilus oryzae. The sequence goes on from NW_022146697.1 coordinate 262,653, forward strand.
GGTTAATGGAATCCCAATATCAAATCTAAGATACGCAGATGACTGCGTGTTGCTAGCAAACAATATGAATGAGTTACAAGACATGTGTACTCGCCTAAATATAGCTAGCAACAGATATGGATTAAACATCAACGCTAATAAAACCAAATTCATGATCATTAGCCGTGACAAACTAAGGTTTGCGAACTCAACCCTCAGCATAGGAAATCAACTTATAGAACGGGTGGAAAAATATCAGTATCTTGGCTGTTGGCTGCATGCGGACTGGAACCCTTAGCGAGAAATTAGAACAAGAATAGAAAAAGCGCGCGCAGCGTTTCTTAAGTTCAAAACGTACTGAACTGCAGAGACATCCAACTGCAGCTGCGTCTACGATATGCAAAGCTACGTATGGTCCGTCCTGCTCTATGGGGTGGAAGCGTGGACCATGAAAACTAATACTATAAATAAATTAGAAGCCTTTGAGATGTGGACATACAGGCGTCTCTTGAAAATATCGTGGACCGATAGGATAACTAATGAAGAAGTACTCAATATGATGCAGAAGGAGAGAGAACTATTAAATATAATTAAAAACCGGAAGACCTCCTACTTAGGACACATAGTTCGAAATGAAAAATACAACATTCTGCAGCTCATACTTGAAGGAAAAATAGAAGGCAAGATGGGAATAGGTAGAAAACAGCTGTCATGGGCGAGAAACATCAGACAGTGGACCGGTCATAAACACCGCAAGAGATAGAGACAGGTTTCAACATGTGGTCGCTAACATCCAGTGAATGGATAGGCATCTGAAGAAGAAGAAGTTTGGATATGGCGTTTGTCGCCTCATCCTGAATATCTGTTGGTAATTTACTTATTTCGTTTTTAGCTATTTCTGGCTCCAATTCAATCAGCAATCGACACGAAAGAGAATTAAAAAATATTGACTCAAAACTGACAACTAAAGAGACAGCTTTATTTATTTGTCAAATTACATTCAAACCAACGCCAACCCAGCACAATATTTCTACTCGTAATAAATTCCTTGAAATAATTTCGGAATATTTTTTAAAACGTAACTCGCTATGGAAAAAAATATTATTTTATACACGACGATAAAATTGCATTATCGTCTTGAATAAAAAATAACTATAGTGCAATGCTACGGAAAGGGTAGTAAGAGTTATCGGAAAATGTGATACCTTAACAACGGCTAAAAATATGACCTTAATTTAGAATTTAGAATTTAGAATGAGTGGGAGGGGGGTTAATCACTTCGACCTTACAGATCCATTGTGTCCCCCTTTCTTGTCCCCCTTTCTTGAATCATAACTCATCATACAGTCCCAGGGCTTTGACAAAAGCCAGTATCTGGGACGGTTTTATAGAGGGTAGTTCTCCATCTCCAATATCAGTCGTACCAAAATTCATGGCACGAATGGTTGTCGTCTCGGCGCACTCAGTGATAAGGTGTACTGGTGTTTCACCATCTTCCCCACAGAATCTGCATTCGCCGTTTCTTCTTAGTTTCAATCTACTGAGGTGTTCATTGAGGAGACAGTGTCCTGTTAAAAACCCCGTGACAATCCGAAGATTGTTCTTACTCAGACCCAGGAAGATCTGTGATTTTTCTTGATCATAAGCCCTCAGAAACTTCTTCGAGTGTCTTAGACCATTGCAAGATTTCCATTCCAGGTTGCGGATGGAATCTTTCAAGTTCTTGAGTTCCGCCTTGAGTTGGTTACCACTTGGAAAGCAGAACGGTTCTGGTCCAGTTAGTGGAATGTTCGCTCCTTTCCTAGCTAGATTATTTGCTTTTTCATTGCCTTCTATCCCTTGGTGAGCAGGCACCCAGTGTAGGAGGAGTTTGTTTTCTTTGCCTAATTTATTCAGCTTCTCTATGCATTCTTTGACCAATTTCGAATTGATTGATACTGAGTTGACCTTAATTAAAATATTAATAATAACCATCTATCAAAAAATGAACAGAAGAATAAAGTCGATATTATATTACCATATGGAAACGCCTTTAGATTTTTAGGACTTTCAATCCCGTAAAAAAAATCAACCATATTTTCATGTTTTTTTTATTTCCTCTAAAATGGTATGGAAATTTGGAAATATATAATATACGGTATTAACCATTTTAGAACCAACAAAAATTTTAATGAAAAATGTATTTTTTTAATAATAATAATAAAACAGTATTTTCTCTTGTAAAGGCGGGTGGGATATGCTGAATATCCACGGACCATTGGGACGCCCTGTATATTACAAAAATGTTTCTGTGTCTAACGTCACTGAATGGAACTGGGTCTGTTGAAAATACAAAGGCTTTTAATGTAAAAAACAAGCCTGACCAGAATATCTATCCCTGACGCCACTGGCTTAGCCAACGAGCGTACAAAACCAGCTGTTGTCGCGATATATCTCTAAAATGCTTACCAAATATAAAAAAAAATCCTTATAAAACGTCGGGTATAATAAAACACGATACACGTTTACATTTTATGAGAGGTCATATTTAATGGCTGATGTGTGTGCTATGTGCGCTCGAGTACTTGACACATAAAGTTGTCGACATTTTGCCATATGGGTGATTCTGTTCCAACTGTTACTTTTTGGTCGTTATTTTTTAATTCTACTACGACAAAGAGTTTTTTTTTGTGTTTTGTCATTAATATCTAACTGATTATTTTGCTATAACTACACTACACCAGCACGAAAAACACGTTAAACTTGTTCTAGTGGGCTGATTTTGATGACTATAGGTATAAGTAATTTGTAGTTAACGTATTTTTAGATTTTTTGACCCTTTTCAACTTAATTAATAAGTCCACATCTGTTTATTACACGAGGGGAAATAAAATTATATTTTATTTCCCCCCTATGCTATGATTTAATTTAGCATATGAGTCGTGCTTACACATTTACCTAAGATGTACTCGTATATTATTGTAAATGTAATCAAATGCGAATTCTATGAAAATATAATAAAAATAATGATAATAATAATGCACAGGCGAAACTGCTTGACATAGAAACACGAAATTTGGCAAATCTGTTCAGGGCCGTATCTGGGGGGGTGTTTTGGGGGTTCAAACCCCCCCCGAAATTATGGCCGAAATTTTTTAAAAAGTAATGATCATTGAGTAAGTAAGAACGAAACAAAAAAGAAGAAGAAGATGGATGAATATCTATGACTAAAGAATACAAGGACATGTAACGCCCATATACGGGCTGCAGAGAATTTGTGACCTTAGACGCCAACTTTTTAGACATAACGAATGAATCATCAGCTGGTCATCAGCGACAATTTTAGCGATTTTTAATAGTTGGTTGTGTGTAATGAACTTTGTATAAACTTTATTACAATGGTAATTTGTTCAGCTGTCAAGTGTAAAAGGCGCAATGATAAGAAAGAGCCAGAAGTTACGTTTTATAGGGAAATAAACAGTCCCCTACACCATTTTAGCGTTTTTTTTATTGAATTCAATAATTATTTTTCTGATATTATATGTACTTGATATGTACTATACGTCGATACTAGGTATGTACCTTTTGTTAACATTTAATACGTTTTTTTTCGTAATTAATTAGTATGATACTACCCGATACACTATAGGCGTAGTGTGAAAACATATAATATAAAAAATATAAATATCCCTTCAAGCGGCAATGTTAAGTAAAATATGTGCCACGACACTGTTTGGAAGAATGGTCACAGTTTGGTTTCGGGTGCTATTTGTCCTTGTATTCTTTAGTCATTGATGATTATACATTTTACATCCTAACCTCACTTTTCCACTTTGAATGCAAATGTCATTTTCAATTTTCGACTTTCAACATTCAAGTGTTTAAAACAGCAAAAGTTTGACAAGGACAAGATTTTGAATGTTGTGTGTTTTGCTGGTCATTGCGTGATTAACGTTTGTTATTGTTCTGCTATTAGATAAAAAAATTTTGGACTATGACACTTTAGCGGCAGAACTAGACTTGTGGCGGCAAAAATGGAAGCAGCTACCTGCAGTCGACCGACCTAAAAACGCCATCGAATATATCGATATTTCGATATATTCGATATTTCCAAATATATACATTTTATTAATGATCCTAGCAACTCTACCAGCGTCAACAGCTACACCAGAAATTTTTTTTAACCCTTAATGTCGCAACCGCACATGCGGTATTCGGCGATCTCCGATCGGGGCTTCGCCGATTTCCTATGTATGTGGATGAAGAAGTCGGAGTTCGGCGACAAGATCGGCGACGAGAACGAGCACTCATCTCTATGTTGTTGCTATCAGAACCCGCATGTGTGGATGGAAAGGCGAAGTCCGATCACTAGCGTTCGGTAGTAGACGAACGCTCGGAGTTCGCTAAATGCCGCATGTGCGGTTGCAGCATAAGACGATTGAAGGACTTCCTACGTAACTCTACAGGTCAGGAGCGATTGACAGGACTTCCTATATTAAACGTACATAGAGAAATAAATATCGATATCAAAGAGGTAGTCAATCGTTTTTCCAGGGAAAGACCAGTTTATCCTTAAAGATTAATAATTTTTACCTGTTACTTTTTAAATTTATTTTCAATTGATTTGAGTGTAGCCCAAATCGATTTTTTTATTATTCTTTCCTAGCAGCTTTTGTACCCCCCTCCTCTCCAAGCCAAACCCCCGAAATAAGTTGGTCTAGATACGGCCCTGAATCTGTTCCAATAGAATGTTGCATAAGAAGTTTGGGAGTTCAGTTCTAAGAGTATACGAAATTTTGCACAGATGTCTCTTAAGCGACGTAATTGAACACTAAGAAGCGATTTCCGGAAATTCAACCTCTAAGGGGGTGAAACTACCGAAACTAGGGGTGGAAGTTTGTAAGTAATGAAAATGGATACCTACTCGATTTTTGGAAATTTATCCCCTACGAGGGAGGTAATTGAGCACTGAGGAGCGATTTTTTGAAATTACACCATAAGCAGCGCACTATTGCCTCGGTTGATTATATGAAAGAGTGAGTTTTATGGGAGCACTGTTTTGAATGTGTTGTGGTGTTGCACTAAGATCCACTGTGCCATATTTTTCATGGAACACTCCAGTATATTTTCATTTGATTCTTGGCCCAAATAGCAGAGTTTGTTATGGGTTAACATAGCTTAGGGCCTTGTTTTGAGATATTTTAAAGATATTGAATTTCATGCTGGCCAATAGAATCGACACACTTACAGTTACTCTTCAGAATGCTGAGTTTTAGTAGAGAAATAAATGCAGAAAAATGTTATCTCTTCTTTTAATGTATACAGGGTATCGTTACTATTTTAAATATTTATTTACATGTGTCTCTTCGTTGCTTCAAATGTAACACTATGTATTTTTTAAGTCGAGAATGTTTCATATTAGGCTTCCTATGTTTATATGGCTCAGATTTTGAATATTAATTAAATAAAATTGTAATCAAGATGGCTAGTGTTGTCATGGCAAGTTTCTAGTGACAGTTAGTAGCTATTTTCAAAATCGAAATTAGTTTATGGACTTATTTAAATTTATACCAGTTTACTTTTATTTAATTTACCCACAATAGTTTAATGAATAATATTTATTAAATGTGTGTATATTATTCAATCAAGAAAAACGAAGAAGTAGTTCTTTGAATTATTTTACGATGACTTGTAGATATATGGATTTTCTATAAAATAGCCAATTACGGCAAATTCATTTTATTCACTTCCAACGACAGGTTTCTGCCTAATATGTTTTTTTTATAAATCACGCACCAGCTCTGCGAAATAGGACAAGAAGTTTTTCAAAGAAACGCTTATCAGGAAGATTCCTATTTGGATATCTTTGAGCATAAGCCCCTGAGGCCAAGAAGCAATTTTCCTCACAAAATAATATCACTAGTAACATATCTATTCGTTCCGCAAGCAGATACTGCTTTATTTTTCTTGATAAAATAATGATACTTGCTTATTAAACTATTGTAGGTAAATTTAAGTAAACTGTTATAAATTATAAATAATAATGTCCATAAACTAATTTCGACTTTGAAAATAGATACTCACTGTCACTATAAAATTGTCATGGCGACACCAGCCATCTTGATTGCAATTTTATTTAAAAATCGCTTTTTATTCAAAATCTGAGCTAGATAGGTATAGGAAACCCTAATATAGTTTGAAAGAGCATTTGAATCTGCTTCGATTTATTTAAAAAAATACAGGGTGTTGCATTTGAAATAACGAAGTTTTTATATAAATATATCCTTAAAATAGATCAGCAACTTTTGATAGCCCTGTATAAATTTAAGGAACCAATACCATTTTTTACTAAAGTTTATTTCTCTACCTTTAAACTCAGCATAAGAATTAATTCCGAAAAGTAATGTACAGGGTCTTAATAGTCTATTCTATTGTAGCATGCAAATTTAAATATCTTTAAATACAAAAACTAAAGATCTTAAACCTCAAAAACTAAAGATTTTAAACATATTTAACCCTTATAATAAGTACCTTTTTTTGGGCCTAAGAATCCTAAAATGAAATAAAATACCCAGTGTTCCATAAGAAAAAATATAACTTTGGTATGGATCTTAGTTCTGAAACACCCTGTATATTTCAAAATAATTTTAAATTGTGCACATTACCTCCCCACATATACCCATAAAATATTTTGTTTCTACATCTTTCCGTTTCCCTATAATCAACCGAGACGAATGAGGTGCGCCACCCTGTATAATGGGGTAAAACTGGTGGTGAAATTTTGTCTATATATTTTTTTTAAAGTTTCTTAAGTGGCGAAAGTGAGTAGCGATTTTAGAAACGATTTTTTTTGGAAACTCACTTCCTAAGAGGGTGAAATAAGGGGTGAAAGTTGTCTCAACAATTTTTTAACATGGGGTTTTAAAGTATGAATTTTTGCGTAGAAGTTTCTTAGGTAACGTAATTGAGCACCGAGGGGTGTCTCACTCGGGTAAAAATTGTACACGTACTGCCAAAATATCCTTCCACTGCTAAGCGACTGCCAATGACTGCCATGTAATTATTATAGGCGACTGCCATAAAACTGCCAATGACTGCCAGCGACTGCCAAGAAAATGTACAGGTAATTCCAATAGTGAGACACCCCTCGTTGAGCACTAATAGGAGCGATTTTTAGAAATTTGCCTTTTAAGGGTGTGAGATGAGAGGTGAATGTTCAGAAAAAAATCTTTTATATGTTTATGTATGAACATTTGCAGAACAGAGATGAAAGTGATGAAAGTAGGTGCTAAAAAACGAGTTTTAAAATTCATCTCTTAAGAGGGTGAAATTAGGGGTGAAATTTTGTACAAGTGAACTTTTGAATATTTGTACAAAATAACACACACAGAGGTCTATTAAATGAAAAACGTGGGTACTAAGAATCTATTTTTGAAAATATGTCCCTTAAGCAGGTGAAATTAGACTCAAAGGTTGACAGAGCAGTTGACAAAATTGACAGCAGTACTAAAATCGGTTAAAAGTATTTATAGTAATTAAACTAATTAGTATGTGAAATTATTACTTAGTACTCGAGTAACGATTAGTAACGAGTAATCAAAAGTAACGAAAATCATAATCCATATTTGGGACTAACATGGGATAACATTTAGGACACAAACTAATTCACAGCTTGGGATTTCTACTGCCAGAAATTAATCAAAGAATTAAGTTAGCATGGAGTACTTATGAAGGAAACTCAATCATCTTCAAATCTAGAATGCCACTCTATCTAAACACGAAAACATTCAACCAATGTGTACTACCAGTCATGAACTATGCATGCGAAACCTGGACACTTAAAACGGATATTATAAAGAAACTGCAGGTCGCACAACGTTCAATGGAAAGAAATATGCTGGGAATAATCAAGGAAGATCGTAAAAGAGTAGAATGGATACGACAAAAGACTAAGTAATAGATGTCATCCACAGTATCAAATCCGTCAAGTGGCAATGGGCAAGACACCTGGCAAGAAGGACGGACAACAGATGGACCACAAAAATCACAGCATGGTACCGAAGAGGAATTAAGAGACCTACAGGAAGACCAAACCTGCCTGGGAATGATATTGGAAAATTAGCAGGGACAACTTGGTATGTATAGCAAAAAATAGACCACAATGGACCGAACTACAAAAAGAGTATCTAGATATGTGAGGGAGGCTACACCATAATTGGAAACGGTTGAATAAGCTGAGGATAATGATATGTCAACACTCTGTACGATTAGTGTAAGCAAATACTGGAGGACATATAAAATCACAGTAATTCTCGAATCACCCATATGGTAGAAGAAAAAAAACGTGCGTGTTTCTCGTCAATCGCGATTATGGCGAACCAACAAACTAATTCCTAAAATAACAATTTACTCGTTTGGCATCGATCGCGACGATTGATGATGACGAATGACAAGCTAAGGCTGAGAAAAATTTTAAGTAAAATAAATATGTATGTGCTTTGCGCTTATAGAAAAACATCTGCCTTTGCTTTATTTGCTTAATCATAATGCGCACACTGTCACCGCTTAAAATCTGATATTGGTACAACGAATGGCGATAATACATAAAACATTAACGGATTAGTACATGTGTAATTTGTTATTATGATTTGAAACACATGTGATTTACGTATATTGCTATCGTAGAGTTTGATTTGTAGCGTTTTTTTTATAAAACATTACCACTACGAACGGCAGCTTTTCATCGGAGAGCAGTCGTGGATAAGGTATTTCACTAGAGAAAACTAATCAATAACAATAAACAAAAAAATATAGATATTGGGCGCCAGGCATGTACAGAGAAAGAAAACACAGTTGTATATTACTTAAAACTAATGACTATATTTATTCATGATGTTCCTTGCTGGTACATGACATTGTAGAGTTCTAGTAAATATAGTGGTTGTATGTCAAAGAAAGTGGTGTTAAGAATTGTACTAAATATCTATGAAAACAACTATGATAAAATACAAGACATGTAAAGTTAAAGAAAATATATGAAATGTTGCATTACTTTAATTAATTTGATATATTTTATATGACGTTAAATCGAAGATGTTGCAACCCGTAGATTCTAGAATCTATGTTTGGTTATTCATCTGTTAAAATAGTGCAATAATAATATCTATGAAAGTTATACTATTACAAGAAGTAATGTAATGAAACCTAAGACCTAAATCATATTCTCAATACTAAATTAACATGAAGGTTCTTGACGAGCTAACCACTAAACATAGTCTGTACGATATTATTCAAGATGTAAGTTATTGTTTAAGACTGAAAATGTGTTAAATGTTGAATGTAAACTAAAACTTAAATCTAAACTTAGCTGTTCTTGAGACTATCCTGTTTCAGAGAGTAGCAGCGTGAGGTGGACTCATATCTCTGTACTCGGCTATCCAATACAACAAAAGGGGCCAGAATGAGGACACCATGAATTAATACAGCCGTAACTACTGACTAGCCTATAGTTGGGAACGAAGCAGCATGGGGCTCAAGCTACATCCACGGTGGGGCACTTTATATGTAAGATAAATCATTCCTACTGGAGACACTCGTCCACGGGACATCCGTCCATAAGATAATGATATAAGGGAACATTACTCGTACCTTGGAAATAGTCCGTACCTTGGACCCTAAAAATATGAAACTCTTGTTTAAAATCAAACAAGGTCTAATAACAAAATGAACCTACCCCGAATTACTTCCGAGGGCTCAATAAATAATAAAGAACCTATCCTTTCTTCCATGTTACATTCTGGAGGACAAAAGAGAAGGAACGCCAACGTGCCAGCAAAATACAAATACAAGTTAGGTTGCGACATCCGTAACTCTACCCTAAAAATACGCAGTAATAATAACGAATCAAAAAAGATAATATCTCATTTTTACCTGTAGCTTCGAAATAGCAGCTGATTCAAATTATACAGCAAGATTTTTATAATTGCAGTTTCTCTAAGCAGGGCTTTTTTGATTGTGACAGTAGAACGGTCAAAGACAAAGTGAAGTTAAGTGCAGAGGCGCGAAACCTTGAAAATGAATGCCCACAGAGCAGCACAGGATTGTCGACTTGAGGACGTTACAACTACGCCAAGCGCGTCAAATAAGTTATCCGGCCTGAACGAGAGGGAAGGACGTTATCACTCCCCGGTGATGATACGCCAGACCTCATATATCATATACAAAGACATGTAACAAACTTAAAACGTTACAGATTAAAAAAAATACACTTATTGTCATAAAATTCCGCCACTCTAAATTTCTTATTATTTTTTTTTCTTTTAGGACGATACTTAAAATATCTAAATCAAAACGTTGGTTTTTGTTAAAAATTTAAACACACCCTGTGGGAGAATTGAAGAAGACTGTTTTTTATACAAACTTTATTTTTTGAATGAGAGGTGGGAAGTTAATAACTGCGACCTTATAGATCTATTATGGTATCCCCCTTTTTCAGTTATAACTCTGGCTTAGACAAAAGCCAGTATCTAAGACGGATTTACAGAGGTTAGTTCTCCATCTCCGATATTATTCGTACCAAAGTTTAGAGCACAAATGGTTGTCGTCTCGACGTACTCAGTGATGAGGTGTTCTGGTGTTTCCCCATTTTCCCCACGGAATCTGCATTCGTCGTTGTTTCTTAGCTTCAATCTACTGAGGTGATCATTGAGGAGACAGCCCAAGTAGCATTTTCACGACTTGTGACCACATGTTTACTAAACACAACGTTGGATTAGTTACAAAAAATAGTTAGCTCCCTACCTTAGGTATTAAAATAAATTTAAACGTTTTTATAACGTTGTACCGACGTTGGACTAGTACTACAGCAAAGTAGGGGGAAGTTTCTGCGACGTCGAATAAACGTTGTCTTGTAACCTTTTTTGCTTAAGTGATCTTTAGGTGATTCGGACAACGTAGTTACAACGTTGGACAATATAGAGTTTTCCGACATCAGTTTTCAAACGTCGTCTGTTTTACTAATTCCAACGTTGTTTAGATTTCCTTATTCTTACGTTGGTAGGACGCCGAGTCACTACCTTTTTGCAACTTTATTGAACCATAACCTTAAATCTTAAATTTTCACTTCATTGTTCTGTTCAGTCAGACAGTTCAGTGCTGTTTTTGTTTTTATAAAAAAAACTTAATTAAAATGGGACATAAGAAAGGTTTAAGTTTTAGTTTATCCACTCCCTCGTTTATTTAGATTATAGAGGGCGGCACAAGCTAGACTCTAGGATGACTAAATTAGGCAATCTTGCGACTAGTATACTACCTGTTAAGGCCGAACCACGGCCGAACTGCGACTTTATTAGTCCAGTATGCGACTACTCGAACCCTACTCCATCTTAATCTCCAAAACAACAAAGTGAAAACCGCCATGTTGTTAAATAAGAAAATGTCTCGTTCCTAGAATAGCAATTCCTGCTTTTTGAATACATTAACTTGAAATATTTGACCCTAAAAAACACCCAGAAATAATTTTTTCGACTGCGAATAAATTATTCTCATTTTACTAAAATAAAAAATTCAAGAAAATTTTTAAAACTTCTTTAATTTTAAGGCCCATTAGTATTTTTCAAAGTAAAAACAATACATTTATCAATAAAGTTGTTTGCGTTTAACTTTTTTGCCTTGGGTAATGAGTTACAAAGTCGGTTAAAGTGTTTCAATAATTATGATCTTCAAACATCCTCCACACTTAAATACTTTTCTTTTGTTTTCCTTCACTGCCATCTGACATATGTCTCTAACTAAATCATAGAAATAATATTTTTACTATAATTATCCCAATTTAGGATAAAACGCGACTTAGACGCCATATTAGTTTTGTATTTCTGTGAATTAGGATTTTAAACAACGTTGCAATTTGTACTAAATTAGGCTTCTAGCCAACGTCGGTATCCAACGTCGTTTTGACCCAAAAATTATTCTCCAAACTAGTTCAGACTAGGGTTTGCACGAGGTTGTGCCGACGTTGCGCCCCGACGTTTGGTCGCGTGACACAACGTTGTCCCGACGTCCAAATGCTGCTTGGGAGTGTGTGTGTAAAAATGACTAACCGTGACAATCCGAAGATTGTTCTTACTCATTGCCTGGAAACTTATATGGTGAAATTTTGATAACATAATTTAGTACTCACTAAAAACACGGTACGTCGCTAGTGGTAGGAAAAATAATTTTTAGAGGTTACTAGTTTATTTGGTTGCCTGTGATATGCATATACAGAGTGTTTCCTAATTAATCTAAAAAATAAAAAATCGTTAGAAAACGGCTTAAGGCGGGCTCTTAATAAGTATATTTATTTTTTTCTCGGCAACCGTTTGATGAACAAGAAAAACTCAAATGATCAATTTTGTTGAAAAAGGATGGCCAGTCAAGAAAAAAAATATATTTTCTTTAAAAAAGCAGTAGTGTACCATTTATGTTAAGCAAAATATCGATTTTTTTTAAATTTTTAACACCCTGTAGATCAGAAAGGAAGTACTTTAGACCCAATGGTTATATAAAAATTGTTTTAAGAAGACATGAGGAATCACACCACAATTTTTTAGACTAATTAGAAAAAAACCCTGTATATTGTCAACTTGACAATGATTCTTGATACATCAAAAAATACCTTTTCTGTGAAAAAAGCCAGGAAAAATTGTGGTTTTTATTGAATTTGGGCCTGCGTCTGCAAATACCGGTATGTTTTTTAATATTCTATCTATCTAAATTTTAAATATCATAGTCAGAAATAGTTTTATTATTTATTAACTGTAAAAATGGTATACTTATAAGTTTTGTCAAATATGGTGATTTACTTTCTACCTTGTAGTCAAAATTTATATTTAATAAACTGTAAAATATATATATTCTTATGTTTTATTAAAGTTACTCTGATATACTAATATATCAGTGTAACTTTAAAACTAAATCCTTTGAAATCAAATATAAACATAAAAAATATTTACAGCAGAAAAGGCGAAGGCGCTGGGTTAAACGTAGTCTCTACTAAGAACACGGAGGGGCGCTTTGACTCAAAATTTTACTATTAAGTTTCATATCTATCTTAATAGAAGATTATTTTCTTTTATCTATGGTTCTTACTTAAATCAAAGAAAATCTTTGATTTTTGTCTGTCATAAGTCCTGAGAAATGAGTGAGGTTAGTTAATTATTGTTTCTTGAGAAATTAGAAAATTTTCTTGTCATTTTCTTGGCGAATATCTAGCCAAGATTTATGGTAAACCTGGTAAGTAGACACAGGAGAATTGTCAAATTAGCAATGTGACTACTAAAAAGGCAAATAATTAATTAAAAAAGGCAATAATATTCTCCAGTTCCAAATTCTACATACCCAACTATAGTTAACTATATTCTAGAATACTCGTATGTAATGTTCGTATAAAAACTATAATAGTTATTTACAGTACAAGTGTGTTTATGAACATGATTACAACAACGAGTGTGAACGATTAGTCATCACATGAGTGTTGTAATCATGTTTAAACACACGTGTTATGTACAACGTTTTATCTACAACCGAAAAATAAGAAAATGCTGTTTTAATTTTCGTTTATTAGTCGCCCACCTTTAACACCTTTAACTATGACATTTGTCACATTTTTTTAATTATAATAATTGTGGGGAATTGTTACCTGCTTGTGTTTCTGAAAAGTCAAGTAAACGCGAGCACTTTTTGCCCAGAAAAATCATTTTAAAAATTACGATGCAATGAAAAAGTAATTTTAGCATATTTTGAAAATCTTGCACGGAAATACAGCGCATCAAGTCTACAGACGTTTTACTCTATGTTGCGAGCCACAATATCCAATATACAGTTCGTCTGCTGGATCTGTGTCTATGAAAGGAATGCGGACAAAAAACATTTAAATAAACAGCAATATATTTTATACGTCGACATGACGAGTACGTCACCGCAAATCGCTCCGCCCACTCATTTTATTGGCTACTTGCAAATTTGTCGAAGTTTTATTGATGGGACGCGTCGTCTAATTTTTTACGAAAAACATCGAGAGAATATTGTTTCTCCTCTCACGGATACCCCGTAGCTACAGAACGGACAGACGTACTGTATATATTAGATGTTCGTAGTTGTTTTTCATTATTATAGCAACTAGTTGTGTTATAGATTCATAACACCACTAGTTGTGTTATGAATCTCATAACATAACTGAAATACTAAAAAAATAGTAATATAAAAACGTCATAACTAAACGGTTGTAGATAAAGATATTTATTGCTACCATTTTTTTTGGTTTATGTTACTTTCATAAACGTGAACTACCTTAATATTTACGACTATTTGATAAGTTCGTGACGTACGTTTACCTAATGGAATATTCGTTTTTGCTATTATGTGCAAAAACTACATGTGATACGTACTGATGACATATGATGATGTATTTGACTTTGCAAATTTCAAGATACCAATGTCTGTGTCAATGTATTCTTATGGAGGCGCGCACATGCAGTCGTATACAGGCTGACTTTTCTACGATGTTCTCTATGGGTATCTCGGAAACTACTGGAGTAAACTACCGCTAAGTAGTTCTAATTCTTTTCTAGATTATAAAGGCAAATTAAAAATAAGAACCTTCACTCTTTCGCAAAGATCCATGCACTAAGTCCGGCGGCCTCGACGGCCAACGGCTAGGAGCTTGGTTAGCTAATCCATTATTCTCGAAATTGGCTGCAAAAGTTAGCTGATAACTTCAACGTACTGAGGCGGTGCCTCCTCTTGCTGGAAAAGTATGTTTTCGAGTTCCATTAGGGGTAGATCATCAATAAGGTGTCCAAAGCCTACTAGTTAAAAGCGGCGAACTTTTAAAAATTATGTATTTCGAAGATGATTATAACAAAATATCAAGTGCGCTATATTTCTGGAAGATAATTTTAAGGTCTTTTCAATTAATTAAAAATTAAAAAAACAGGGTGTCCCATATAAAAAATAAAATTTTCTGTTGATAATTCTTAAATTGTTAATTTTCAAAAAATTATACTTAAACCATAAAATTCTACGTAGAAAAGTGCTTTGGAAATGTTTTCATAAAAATACAAAATTTTCTATAGCAAAAAAGTTACAGCGATTTGTTAAAAATGCACATTTTTGACAAACACCCGTAACTGCGAAACGGTAACAGCTATCGATGTGCGGTTTTCACTATTCATGTTTTTGATAAAAATTGAGCTCCAGACACCAATATTAGTTTTTGTCTATCTCCTATAGAAAAGGGTGTTTCTCTTTAAAAGCGTCGAATTTGACCCACCCTGTACAATGTACATATATTCATAGGCATGTCATTAACTTAAAAAAAATGACCCACATGTGTATAAATATTATTTTTTATCTCAATATCAGTTATACATCAGAAACCAAAGTTCAACGTTTCAGAGAACAAAAATAATACTGTTTATAAAATATAACATCATTAGTAAAAATGTTATAAATAATGAAAATTGTCTAGTAGTTTTGTTTAATAATATACTATTCATATTTAAAAAAAAAAACACCCGTACTAAATCAACAGTCAATTTTTATCGGTATTGAATTTAAAAGGCGTATCAAAAGATTGTAAATATTTATGCGATTTAAAACAAAATACCGTCTGTCGTTCCACAAATAAAACGGCCGGGGCAGACCATTAAAAAACACATTTTTCATCTGGCAATTTATTTCACAATTTCGATAATCAATGGAATTATGGAATTATTTATTGGCTCGTTTAAATTTTAAATTTCAAAACGAATTATTATCGCGGCACGGTCGCATGACTTCCCCGAACGTATTTTTCAAATGTTTAAATAATCAGCAATTGGCCGAATCGGCGACATAGTATTTTCAAATGAATAACGATTAGTATTTTGAAAAATTATTATTTATTCTGGGATACATTTAGTTCAGTTCAGAATAATATATTGTCAAGAGTCGGGAATTTTAACTAAACTTATATAGGATGTTTCAAAAAAGATTTGCCATCTCTCGTAGGAAGATTCCTCATATAAAAATAACATTTTTTTATCTAACATAGGTCCAATCAAGGGTTAACTTTGCTTTGTTTCGTACTAAGAGGGGGTACGTACGTACTTAAATTCCTCATATTTTTTCATTTATTATAATTCTCTTCCAAATTCTTATAGAAATTCGAATAAAATTTTGACGGTAAACGTTACTAAGTGTTGCATATTTTAGTATTAATAAGTGTACACATTTACCGTGTATATGGATTATTACTAGAATATTTTTCTAAAAAAAACCTGACTTTTTGTTTTGTTAGCAAAATTGTGTAGACTTTTTTAATGCCGACTAAAAGTTGAATCTTTTTTCTATTTTGTTGATTTCGACCTCCTTCTTGAGATAAACGAAATTTTATTAATCTTTTTCTTCTTAGGTCGCCATCTTCCTTCGGAGGTTGGCGATCCAACTGGCTATGGTGGTGCGTGAAACCGCACCTCTGAGAATTGCAATCGATGCTTTTCCGAACCAACAACGCAGATCCTTAAGCCAGGAGATTTGCCTTCTTCCCACTGATCTCCTGCGCTTAATTTTGCCTTCAATGACCAGTCTGAGCACCTCGTATCGTTCACCCCTCACGATGTGACCTACGTTCTGTAACTTCGTTTCCTTCACTGCTGATAGGAGCTCTTTATCTTTGCCCATCCTCCTGAACACCTCCTCATATGTCACTCTACCCATCCAGGATTATGCAACCGCATTAACGCTAAGATCGAACAGGGCAGACGTACTTTTGCTTCTATGAAAACCCACTTCTCTAGCCGAGATCTAAGCCTCGAACTGCGCATACGTATGATGCGTTGCTACATCTTTCCAGTATTTTTCTTCGGCTCTGAGAGTTGGACACTCAACTAGACATTGGAAAACCTTCCAATGTCTGGTTGAGCGTTTCCAGTACGTCTGGCCTATTCGATCATCGCCAAAATTTCAGTTTTGGTGTTACAAGCGTCGTTAACGAGATATTTTATGGACGATACTTGTTCTACCACAAACCAGTTGGAACTGAGGACAGTTCTAGCAAGATTGGAAACTGCCAGTAGAGAGTTCGGCCTTAAAATATCTCGGCAATTACAGAAAGACTAAGATGATAATCGTAGATCGCGAAAACAACAACAGCCCAGACATCACAAACATAGATCGCTGCGAAGTTTTGCAGCAATTTATTTATTTAGGTGCACTTATATCTAATACCGGTAGTTGCGAGATGGAAATACGCCGCAGAATTCAACTGGGCCGTAACGCTATGACGCAGCTCGCACGAAAGTTTGGCCGAACAGTCACATAACACAATCGACAAAAATTAATCTTGTAAGTAGACTTGTCTTTGCGGTTATGCTTTATGCTTCTGAGACATGGACATTGTTGGCAGCCACAGACGACGCATTGATGCCTTCGAGATGTGGTGCTGGAGGAGGATGTTGCGAATACCATGGACAGCACATCGCACCAATGTGTCGGTCCTTAATGCAATCCAATTACCACAAAGGCTTTCCAGCACTGTCTATAAATGCATCCTTTCCTTCTTCGATCACGTCAACAGGAGTGGACATATGGAGAGACTTGAAGTGCAGGGAAGACCTGCAGGATTCCGTCGCCGAGGAAGATCGCCAACCAGGTGAGTGGACATGGTTGAAAAACTTATGAATACCAACCTGGAGGGTGCCGTTCGAAGAACAAAACACAGAGAAAATTGGAGACGGGCGGTGCGTGCGGCCGTCAGGTCCTTAGAGCCAGAACCAGAGCCAGTACACGTCGTACGCGACGTAAGGACTTAGACGACTTGTTCTACCACCTTGTTGTTAATCCTGAGGACAGACTTTCCCGGTCTTTTGGAAAATACAAGTTTAGTTTTGTTAACATTGATGTGTAATCTGTAGAGTATGCTATGTTCAACGATGCAGTCCATCACGTTCTGAAGGTGTAGAATGTTACCAGCTAGTATGACCGTATCATCTGCGAAGCGAATATTGTATACCAGTGATTTTGATAGCATCCTCAACGTTCTCTAGTGCCTCACGAAATACCGCCTTCGAGTAGATATTGAAAAGGAGTGGGGATAATACATACTCCTAACGCCCTTTCTAATTGCTACTTCATCAGATGTATTATGTTTATTTTAATTTTATTAATCACAATTAATAAAATTAAAATACAAATAAAATTAATAAATTATTTATTTAATCTATTTTAAATAATAATGATTTTTATTGTATAAAGACTAATATTACAAATATACAATATTACACAATAATTGGTAGGAGTTTGGCGTTAGCCATTCTTCCACTCCACCATAAAATAAAAGTAAATGATTCTGCACTTAGAATTCGAATTATAAAAAAAATGCAAAAGAATAATTACAATAAAGAATATATTTTTTTTAAACAGCTGATCATTAAAACGATCTTAAATTAATTTAATTAGTAGACAATAATGTATTATTTTCAATTAGCAAACAAACGATTTTTTATCTCATAATTAAATCTTGAAAATGGAGAATCTAGTATATCTAGTATTGGGTTTAACAATAAAGGTGGCTTATAGGAAAAACTACATTTAAATTTTGAACTAGAATGCCGCGGGACTGTAAAAGTATTTAATCTAATATCTCTACTATGGATTTCTGATCTTTTTGTAAGTAAATTGTATAAATATGGAGGAACTTTGTATGTATAGACTTTATATAATAACATAATATAAAGGTATTGACGACGTAAAGAGAGTCTAGGCTCATTCAATTTAATTAGGTGAGGAGTTACGTGCTCTCTATATTGTAGATCACAAACAAATCTCACCGATGCATTTTGTACTCTCTGTATTTTTGCTTGGTTGTAGTTTGTCAAAAAACTGTA
Source organism: Sitophilus oryzae (assembly GCF_002938485.1). Lineage (NCBI taxonomy): Eukaryota > Metazoa > Arthropoda > Insecta > Coleoptera > Curculionidae > Sitophilus > Sitophilus oryzae. The sequence goes on from NW_022146697.1 coordinate 281,516, forward strand.
ATAAATCTGACTACAATAGTCCAAATGTGGATATATCAGCGCCTTTATTAGGTGAAGTTTTGTCGCTTCATCCAACAAAAATTTCAGATTATACATGCTTTTCAATTTAAACATAGCTTGTTTGTATACTTTATTACAGTGATGTTCGAAAGTCAGGCCGCTGTCTAGGTAAACTCCCAGGTTCTTGGCAACATCGACCCATTGGATCAGAGTACCACCAATAGATAAATCAAAATTGGAAACAATAAAGTTTCTACTCCTCGCATTACCTACACAAAGTGCATGAGTTTTATTAGAATTTATTATTAGTCCATGGTTACTACACCATGTTTCGTAAGCAGCCAAATCGCGGTTCAAAATAGTAACAGAGTCCCCAGCATCTTCAATGGCAGTTTCCAGATATATCTGTACATTGTCAGCGTACATATGCATTTGACACTTATGAATCGCTGATGGCAAATCAAATGTGTATAATAAAAATAAGAGTGGGCCCAAGATGCTACCCTGGGGCACTTCATTCGTTGTCACGCTAAAGTTGGATAATTCTAAACTATTCAGCTTTACTCGTTGTGTCCTATCATTTAGATAATCTTCAAACCAAGACAATGCAGCAGTATCACATCCGATGAATCAAAGCTTAGCTAAAAGCAATTGAAAGTTAACCGAATCGAATGCCTTACTCTGATCCAAGAGAACTAACATTGTACACTTAGAACCATCCATGGCGCGAGAAAGATCATCTACAATCTTAAGCAAAGCTGTAGATGCCCCATGTTTAGCACGAAATCCAGATTGGACCATTGGAAGAATATTGTTAGCCTCTAAAAACTCTAAAATTTGTTTATAAATTATCTTTTCGAATAATTTCGATATAGCCGGTAATATACTGATAGGTCGCAAATTACCAAAAGAACCGGGCGTCAATACCTTAGATATAGGGATAATATTAGCTGATTTCCATGCACAAGGAAATTTCCCAGATATGATTGAGCTGTTGAATATATTTTTGATATGAGTTATGCAGTGTGGCAATACGAGGTTTAGCATTTTTTATTGATATTGTCGGTACCGTAAGCACTAGATTTTATTTCCCTTAGGTTAGTATAAATATCTGTTTCATTAATTAAATTAATACTAAAATGTACATTATTGTACAGTTTGTTGTTTTGATAGTAGCTTAACGTATTAGGATCAACTTTTGAATATCCGGCCGCTGTCAAGAAATAATTATTTATTGCATTAGGGTCACTTAGTTCTTTAGGAATATTAATAGCGATGTTTGATTTTGTAGGAACCCCCCATTCTGAAAAATTCTGCCATAGGTTTTTACCATTATTTTTATTTTGTTCTACAATAAATTTAAAGTAAGCCTTTTTTTTAACATGTTATAGCATTCTTAATATAATTTCTCAGTTCGACATAGTACTGGCGTTTAACAAGAGATTTGTCTTTTAGATATCTTTGAAATGCTTTTCTTTTTAATCCTATCATTTTCTTAATATTATAGGTAATATAAGGTTGATTTCGGCGCGCGGTCTTAACAATGCGTAGCGGGGCATGTTTGTCAAATAAAGCACTAATCATATTATTCAATGTATTTGCTCTAACATTTATATCAGCAATGGCGTTAATATCATTCCACGCTACACAAGAAGCGTCCCGGTCAAAGTCTGCCAAGACAAAATCACTGTAATTTCTGTATACAATATGTTTAGGTTTAGGTCTATCAGCAACGAATACAAGAGAACAGTACACGAGCATATGATCAGTATTGCACCGCAACTCCACATTATCATGACAATCCAAAACCAAATTCTTACTAATACATAATATTATATCTATAAGTGATTCACTATCTCGCATCATTCTAGTCGGTTTATCAATTATTTGTATTAAATCAGAGTTATTTATAAGGGATACCAGTTTAATTGTACCAGTTGAATCAGGATTTAAAAAATGTATGTTTAAGTCACCCATCAATATAATAGATTCAGTCTCAAGAAGTGTCATCTCTAGAGGTTCGATCAGTTCATAAACACTATTTAAACTTGCATTAGGCGATCTGTACACTACACCAACACCAATCTTCTTATTGTTTAAATGTACGATGATCCACAATTGTTCCAAGCCATCTACGTTACAGTACGAAAATAAAGTCTTTGTCTTATAAGCGTCTTTAGTATATATAGCCACTCCACCCCCTCTGGTAGGTCTATCCAGTCTGGTAAGGTTATACCCATTCACTCCAACCAAGTTGCAAGGATAATCCTCATTAAGCCAACTTAACCTTGAGTTTTTTGAAACGACGACTGCAGGTATGCCATTGCTATATTTGATGAACAAATTTTGTTCTCCATTGGCTTTTCTAGTGTTAAGTTCATCCTTTATTTTTCCATAATAATCTCGTTGCATTTTAGTTTGATCGGTGTTAATTGAGATATTTTTATATGTAGAGGTTTTTAAATTTCTTTTTCCTTTTAAAATATTGAAGACATCCGCACGTGACGATAAGGTTACTTTTAATGGGTGTGGTTCTTGTTTGTTATTGAGGCGAATTCTTGTAGCTTTTATATTTGAGGTATCTATATGGGGAGCTATGGATTTAATAACGTCTCGAGCCTATTCTTCGTCCGTTGAATGCGAATTAGAGGGTAGATTAAATAATATGACATTACGTCCTCTCTTTTGCCTCTCAGAAATTTCAGCAATAATACTTTCACAATTTCCCTGGTTAGTATCATTCTTCCTATCCTCCTGTAACTGCAAAATCTGTTGTTGCAACACATTTACAGCCTGTTGAAGAGTATCGATCGCTTTCTTCAGGCTCTCAGTACTCAGAGATTTATTGGCGCACTGGGTACATCTCCAATTGCAGACGTCGACCTTAGATAAAACATCGAATTCGGATTTTGAGATATTTACACATTTTATGTGGTAAAAAAGGCGGCAAAAAGAGCACTCAAGGCCGGGCGATCGATTGCTCAGCGCTGCATCACAAGCATTACAATTATTTTGAGGCATAGTTATTAATCACTTATAACAGTGGCACCACTTGGAATATATTTTCCTAGTTTATTGCTTGTTATTTGTTAAAACTAAACTAAATTTGGTAAAAAAGTGACTAAATAATCACTCTGTTCGTTATTTTACATACAGGATCTACACGGAGCGGCAGAAACACGTGTTGACTTCTCGCGTACCAAAGGCGTACTCAAAAGGCGTACTCATGCTTATTTCGTGTTATTAAATTTTATTAACATTTTAATACTGATGTACAGAGCTACCTACAGCAACTTCAAGAAAAAAATAATGGTGTTTAAGATAATTACAAAAGACTTATTTTTTAAAGATTTAACATCCTGTAACTTTAAAATTATGCATTTCCGCACCCATGTTTACAGTAACTCTTTTTCATATTTTTTGAATAGAAATCAATGAGTTCTTATTACTTCTTGAACACTTTGGCTAGTTAATGACACTAATTTTCTTAAAGGTTGCTATTTGTCTTGTATTACGGCAAATTAATAAAATTGTGTTTATCTCATCAACGAGACTGAAATCGACAAAATGTCAAGAGACAAGTTTTAATCGGAATTAAACGGACTACAAACTATGGTAACAAGAGAAAAAAGTCAGTGGCGCACAGATTAAAAAAAAATATTCCAAATGATAACCCATATGCATGTCCCTGGTAAATATATTCTCTAATATTTTAAAACAGCAAAATTAATACAGCAGTTATTCGTTTTTCACATGCATAAAATAACTGAATTATGCAGAATGCTTACTTGCATTTGCGCCATCTCGTTTTGCTTAGAAAATAAAATAGTAGTAAAAATTATATCAGCGAAAAAAGTACTATGTTTGATAATTTGAAATTAAGGTCATTGCCTGTCTTAATTGAATGAACTGCTGATAAAAACAGAAAATATTTTATATTACTATCGGAATTTATGTAAATAAGCAAAATTACCAACAACATTTGTGGTAGTTCACAATGTTCATATTTATATTGTAATTCATAATGTTCTTGTTTTTTCCAATATTTATTAGCGTTTTTATTTTGAAATTTAACGTGTTTGATTAAATCGGAGAATATCCTATAACTATCTTAGATCGATGAAATGATCCTAATTGCCAATAGTCCTGAAGAACTGTGTAGATTATGCTTTTTAAGGCGCCATTTTGAACGCAAAAGCCTAATATTTAAATCAATTTATAGATTTTAGGGTGGGGGGCAGGTTCTATACTAAACAATAACCTTTTATGGTCTTTTGTGCTATAATTTAACTAAACATCTTTTTCAAAACGGGGAAAGCTCAAATACCTACCATAAATTAGTCAATATGTTAATGATACAAATTTCTATGATTTTTAATAATAAAATATGGATGTTCTTTTTAAATAAACAGTACCTAATTCTTAATAAAAATGGTAGTTTATTTATCTCGGAATATTCGTTGCTAAAAAACAAAATAATTTAATTAATAAACAGTAATGTCCTTTACATATTGATAACCAAGTTGGTATTTACCATTATCAGTGTTAATTATTTTTTATATGCTAACTAAAATATCATGAAACACAGACCTTAGTAACGATATTTTGTAATGGTTTTTAAAAATATAGCCATAACGAATTTAGAACGTGCATACAATAACGTATGGATTACTCAAAATGTCGGACGCAAATTTGAAGTCCGTTGGATTATACATGTTTGCAAAACAATTATACTGGGAGTGCTATGTGGTGACTGACGCAATGTGTGCTTTTCATTATAATTCTCAGCTAAACAATAACTTTTTATGGCCTTTTGTGCTATAATTGTAAAATTAAACATTTTGAAAACTCAAATGTATCTCACAAATAGAGTCAATATATTAATGATGCAAATTTCAAAGGTTTTTGATGAAATATGGATATTCTTTTTGGATAAATAGTGCCTAATTCTTAATAAAAATCTATACTAATATATAAAATCCTTAAGTGACTGACATACTGATTAATCACGATCCTGCTCAAACCACTCAACGTAAGAAGCTCAATTTTGGCATACAGATTGATTCTAGGGTGTAGAGGTTCGATAAGAAGGGATTTTTCGAAATTCCAGTTCCAAGAGGGTGAAACCATCCCTCAAATATTACAATATTTTTATTTAAAAACGGTCAAGTTTCCGAAAAACGCTTAAACACGTATATTTTATTTTGTTTTTTTACATATTTTAAGATTTTTTAAAAATGTATACAGGGTGTTTCGAAAAATCTGGTCATTGATTAATCACGATCCTGCTTAAAGCGCTTGACGTAAAAAGCTGATTTTTGGAAAACAGATTGACTTTAGGGTGTAGAGGTTTGATAAGAAGGGATTTATCGAAACTCGAATTCTAAGGGGGTGAAACCACCCCTCAAATATTAGAATATTGTTTATTTAAAAACCGGTGAGTTTTTCGGAAAAACTCTTAAATGCGCATATTTTATTTTGTTGTTTTAAGATTGAAGATTTTTTTAAAATTTATACAGGGTGTTTCATAAAATATTACCATTGAGTAATCACAATTATTCTGCTTAAACTGCTTGACGTTTAAGCTGATTTTTGGTAAACGGATTGACTGTGGGGTGTAGAGGTTCGATAAGGAGGGGTTTCGAATCTCAAATACCAAGAGGGTGAAAACGCCCCTCAAATACTACAATCTTTGTTATTTAAAAAACGGTTAGTCTTTCGGGAAAACGCTTGGACATGCATAATTTATTTTGTTTTTTTACATATTTTGAAATTTTTAAAAAAATCATACATGGTGTTCCAAAAAGTTGAGTAATTGATTAACTACGATTCTGCTTAAACTGCGTAAAAAGCCTATTTTTGGCAAACGGATTTTTCGAAAGTCAAATTCCAACGAGATGAAACTACCCCTCAAATATTACCAAATTATACAATAATATCGCCATATTGTTTTTTCTCATGCTGGCATAAATGTGAGAAAAATTTATCCAATTTGTATGTTAATGGAAATTCTTGCTTTGCTTTATCATCACCATTACAAATGATTAATTCGACGCGAACGAAGTCGCGGGTTTACACGCTAGTTGCAGTATATTTATCTCGAAATAATCGTTACCATAAAAACACTTTAAAATCTTAACTAGACAAATATCTTTATAGATATTTTTCTAGTTAAAGGTCAATTTGTTAAGCATAAACGAAGGAAAAATTTTCATTGATTCTATACCGGCTGCGTCTCAAAATGGCTCACCCCTATAACTTTCTTATTTTTTTCAGATAAGAAAAGGAGATTTGGTATGTTGGTACGAATTAAATTCTTTTCGGCCACTTCCTGTTTCACCGGAAATGACTATAACTTTTGATTTTTAAATGACACCCTTGGTATTTTTTTACTTTATTCGATAGAAAATAACACTATAAATGGAATGACATATCATATGTCAACTTTTGACATTTTCGATATGGTTTATTTGAAATTGTAATATGCGGTTCATAACGACAATTTGACTGGAAATACCAAGTGTGTGATACCAAATTATTCGTAAAAAAATGCTTTTTCCAAATATGCTAATGAGCCACTTTTGTTCCATTTGAAAAAAATGAGATATGATTAAAAATACGATTTGGGCATCTTTTAACCGGTCAGGACAAGACACGAAAAACATTAGACGCTCAAAACTATTTTTCCAAGGCTCCTTGTTTAAAAATTAGTGTTTTTAACACAGCCATGGCACTCTAGATTGAAATTTAAAATACGATTTGTTTTTAACCGAAAATGTCAGAAGTTGACATATGATAATTATGTCATTCTATTCAGAGTGTCATTTTCTATCGAATAAAGTAGAAATATACCGAGAATGCCATTTAAAAATCAAAAGTTGTAGTAATTTCCGGTGAAACAGGAAGTGACCAAAAACAATTGAATACGTCAATTAATACTAATTTATGTCATATACTAACAGACCAAATCTCGTTTTTTTGTCTGAAAAAATAAATTATTTAAGAACCATTCATTTTGATCTTTCTTGGTAATAACATGAGGCCTAGGCGAAGGGATTTGCAGAATATTGGTGAAAATCACCTTATAATATGCTTTATAATTACAACCTGCAATGGCGAGATATCCTGCGATTAATTTACTAAGCCCAAAAAGGTTGATTCTCACTATACTTTCCGTTTCCATTCCATATTCGTTCCGTATTTTTATTGTATTTACGCTATACGTAAGCTTCCGTTCCATATCAGTTCCATACTTTTTATTGTACAATTTATATCATTATACAAAAGTTTTATTACAAATGCTGGTTTGAGATACAAGATGACCTGCAAATTATGGTTAAGCATGAATTTGTAGATGTAGCCTAGTGGTACGACTTCGGCAAACGGTTTCCTGAATCATAGATACCATTTGCAAGGCTTTTGAAAAATTAATATTTCTTTTAAAATAACTTTAAGTAATAAATATCTAAGGAATAATAATTGTATAATAAATGTATGATTTATTTCATCAGTGTGTTTAGCCTTGTGATGAGTAATATTTTCGCCGAAAACGTTTTGAATCATTTACCAAAGGGGTTGGTATTAGAATTTTTAGAATTTAGAATGAGTGGGAGGGGGGTTAATCACTTCGACCTTACAGATCCATTGTGTCCCCCTTTCTTGAATCATAACTCATCATACAGTCCCAGGGCTTTGACAAAAGCCAGTATCTGGGACGGTTTTATAGAGGGTAGTTCTCCATCTCCAATATCAGTCGTACCAAAATTCATGGCACGAATGGTTGTCGTCTCGGCGCACTCAGTGATGAGGTGTACTGGTGTTTCCCCATCTTCCCCACAGAATCTGCATTCGCCGTTTCTTCTTAGTTTCAATCTACTGAGGTGTTCATTGAGGAGACAGTGTCCTGTTAAAAACCCCGTGACAATCCGAAGATTGTTCTTACTCAGACCCAGGAAGATCTGTGATTTTTCTTGATCATAAGCCCTCAGAAACTTCTTCGAGTGTCTTAGACCATTGCAAGATTTCCATTCCAGGTTGCGGATGGAATATTCCAAGTTCTTGAGTTCCGCCTTGAGTTGGTTACCACTTGGAAAGCAGAACGGTTCTGGTCCAGTTAGTGGAGTGTTCGCTCCTTTCCTAGCTAGATTATTTGCTTTTTCATTGCCTTCTATCCCTTGGTGAGCAGGCACCCAGTGTAGGAGGACTTTGTTTTCTTTGCCTAATTTATTCAGCTTCTCTATGCATTCTTTGACCAATTTCGAATTGATGGGGGTTGGTATACTTTGCTATTACTTCTTGTTTAAAAAAAATACTTGACAATATTTATTATAGTATTATGTTGTATAGTATTTTCAATATTTGCTTAAACGGACATCCCGTTCCAGAAGACTGGAAGCTGGCTTATATATCTTCGATCCATAAAAAAGGCAATAAGCTGGACTGCAGTAACTACCGTGGTATATCAGTGACGAGCACAATGAGCAGGTTATATGGTAGAATTTTACGTGATCTCATAGAAGAAGATTATAGAGAAAAGGAGGAAGAAGAACAGAATGGTTTTAGAGCAGGAAGGTCGTGTACAGATAACGTGTTCTGTTCAAATAAAGTTATAGAAAAAAGATCGGCAAGAAACTTGGACACACATATAACATTTGTTGACTTACGGAAAGCGTACGACACTGTCCAAATATCAAGACTATGGGGGGTACTAGAACAATCTACGATCAACCATACTTATATAACAGCTCTTAAGGAACTATATAAGGACGCAAAATCAAAAATAAAGGTAGGAAAAGAGCTTACAGAAATATTTATAACCGACAAAGGCTTGCGTCAAGGTTGTTGCATCTCCCCTACTCTCTTTAAAATATACGTTGCAGTCGCTTTAAAAAATTGGAAAAGAAAAATCCGTGGTATAAGCATAGAGATTGACAATGAATGTTTGTTCACACTTCAATTCGCAGACGATCAAATAATAGTTGCCAATGACAAAGACGATATGCAATATATGTTAAGAAAACTTATTGAAGAATACGGAGAATGGGGCTTGACAGTTAACATAGCCAAAACAAAATATCTATGTATAGGCGCACAAGAAGGAAACTTGAACTTGGACAACGGTCAGAAATTAAGCAGTGTCAAGAGTATGAGTACCTGGGAATTATATTTGATAACACTGGAACTGACGGCAGAGAAATAGAGAAAAGGATTATCAACGCGAAAAAAATAATCGGATGTCTAAATGGAATCTTATGGAGCAAATCAATAACACAGCGAAGAAAATTCAATATATATGAAACCATAATAAAGAGCAACCTCCTGTATGGAGCAGAAACATGGAGAATAACTGAGAGATACAAGAAGGGGATAGAGGCCGTAGAAATGGATGTCATTCGAAGATCAATGGGAATTTCAAGACAACAACGAATAAGAAATAATACCATAAAACAACAAATGGGTATAGAAGATACGATAACACAGGATATAGAGAAAAAGCAGCTGATCTGGTATCGGACATGTAGAGCGAATGAAGGACACTAGATGGCCCAAGAAAATAATCAATTGGCAACCAAAGGGCAGAAGAAAACAGGGAAGACCAAAACTGGAATGGCAAAAAAGCGTACACAAAGCGATGAGTGAAAGAAACCTGTCAACAGAGGATTGTACGAATACAACAGGCTGGAAATTGGGTTATATATATATATATATATATAGTAGGGGAGGTCGGGGCATGATGATATATATATATATATATATATGATTTATATATATATATATATATATATATATCTAAAAATCCCATTTATTTTTCTATAAATTCCTTTAGGTGTATAATACGTCGGGTTACACATAGATGGAGCTATAGGTTTTGCATCGGGTTTAAAAAATCATAACCGCTTTTCACACCTGTTAGATGTAAACATCCAGCTCCAGAAAATAAGCAATTTCGCAGGTTTAAAGAAAAATAGAAGCCCCTTTCATAGTTAATCTTGATTATTGTGGACATTTTAAATATTAGAAGGTAAGATACAACCTAATTTCACTTAATTAATAATTTAATTTTTGCTGTTTTCTAAAAAATGTTTCCTGGGGCAAGTTGACGGAGGCAAGATGACGAATTCGTCAACTTGCCCCACTGTGTATAAAATTAGTTAAATTCATTTTTTGATGTTTTTAGATGGTAAGAACTTATAAACACCGTACAGATAGACGCTCTTGGTCAGAAGACGTGCTTATTGCCGCGTTGCACTCTATTTTGCACGACCATAAGTCAGTTAATGCTGCCAGTATTGAGCATGGAATCCCGGAAGCAACATTAAGACGTTATATAAAAAAGCAAAATAACAACGAACCAATTCCTCTTAGTGGTGGGAGATTCAGAAGAACGTTTTCTGATGCTCAGGAAGCTCAGTTTGTGACCTACCTAACTGACCTGAGTATTAGAGCATTTGGAATTACATCAGTACAATTTAGAAAACTAGCCTACGAATTCGCTGAACTTAACAACATAAACCATCAGTTCTGCAAAACCACAAAATTGGCAGGCACGGACTGGCTTAAGTCGTTCATGAGTAGACATAGGATAAGTCTTAGGACCCCAGAGTCGACTTCGCTGGGACGATTATTCGGATTTAATAAAGTTGAAGTAACTAGATTTTTTGAGTTACTTAGAGAAACTAGATTAAAATACAATTTTACTGCTGACCGCATTTATAATGCAGATGAATCGGGATTATCAACGGTTCCCAATAAAAAGCCAAAGATTTTATCGCCCACTGGTTCTAGGAGAGTATCAAAAGTTGCTAGTGGTGAGCGTGGAAAAAACACCACCGTTGTATGTGCCATGAACGCCCAAGGGAGCTACGTTCCACCCTTTTTTATTTTTGGAAGAGTTAGGATGCGACCAGATCTTTTAAATGGATGTCCTCCAAACTCTGCTGGTATAGCTCAACCCAGTGGATGGATGAATACAGAAGCCTTTGTCCTATACCTTAAACATTTCGTGAAATTTGTTCGCCCAAACACAGAGACACCCGTATTGTTGATCGTTGACAATCACTCGTCTCACACTTCACTGGAAGCTATCAATTATTGTAGGGATAATGGAGTGGTTATGTTGGGACTACCCCCGCACAGTACCCACCGCCTACAACCGTTGGACGTTGGGTTTTTTGGACCTCTCAAGACTTTCTATAGCCAGACTTGTGATAACTATTTGGTAAACCACCCGGGAAAACAAATCACCGATAAAGAAGTTGGTAGGTTGTTCGGGCAAGCTTATCTAAGGGCTGCAACTGTGGGAACAGCTATAAAAAGTTTTTCCGCTTGCGGCATTGAGCCTTTTAATGCTGAAATCTTTGGAGATTCCGATTTTGCGCCTTCTATGGTGAGTGAGAGGCACGTAACTGCGGACAACGAGTTCTTAAGCAGTGACGATGAACCACTAGCAGTTCCTGGGTCTTCAGGCTCAAATAGAATTGATCAAGCCAAAACAAAAAACAATGAAATACAAGATGGTAAACCACCAGCGGTTTTCAACAAAACTGAGCCAGAAAAGCTTGTGAATTTAATTCTCCCAGGACCCTCAGGATTGAATAAAATGGATTCTGCAAAGAATAAAAACTATGAAACACCAGATGTTGAACCCCCATTGCTTTCCAAAAAAAATCAGCCGGCAAGGTCAATGAATTTGTCCCTTCCTGGACCTTCAGGCCTACAGCAAAAAAAATCTGCAAAAAACAATGAAGCACAAGCTCTTGGCACTATGAGTTCATCCAGCTCCAGTCAAACAATCTCTAATGTTGATAGTCGAGTTACGCTACTTGAAATGAGACCCTTTCCCAAATATACACGTCCCATAAAAACTACCAAAAGAATTAAACAAAGGGCTTCTGTTATCACCTCAACACCCAACAAAGAAGAACAGGAAAGAAAAAACAATGAAAAAAACTTAAAAGAAATTAAAAGAAGGAAGGTTGATTCTGTGAAAGTCAAGAGAAATGTATTTCAAGAAAATCGTGAAAAGCAGGTAGGAAAGAAGAAGAAAACTAATGACATTTTTTGTCCTGGCTGCCAGGAATCCTATATTGAGCCTCCTACAGAAGACTGGATTCAATGTAACACGTGCGAGAGTTGGTGGCACGAGTCGTGCACAGCCTACGAAAAAGATGGCACATATACCTGCGACATTTGTTATAATCGTCATCGTGCCCTATAGGCTCGTCATCTTTGCCTTGGTTGTGAGCCGGCCATCACAATTTATTAAAATTTTAAACTGTATATGTAAATTATTGTGTCATGTGGGTGATATTGTATGAGTATAATTTTAAGTTAAATGTTATGTGTTATCACCTGTTATTTTATGCACCCATGTTTTAATACAAGTTTGACGAAGGAAATGTAGGTTTTGTGGCTTTGAAAAAGGTTAAAACTGGACCGAAACGTTAGTTATATAATAAACACTTCCTAAACCCAGAAAAAGTTTAATATTGACCAAAAGCCAAGAAACCTATAAATAAAAAATATATATATTATGTTGTATAGTAAATGTTTATTATAGTATAATCATGCGATGTACTCCTTGTTGAATGATCGGCGGCAAACTTTAGAAGGATATTATATTGTTATGTTTATACTAGAATTATTGACTTTCTTATCTCCGTAATATATTTACGATATGTCGATTTTTATAAATAAGCAGGATGCCCATCTTCCTGCGAAGCAAATAGAAAGACATAAGTTATATGGTTATATGTACATAACCCTATTTATATTATGTTTATTTTGCGTCTTGGACAAATTGAATAGATGAGAGTGGAAAAATATTAAACAGAAAAAAACATTTACTGAGAATATTATATGCTATCTAGATAAAATCGGTATAAGTAAACTTAAACGTCTCTGATTTTGCAATAAACGCTTTTTTAAGCTAATGGGGTAAATTTTGTCAGCCACTCTTAAATATCCTTTTGAAATTGGACGTTTCCTTGTTTATTCGTTTCTTGTCTAGACTATTTTCCAAATTTAATTTTTAGTAGTTGGAATGAATGACCCGTAGGGTAGTAAAACCTTGGATCAGGGAAAAGCAAACCATCCACAAATGATAACAGACAAGGATAAATTTTCATCCAAGTACCGAAAACTACAAAGAAAATTCTATTGCTCGGCAGGAATTAAATGCGGATTACAACAGATCCATTGACAGGATGCCAAGTTCTACCTGAACAAGCTCAATCTCTAACAAGGAAATCTTTGCTGTATAGACTCAGCAAAAATCTTGAAATAGCTGAGCACAAAATATGTTACTGCGAGGCTTTGGATCGCAAACTACACTTTCTATTTTGGAAAGCAGGGCTAGAACCGGATATGCTGCCATCCTATCAAGGACCTGTACAAACTAGTACAGGGCACAGAGATAGGAGACTGGTTGCATTCATGGAAAGGGGACAAACACTATAGGCCTTACAGGTTGCAGGGTTTCCGGAAATGTACCTCACATAATATCTATATGCTATAGATTAATCTCTAACCGGTAACGGTGCGGTCTAACAACAACAGATGGACTACAAAAATTACAGCATAGTACCCAAGAGGAATTAAGAGACCTAGAAGAAGACCGAACCTGAGATGGGATCATGATATTAGGAAATTAGCAGGGATAACTTGGACCTGCATAGCCAACAATAGAAAACAATGGACCCAACTACAAAGATAGTATCTAAATATGTGAGGGAATCTACACCATGGTTGAAGCTACAAATGGTTGAATAAGCTGAAAATGAATGGTACTCTTCTCTGTATTTCTCTCAACTTCCGAATCGTATGCTCTCAAATAACCTAAAGGTTGAAGAGTGGGCCTAAAACCTTTTAGAGCAAAATCAGCTAGAAAATTTAGCGAAAATGTTACGAGTTAGAAGATACACTTTAAATTAAAGTGTTGGATAAAGTGGATTCAGGCTAGGGTTGCCAAGTTTCAAAATAAAACAGAGGATGAGAGGGTAAAAAAGAGGCACAGGTGGAACTAGAATTTATCAAAAAACTATGTCAACGCTATGCGATTGATTGTCTTTCTTACTTTCTTAAAAATATTTGCACTTAAAATTTGTTAAAATAAAAGAACAGCAATTTTCAACAAAACTTTTTTTTTCAAAACACAAAAATAAGTAAATATAAAATAGTTAAATATCTTTATGCTTCCACAAATATTTCTTGTACATAAATATTTCTTCATTTTCTTTTCTGTACAAACGAGTGGGAATAGTGAAAGACACAAATTAACAATTTTTTAAAGCATTGTAGTGATAGACGAATATTTTTTAGAATTTCAGTTCGGTATACGTGAGAGAAAAGAGGACAGTGAGATAGAAAAGAGGACTGTCCTCTGGAATAGAGGATGGTTGGCAACCCTAATTCCTTATTTTTTTTCAAAAATTTTATTCCAAATTTAAAAAATAAACGAACTAGAATTGCATATAATAATTGAAAAAAAATATATGTAGTACTAACGAGTAATGAGGGTACTCATGAGTATAATTCACCCGGCAAAAGCAACTTTTCCCAAAATACAAACCACCGGGTATAAATATCCACAAAGCAATGTTGAAATGCTCATTATAGACGTGTGTTGCTCAAAAAATCTGCAGACAATGTATCATAATTAATATATCAATATAAACTTAGTGGAACTGAAGAACCTGGAAGACTCCATCCGTAACAAGGAATGGGAATCCTCCAACGGTCTAAGACACTGGAAAAAAATTCTCACAATTTATGACCGAGAAAAATCAAAGATTTTCCTTGATTTAAATAAGAACAATCGTCGGATTGCCACGAGGTTACTACTACTAGGAGATGCAAGACCTTGTCGTTGGTGGGGAAGCTCCTGGTCAGGTGCTGGGGGGAATCCTCCGTAGCACTTGGCTTGGTCTAAGAAGCATCTCACTCATCGTCTTGTCCCTGACTGTAGTGTCGTGGCCAGGGAATTGCACCAAGACATATAACGATACCGGGCGGGGCTACGGACAGCCTCAACCTTGGGGCATCGGGGGGCACCCCATTGTATTTTACCCCTTACTTCTACATGCGGGGCTCTGTAGAAGTGAACCGACTGTCCCTAGCGACTCATGGGAACACTATGAGATCTAGTAATAATAGTAATAAAAACATCACCGGTGAAGCTGTAGGGAATCCCCCTAGAGACACTGGGAACAGTAACAATGAAAGTTCCAAGGGGCCAAACCCAAAGAGTACTACAGGAGAGGTGGCTGACACTTGCGTGAGACCATCCTCCGCAAGTGGCATACAAGCTACCACCTCCTCCAAGGGTCGGGAGTCGGGAGCCTACCTCCTACCTCTAAACCCAACAGGCGACATAAGCTACCGTTTCGTCTACCCGGCCTGGGTCGTAGCTCCTCGACTGTGAAGGACACGGGTCTCCGTAGGAAGTCCTGGGACTGTATGATGAGTTATAACTCAAGAAAGGGGGACACAATAGATCTCTAAGGTCGCAGAGATTAACCCCCCTCACACTTATTCTAAATTCTTCTACTACCAGGACACTGTCTCCTGAACGAACACCTCAGTAGATTGAAGCTGAGAAACAACGGCGAATGCAGATTCTGTGGGGAAAATGGGGAAACACCAGAACACCTCATCACCGAGTGCGCCGAGATAACAACCATTTGTGCCATTAACTTTGGTACGGCTGATGTCGGAGATGCAGAGCTGGCCTCTGTAGAGTTGTCCCAGATACTGGCTTTTGTCAAAACCCTGAGACTGTTTGATGAGTTATAACTCGTTATAGGTTTGTTCCAACCAGCATTTCGGGATTGTTTCGAAATCGTACTCAAATCGATATTCTTGCACTTTGTTAGCATGCGCGGACTTCGAATAGTTTCGTGACGGCGCAAAAAGTATCAACGTTGGAACGCTTTGTGGATTGTTTTCGGTACTGTCAAAAGTGTCAAGCGTGCGTGTATCGATCGGTTTTTTGTTATTGTTTAGAATTCCACAACATAACCCTATTATTTTTGTTTACAATTTGCTATAATAATAATTATTGTTATTCTTGAAATGGAGAATCAGAATCCAGTAATTGTTGGCAAGTGTTGTTTCAATTGTATACTCACTAACTCACTTACCTATCCTCTCTTTTATGATCCTGTTATTTCATTGCATTGGTAGAATCTTTGAACATTATTTTATAAATAAAAAATTAATTAAAACTTCCGAACGATTTACTCCAAACAAACTCACAAGCAAAAGTATAACGCACACGTATTCGAATTCGTAAAAAAATAACCAAGACAGAAGCATCAGCCGGACACCGGACCAGAATCGGCTGTTAAAAATCGATAATCCCTGCCAATATGCTTTAATACGCAAGTGAACCCAAACAGTTCTCAATTTGGACCATGTACCGAAATTACCGTTCTGAAATCGTAACTAAACGATCTCAAGGTAGCTTGGTACGCAAATAGGATCGTCCGATAACCTTCAAATCTCGGTTGGAACACATTTGAATTACTGCGCACGAACGTGATCGTTCGGTGACGGTTCTGCGGCGGGTTGGAACAAACCTTATAACTCAAGAAAGAGGAACCAGAGTAAGTAAACCGCCGAGTAGCGACAGTCCCGTTTTCAATTTTCGTTGCGGCTGCGCGAAATAAGTAGGTTATCTGTCATATGAAGAAGCGAAGTTGCCACTGTTGCCATTTATCAAATATCTCTATATACTTACACACAATAGATTTCCAAGGTCGCGGTGATTAACCCTCCTCCTAAACATCCTACATAACATGTATCATTTAGGTTAAATTAAAAAAATGTAACAGATCTTTTATATATTATTATAATTTTAATATTTTTAGAATCTATTTTGTCCGATTTTGTATAAATCAAATTTTTTAAATTATCTTTGTATTTTTTTATTCGAATATTTAAAACCCAATTTTTTTATACCGGTATATTAGAAAATATGCTCATTTATATTTTAATTTTTTAATTATCTGCATAATTAAACGCAACCATCCATCTGTCCCATTCAGACGCTTATTAAAATAGACGCGAGTGGTTAATGGTCGACTTAATTTATTTACGAAAATCCTCATGATTCGGTATGCAAATAAACAAGTCTTGTGTGCGCAAATCAATTATGCACATATCTAACCGCGCTGCCATCGGAAAAATAGTAAATTCGGCGATAACGTGGATAGTTGACTTTAGGCGAGGACGAAGTATTTGGGTCATTGGTTACAGTCGTCAAGAATCATATTGAATTTTTTATGGTTAATTAAATCGTTGATTTATTAAATTATTTTTAGAACGTTGTAATGCTTCACCTGTAATTAATGGCTATTAAACTACGAGACACAAAAAAATATAACTTAGTACGAGTTCTTCAGTTCTTTGAAATTAATAAAAAAATTATTAGTTAAAAGTTAAAAGTAATAATAAACGGCTGAACTTATTCGAATTTGATTGCTTTGATTTCAATATTCTCATTTGTGATTCTCTACATTTTGATTAATGTTTCTTAAATCTGTTCCAAGTCGAGCACAGCCGTACCATCCTTTTCTCGAAGGTATTAGCGGCACTTTTGACCACCCTGTAACTTCGTTGTGGATAAAGCAAGAATATTAATTTTCACTACATTTGAAGACATACTAGGTATAGCTGGCTAGGTTACCAAAATATCTAGTAATTATCCCTCATAGTTTATGAATTATCGCTTGTCAAATTTCTTTAATGTCGACATCGACTCACTGACAGGTCATCGAAATTCTAAGGTACTTCTAGATGTGTCACAAACTCCAAATTTAGAATTTTAGGTAGCTTTAAGCTTATAACCAAAGGAAAAAATGAACAATCTCGAAATATCCTTATGGATTAAAAGTTAGCCGTCTAGCCGCTACCGGTAAGTGTCTTTCCAGTCGAGAAAAAGGTAGAAAACTAGAATTAATCTTAGCGGTCTCTTCTGATTTTATTTATATATCAATGTACGAACAATAATTCAAGGATTATGAATTTTTTCTAGTCAGACTTTAACTTGTAATGAAGTCCCTATTTTTTTTTTTAAATATGTTAAATGCTAGGCTACGATATTGAACATATATCGAGGAAGGCTTGATAGCGCGGCGCGAAAGTATTCCACTAGTACACCGGGACTCGAGTTCGAGGCTGCCTCGGGGCATAATTTTTTTTTATTTTCTTTTCGTTAATATTCTGATTGTAAAATATTAAAATCAAACAATATTTCAAGGATTATGAATTTTTTCTAGTCCCAGTCAAACTTCTTTAACTTCGCCAGTGACTCACTCGCCGTCATCAAAATTCTAAAGTACTTCTAGATGTGTCACAAACTTCAAATTTTGAATTTTAGGTAGCTTTAAGCTGATAATGGAAGAAAGAAATGAAAAATCTCGAAATATATTAACAATAAAAATTGCACGATATGATATTTTATAGTAATTAAACTTTATTCTTAAGGGCTCCGTTTAGATTTACTTAATAATCGAAATAGTAGATTATACTTTTTTATAATTATGGTGCCGTGCATGCAATTGCCAAGTCATTATAATTATTATGGAAATAAAGATGACTAATATTGATACTAACAATTTATGACAAAATCGTACATGCCTTCATCCAAAGACCTAATTTAAAACCACGAAGGAACTGCTAATGCTCAGCAGGAATAAATTGCTGATAAGAACAGCTCTTTTAACAGGATATATGGCTGTCAAGTCTTATCTGAACAACTTCATCTATATTAAGGTAATCTTTGCTACAGACTCTTAGATAAAAATCCTGAAACAAAAGAACATAATACAATATGATCGAAAGAAAAATGGCATCAGCAATGGCTGTGAAACAAAAAAAGTTTTTGGAAAGTTTTTCGTTTTTAGTTAAAAAAATATTTCTTGATAATAATATGGCAACACAAGTAGTAGATTAAATTTACATGAAAGAAAACCCCGAAAAGATCCAGTGGTTTTCAAAATCATTTTTTTTTTGGAAATTTTCAAAGTCTTTTTCAAAATTTTCAAGACTTATTTGAAAAACGGCAAAGAGAAAATATGTTTCTTTTATCGAGCTCCACCACCTCTTAAAATAGCTGTACTTATTTCTGGGACACCCTGTATAGCCCGATTTTGAATAAATTATATTATTTTTATTGGAATATTTAAAATCCAATTTTTGTTATACCGGTATATTAGAAAATATGCTCATTTATATTTTAATTTTTTAATTATCTGCATAATTAAAGGCTGACTAATATTGATACTAACAATTTATGACAAAATCGTTGAATAGGTGCTTAAAGAGAGACTTAATAAAATAAACTGACTTGATTTTACATGAGATCTCACAACTTTTTGTAGCGGAGGAATTTTGTTGCGAGGTATTTTTTTACATTCTATGTTTTTGATTGCATTTTATTTTACTGTAATCTTTTCAGAAACAAAAAAGATGAATTTTCGCAAGCAATTTCTATTTCTTGCGTGTTTATAAAAAAGTTTAGAATATAAAACAGAAAGGTGTATTTATGTAACTGCTTTCAGCATCGGCATCCTATCTTGGTCCAGAGCCAGTACTGGGAATGTAGAATATTTAGGAGGGGAGTTAATCGCCGCCACCTTACAGATCTATTGTGTGTTCCCCTTTCTTGAGTTATAACGAGTTATACTTCATCATGCAGTCTCAGGGCTTTAACAAAAGCCAGTATCTGAGACGGCTCGACAGAGGCCAGCTCTCCATCCTCGACATCAGCCGTACCAAAGTTCAGGGCACGAATGGTCGTCGTCTCGGCGCACTCAGTGATAAGGTGTTCTGATGCTTCCCCCTTTTCCCCAAAGAATCTGCATTCGCCGTTCTTTCTCCGCTTCAGCCTACTGAAGTTTTCCTTAAGCAGATAGTGTCCTGTTAGAAACCCCGTGACAATCCGAAGATTGTTTTTACTTAAATCAAGGAATACCTTTGATTTTTCTCGGTCGTAAGTTCTGAGGACCTTTTTCGAATGTCTTTGACCGTTGGAGGACACCCATTCAAAGTTACGGATAGAGTCTTCCAGAGTCTTCAGTTCCGCTTTCAGTTGGTTCCCGTTTGGAAAACAGAATGGTTCTGGTCCAGTTAGTGGGAGTTTTCGCTCCTTTCCTAGCAAGATCATTTGCTTTTTCGTTGCCTTCTATCCCTTGGTGATCAGGCACCCAGAATAGGAGGACTTTATTTTCTTTGTCTAATTTGTTGAGCTTCTCTAGTCATTCTTTGACCAACTTCGACTTGATGATTACTGACTTGATTGCGTTTAGTGCTGCTTGACTATCGAATAGGATGGCAATTTCCTGTTTTCGATAGTTCCTATCTAAGATAAATTGTACGCATCTTTGGATAGCTTAAATTTCTACCTGAAGGATACTGGGGTAGGTGCCCACTGGTTCAGAGTATTTAGTTTTCGGATCAAATACTCCTATCCCTCTCCCTGCTTTGGTTTTGGAAGCATCAGCATACCACGTTATGGTATGGTCTTTTATATGCTGAGTAAGCGTTTCTTTCTTCCCCCAATCCTTTTTATTAATCAATACAACAGTGAGGTGTTTCTCAAAGTTGTAAATTCTTGGTTAGGTCATAAATCTTGGTCATAAACTAGGAGTTGGAGAAGTGGAATTTTCTTTTTGAGGGTGTTCCAAGCCTCTGACCTGAAAATTCTCCCAGTACTGTTTCCGTCAATGACCATTCTAATCATTGTCGCATTGGCATAAGTGCCGACGAAAATGTGCAGTGGTGTTAGGTCTAGAATGACCTCCATTGCTGCAGTTGGACATGTTCTCATGGCACCTATGATGCAGATACATGCCAGTCTCTGTACTTTGCACAGGTTTTGCCTTGCTGTACGTTGCTCTAGTTTTGTATACCAAGCAACTGTTCCATAGGTAATCATGGGTCTTACTATTATGGCATTCATCCAGCGCAAAATGTTGTAGCATGTTTTTTAAACTTGCTACCTTTTTTGATAATAGCCCTTTCTCTTTTTATTAATTATTGTTTATAAATTTCTCTTAATTAATTATAATATTTGAATATGTCTTTATCATTATTTTATATATATTTAACAGCAGGGGGTGAGCTACGCAGTGTTGATAGTTTCTTTTAATTTATCTTTCTAATATTTTCCCCAAAATACCTGTTTATTTGGTCAGTACGGCAACGCCGCTAACTTCCGTTTTCTGATGTCATTTCTGGATTGTCAAAAGAGATCGTCTTTTTTGGTGAAATCCTGTACTGTTGGTTCCTGTGGGGATTACCAGTTTAATTTTTGGATGCTCGTGAATAATTTTATAAATTTTTACAAGATTTGCCTGAACCAAAATAGTAGAGATTTTTTTTTGTGTTCCATGTGGCTAGATATTGGGTAAGTTCACTTAAACACGTTTTTTAGCTTTTCAATTCTGATTCTTGATAATTTTCATTAGATTTGGACAATGCTGGAATGGATCCACTAACTTTTTTTAATTGTCGATGGTAGCTGGATGAATTGCTAGTTACGCTTTGGGGTAAGGTATCATAACCTAAAATCCACAAATATTAATTTAAATATTGTCCACAGGGTTTTGGTTATTTCTTTCTGGTTTTTACTTTTCCTGGTTTTCCTTCCTTGCTTTGATGGTTTTATTTTTTACATTCACGTGCACACATGGTGTCGAGACATCCACCCTGTTTTCCAACTCAACAAAGATTTGTGGCCTTGCTGATACAACTATAGTTCCTGGAGTTCACCCTGTTCAACCCTGGTCAACCTTGCCGTGCTCAGCTGCTGTTGTTGGATAAGTTACCCAGGCTTGTATACTTTTATTTTGGGGTACACTATAAAAAGGTATAGATAGTAAATTTAGTCTGATTTAATTTTATTAATTTTTCTATAAGTAGTTTTCAACATCATCTGTAATATTTCACTTAATTATATACTTTTCAATTTAATTATATACTTTAATTACAAATTTAAATAATATTTTAACCTCATTTTCAAAATTTAAACCTATTTCATTGTTTTTCTGGTTGTTATAAAACAAACGTATTTTATAATCAAACATTAATTTTAATTAATATATTTAGATTTAGTAGAGTAGAAACTTATTTGTTTTATTGCATGAATAAGGTTCCATCTTGGCAAATATCTTTTCCTAATAACAGTTTTCTGAATCTTTAATGTTATTTAACTATTAGGTAGATTCAGTGGCGCTCATTTGAGCACAAACCTTACTCACCCTTTAATGCTCTCCAGGAGAACAGCACCATCGCCGTAATATATTAATAAAATTTTATTTTGTTATTACGTTGCGTTACAATGTTAGGGGCGCAGCCCCACCTATTTCCCGCCAGTCTTCTGCATATGATGAGAGCCTTTGTGGCTTTCCTGGTAATGTTCTTAATATGCCTGTTCTAGAGAAGTTTACTATCCGGAGTTATTACCAGATACTTCCTGCGATGGCAGTATTTCCTTTCCATCTAGACGGATTCTTTTCAAGTTTTTCAAACTTCGCTTTCTCAGTACTGGGAATACTAAAATGTATGGCCCGTAGTGCACTAAAACTCTGGATTGGGCAAAAGCAGAATGTCCACTGTAGGAACAGACATGGCAAGCAAGGCCTTTATTCAAGGATCTAGTTCTAAAACCACAAAAGAACTGCTAATGCTTAGAAAGAATAAAGTTCAAATTACAAAAGGTCCCTTGACAGGACACTTGGCTGTTAAGTGTAACCTGAACAAGCTCAACCTGTATCACGGAATTCTTTGCTGCAGACTCTGCGATAAAGATCCTGAAACAGCGGAGCACATAATATGTCACTAAGCTACACTTTTTATTTGGGAAAGCTAGGCTAGAACCGGAGTAACTATCTCCTATTCTATCAAGGACCTGCAGTTGGTGCAGAGAGTACAGGGATAGAAGAATACATAGAAAGGGGACAAACACAATAATAGGTCACAGTAATAGTGTTTCCGGTAGAGGACAGCCCTTTGTTACTGAAAAAAAAATATATATATTTCAGTTCTTCTTAAGTTAACAATGTTTTATTTCAAGATGTCATATTTCCGCAAGAATTTTTTTGTGTATTTAATGTTTAGAAAAGTGTTTTACAGAAAATCCGGAATGCACCACTTTATACTGATGCGTCGAAAAAATCTAGAACTATAAATTTATTTGTACGTCTTATATTTATCTTGGTATTATTTTATCAACTGACAGAAGCTCGAAGAAGCATCCAATATATTTATCTACACTCGTAAGTAATGTAATTTTATCTACATCATACATTTTGCTGTCAAGCTGATTAACTGAATAGTCTATGTATAAAGAAATTTAAGCTAGCCCTTTTGTTGAGTTCCCAGTAAACAATGATTGATAATGTAACATAAAATTTTTGATTATTAGTTTATATTTCTGTTTTGATAAAAATTATTAAAAACGTTTATTGACTATAAATGACAATTTTTTTGCTATAAATTGTCAATTATAGCAAATATAACTGAGAATTTTAGACAGAGAGATAGATTAGAAAAAAAATGGAAATTTTTGTGCAAAATAATAAGAATTTTTGTTAACATGTAGGTATTATTTCTGTTAGATAGACGTCATGTATGGTAGTCTTTAGTCCTAACCAACATATAATATGATAAATCTAATAATAATATTATCACTCAAATTTTAGATTTTTATTATAACTACTCGGCTTTGAGGCTTTGATGTAAATACACAAAATTTTATTTACATCATAGACTAACTTTAGTCTGTGATGTAAATAAAATTAGAACAGCAGTGTCAATACTAACATTGTGGCCACACTGGCCACCACTAAAAATACAATAGTATCCAAAACATACACAAGCGGATTAAAAATACTCAATTATTTAAAAACATAGGTTTTATCCAAACAATTTGTAATAAGCCATTGTACGTCATTCGTCCGGAATTAACTTTTACACTATTCGTTTCGAAATTCTATTATTATTACTATATTCTTCTATAAACATCTCACATGTCAATTTTTAATAAATAACCCGATATATAATATTTGACATGACCTAAATATCGATTTTCATTTCAAGGGTTACTGTGATGCCGTTTTTTTTTTCTTATAGTTTTTTTTTTGGTTTTACGATACAATATTGAACGATAAATATAAGCTTGTTTGTACAGCAATCACAAACCTTTTAGACCCATAATATTTTCAGAAATATAGTTGAGACAAATTGGTTATCTAATTAGTATATTTAGTTTTCTGTGAGTTTAGTTTCTAGAAACGGCGCTAATGTTGGCACGTATAATCAGCTTTTAGCATTAATCCTCGAATATATTTAGTTTATCTTGAGACTTAGTTTATATAAAGATTAATGATTTTGTTACCGAGACTCGTTTTTCTTTATTTATTTTTTCTCAGCCTTTGTAAACAACTTATTCTTCTATACACTGTGTCCCATTTTCGCTGTCTTTCCTGGACATCTCCGTTGTTGAAGATAAAAGATTCACGTAAGCGTGATTCACGTAATTGGCAGAAAAATTGGACAAACTGTACAGTTTTCTTGTGCAGATGGAAATAAAAATACGACTTTAACTAACTCATACACAGCAAAGGATGTTTACTACCAGAAATCAACAGAAGAATTAAGTTAGCATGGATAGACATATGGAAGAAACTGAATCATATTCTAATATAGAATGCCACTTTATATCTAAAGCAGAAAACATTCGATTAATGTGTACTAGTACTATTATACTCTGTTTTACGACTCAGGTAAGATTTCGACTGACGAAAAATATGTGACGGATGACAGAAAAAAGGCAGATGACATCCATACCAATTCATTTATTTCGCTCAAAAAGTTGCTAATATTTTTTAATTTGACTATTGATGGGTTTATATGTATGTTTACTGGGGAAAAACTAATTAACAAGTTATGTCAAATAAACCTGATTTCTAGACAATTAAAAATATTCTGCATGGATTTTCGATTGTATTATTACATGTGTTTTGTGTTTTTTAAAGTTAAGTGGAGGAAAAAAAGAGAAAAAATTAAGTGTATTAGCACCTAGGGGGGAGCACAGTTTATGTTAATATTCGGTGCCCAGAGTTAGCTGCCAATAAAATTGGTATACCATCTCGTATATGGTACAAGGATGGTACTAAAAACTGGAGTAGCTGTAAAATAACGACATCACACAATAGGTGTGAAAGGTAATGTCAAAAGGTACTGGTTTAAAAAATTAACATTAAAGTTAATTTAAAGTACAAAATTCCTAAGTGTTAATTCCTATATGTTCCTATGTACCTAAGTGTTATTATTAATAAAATCTTTTGTTTTATTTATTCCTTTGCAATATTAAAAAAATGTATTTGTACAAGATTATATGTATTGATTAATATAATATCTAATAAATGCAGGAAGTTTCTTAAAGTTTGAAAGTAAGAAATAGTTCTTTTTTAGATTTTCTGTATGTGGTATTTTGTTTAACATAAACCCTTGTTTATTTTATATTAACACAGACCGTATTTTTTTTAAATAAAAACTTGATTTTAAACTGTTTTTCAATTTTTTACCGTTTTTTTCATAATATTTTGATGTAGTCATTTGTTACTGTCACTGTACCAATTTATTTCTATGGAAAACAAAATAAACAATTTTGAAATTAGAATGACAGACACATCTATTACTGTCAAGGATTTTGTCGTTGAACAGACTATATATGTAGTTATGACATATTATATGTATGCGAAACCTGGACATTTAAAACCAATAACTAAGGTAACTGCATATCACACAACGCTGGATGGAATATGCTCGGAGTAACAAAGAAAGATTGTAAAAATATAGAATAGATATGACAAAAAATCCAAGTAATAGATATCATTCACAGAATCAAAACGGTCAAGTTGCTGTAACCAAGACATCTGACTCCTGGTAAGAAGAACGGACAACAAATGAGCCACAAAAATTACAAAATGATACCCACGAGGGTTTAAGGGACCTAGAAGAAGACCAAGCTTAAGATGGGACCATCCATGATATTAGGAAATTACCAAGGATAACTTGGACCCGCATCTTCTTCTTCTTAGGCCGCCGTCTCCCTTCGGAGGTTGGCGATCCAACTGGCTATAATGGTGCGTGAAACTGCACCTCTGAAAATTTCGATCGATATTCTTCTGAACCAACGACGCAGATTCTTAAGCCAGGAGTTTTGCCTTCTTCCCACTGATCTCCTGCCCTCAATTTTCCCTTCGATGACCAGTCTGAGCACCTCGTATCGATCACCCCTCATGATGTGACCGACGCACGTACTGTAACTTCTTTTCCTTCACTGTTGATAGGAGCTCTTTATCTTTGCCCATTCGCCTGAGTATTGCCCATACCTCCTCATATTTTTTTCACTCTATCCATCCAGGATATATGCAGCATACGACGATACAAGTACATCTCAAAAGCGTTAATGCGGTTTTCCAATGTCTGATTGAGTGTCCATCTCTCAGAGCCGTAGAGAAATACTGGAAAGATGTAGCAACGCAGCATACGCATGCGCAGTTCGACGCTTAGATCTCGGCTGGAGAAGAGGGTTTTCATGGCAGCAAAAGTACGTCTGGCCTGTTCGATCTTCGCTAAAATTTCAGTTTTGGAGTAGCAAGTCGCAAGTTTTGGAGTCGCTAGGGCTCCTAGATACTTTATGGACGATACATGGATCCGCATAGCCAACAGTAAAAAAATTGTCTAAATATGTCACGGAGGCTACACCATAATGGGAAATAGTTAAATAAGCTGGAAATGATGACGCTGATAATGATATCTGTATTACTAAAAATTTACTTACAAATAAAACAAAAGTAAACCTGAACGTTCCCGTCAGTTCTCTAGAGAGCCTTCCTCTTCTGTCTTAATTCAATTCAAGCAAAACGGACCGTTTTTTCGTCTGTAGGTACACAAGTTTTACCCGATACGTTTTGACTTAACAGGCAAGACTGACAGTTAAACTTGCAGACAGAGCCTAATTTGTAGACCATCCTAACCTGACAATTTTTAGGAAGCACAAAAAAAACACGAAAAAAATTCTGACTTCAAAGTCATCAACTATTTCGAGACGGTCTGAAAAATCACTAAACATTTACACATTTAGCACCTCCCAGCACATTCATCGCTGTATAATTACAGTGCGATTCTCTGCTTATTTGTTCTACAAACGGAAAAATGCCTGCATGAATTTACGCTGTTGACTTTGACTATTTACCATAAAAGTTTATACGGCCACGCTAAAACAGTTTTTTATGTTTGTGTTACGTTTTTACGGTCGCAATAAAAGTACAAAGTCGTAAGTAAATAATTTTATTGTAAATATGATTCTTTTGGGGACACGCCGCTGTCGGGACAATGTTATGACAGTGCCGTAACTAAAGTTTGTGAGGGTTGGGTGATTGAAATGGAATGGCACCTAACGGATCGTAGTTTATTACGTAGTTGTAAGACGGACAGTAAAAGTAAAAAGCCAAAATATTCGTTTACAATGTTTCCGAGAACAAAATTTGGCGAACTTATTCGTTTAAATGTTTGTGATAAAATTTTATTGCCGAAACGAATATAAATAGTTCGTTATAAGTGGTTGTGTTGGTATATTGTACTAGATTAAATTAGACACCAGTCATAAAAAACAAAAATTTTTCCAGTCAAGTTAGTAATTTTGGTTGCTCTTTATCGAATCACCTATTCAACAACTTTGTTATAAATGGTTATCCAATCTATTATCTATATCAAAATTTATAGTGACCATACCAATATTAGATATTTTTGATGTGAAATTTCTTTACGCGCTTTGGGTGTAAAAATTCAAGGTCGTGACACTCGGCCTTGAATGATGGCCGTGAGACGGCCGTGACGCACCAAAAGTGATACATACTATACGGCCATTACTCGCTGACGAGTATTTGACACGCATCAGAAGATGGTCACGCAAGGCGTTTTCTTTCATGAGCTTTTCTGTGACTGAAAAGCCCAATACGTGATGTTATTTGTCTACCGCACTCCGGACATTCAAAAATCTCATTGCTTTGTTGCCTCTTAACTTTTTGGTTCTCGCTGTTAACTGAGTTTACAATTCTTCTTCATTCCGTTCTATTGTGAGCTGCTTCTTCCCCACGCATTCTGCTTGTTAATCCCTCTCCTTTAGGTTTTCGTGGAAAATGTCCTTGTACCTTTTGAGTTGTCCACCCGGCCCCCTACAAGCTCACCGTAAAGCAGAGATTTTGGTATGCGGTTTTCTTGCATCTGCATACGTGACCAGCCCATCTTAAGCGGGACTTTGTAATCATGACTTCAATACTCTCGCAGTTAGCTTTTTCAAGGATAGATAATAATAATAATAATAATAATAATAATAATTATATTAATTATTAGCTCTGCGGAAGCAATAAAGTCCAAGCTACAAATACATTTGTAATGCCAACGATAACATATAGCTTTGGAATCATTAAATGGACCCCTACAGAACTGGACGAACTAAACAGGTCTGTTAGAACCACGTATACAAAATATCGATCCCATCATCCAAAAGCATGTAAAGAACGTTTCCATCTTCCAAGAGATATAGGAGGGCGAGGCGTCATGGATCTGCGACTACAACATAAAAAACAAAAACCTACGAACGTGTTTCCACACGATAGCATCAACATCAAGCCTCTATGATACCATAAGCAAAACAGATAAAAAATTGACGCCTCCGAATCTTAGTGATAAAGAAATGAATATAGATGCTGGTTACACAATAGCCCTGCAAAAAAGCAAGTGGCAAGGAAAAGAGCTACATGGCCGATACCTCAACACACTTGATCTGGACAGCATTCATAAGCCAGCTTCAGTAGCATGGCTAACACACGGAACGATTTTCCCAGAGACAGAGGGATTTATGTGCGCAATTGAAGACGAAGTAATAGCCACAAGATCATACCTAAAATATATAATAAAGGACCCCACAATTAAAACAACTGTATGCCGAATGTGCGGAGAAGGAAACGAGAATATAGAACACATTATTAGTAGTTGTACAACGCTAGCTTGAAGAGAGTATGCCGACAGACATAACAATGTAGCAAAAATAATACATACAGAACTTAGTTTGAAGTAAAAATGCATTAACGAGCGCATTCCATATTATAATTATGTCCCAATGAGCGTCCTAGAGAATGATGCTTGTAAATTTATTGGGATAGAGAAATATTAACAGATCGGACTGTGCAACATAACAGACCAGACATATGTCTGCTGGACAAACTCAAAAAAGAAATCTATCTTATTGATATCGCTGTCCCTGCCCCTACAAATGTCAACCGAAAACATCAAGAAAAGATCGACAAATATACCTTACTAGCACAGGATATGAAAGAAGTCTGGGGAGTGGATAGGGTGTCAGTGGTGCCTATAGTGATTGGATCAACTGGAGAAATCCTCAAGCAGCTCCTTCACAATCTGAAAAAACTGGAACTTAACCAAAATCTTTACATACAACTTCAGAAGTCAGTTATTCTCGCAACATGCAACATAATGAGAAAAGTATTAAACTTGAGAAGATAGCTAAAAACTATTGTCTTGCCCCTTGGGGCCGACAATAGATTTACTGACCGTGTAACGTGACAAAAAAAAAAAAAAAAAATAATAATAACGTTTATTAAACATTTCTCTTGAAATTAAAACAGATACAAAATAGTACAGTACAATATAACATAATATGCTACTATATCTAATACACATTATCTAAGTACAATTTAACTAAGACTATATTTAAATTTTAGGAATCAAAATAAACGTTAAAAGAATTACCACAAAGCAATAGAATTACTTGTATGTGGAAAGGAATACAATTTAATTATGACAATATATAATGTTCACTGGCACTTATGAAAATTTATTTTGTATATTTTAAGTTAACTAGGTCATTAAATATATCTCTCCCTCGATCAACCATCCATTTGCATACCCCTTTTTTAAACCCGGAGTAACTTTTAACATCCTTTAGGAAGGTTGGTAAGATGTTATATAATCGAGGTACAAAAAACTTTGAAGATCTTTGTCCAACAGTTTTAGAGCATAAACTAGGATAAAACGCCTTATGTCTAGTTTCATATTCATGGTCAACATGTTCAATAGATATTTTCCCCTGATAAATGAATTTTAAAACATCTAGGCTGTATAGCTGACGTATATCCAGTAGATGTGCCTGCTTAAAGAGAACGTTTGAAGAGAAAGTTTTCTTTTTATTGTAAATAATTTTTATGAACCATTTTTGAACAGAATACAAGCTCTTTAAATGACATTAGCCGCACCACCCCACCCTAGAATTCCATATGTCAAATGAGATTGTACAAGGGATGAGTACAGGATTCTAAGCTGTTTGACGTCCAAAAAACTTTTCAAATAATTAAATTTCGGCAACAATCCTCGCAATTTTTTAGTTACATTATTAATATGAATATTCCATTTAAGATGTTTGTCGATTGTAACCCCTAAATATTTTATAAAATCACATTCCGGTATTACATTATTATTGGTTATTTGTAATCTGTCCCAATCTGGTTCATTATTTTTATAAATAGAGAAGGATATATATTTGGTTTTGTCATAGTTTAATGTTAATTTGTTTTTGATAAACCAGGTATTAATTGTCTGAAAGTCTTCCTCTGCTAATCTTTTCAAATTCGACCAAGAGTTAGATTTATAAAATATCGCTGTATCGTCTGCGTAGCTAAAAATTTCTGCTTTTGTATTAATTGTAAGTAGATCATTAATATAAATAACAAATAATAACGGACCCAACACAGTGCCTTGTGGTACACCATGCTCAATCCTTCCTGGCTTGCTATTAATATCTCCCAAATTAACATATTGTGATCTGTTCTTAAGGTAACTTTTTAAAATACTAAGGCTGTTTCCTCGTATTCCATATCTCTCTAATTTGTCTAAAAGTATTTTGTGATTTACCGTATCAAATGCTTTAGCGAGATCTACGAATATACAGAGGCTTCGATGTCCCGAGTCTAGAGCATCATAGATTGATGATGTCAATGCATGAACGGCATCCTGTGTTGATTTGCCTTCTAAAAAACCAAATTGATTTTTTGATATTATGTTAAATTTTAGAAAGAATTTTAACAAGCGTTTTTTTATAACTGTTTCAAAAATTTTAGAAAAAACTGATAATATAGATATCGGTCTATAATTGCCTATATGCTCCTTATCACCCCCTTTATATAATGGTTTAATTACACCTACTTTAAGACAGTCCGGAAAACAACCACTTTCGATACAATAATTTATCAAAAACGTTAAAGGCTTTGATATATCTCCCGAAATTATTTTAATAATATCCGAGCTAATATTGTCATACCAGGAGCTTTTTTATTTTTTAGATTTTTATTATGTTTATTGTTTCGTCTTCGCAAGTTTGACGTAAATACAGACTGTTTTCCAGACGGTTTATATCACAGGTATTATTTGTTGAAGATATTTTAACCGCTAGTTTTTCTGCGACAGTACAATAATGATCATTTAACGCATTAGCTATCTTTAATTTATCAGTATATACGTGACCTTCTTCGGTTTTAATTGTATTTATATCTTTATTTTTTGTGTTTTACCACATATTTTATTTATACACTTCCATAGAGAAGAAGATGTCTCTTTGTTTTTGTTAAATTCTCTTTTTATGTAATTTTTTCTTTGCAGTTGTTATTAGTGACCTAATTTTATTCTTATAATTATTATAGTTGTCTTTTAATTCTTGATTTGTCGGATGTAGTTTTAATTTATTATATAATTTATTCTTTATATTTATTGACTTAAGAAGCCCAGAAGTCATCCACTCTTTTATAAAATGAGTGTTTTTAGACCTTTTAATTTCAACTTTTTTATTATTTTTGTCGATATACAATGTTAATTTTCGCATAAAAATCTGAAAAGCTTTGTTTGAATTATTTTCTGTATATATATCATTCCAGGATTCCTTCCGGAGATCTTCTTTTAATAATGTGTAATTGGTATAGTATTTAGATTTACATAGGTTATTTTTCGGTTTGTTTACTTCTATAGGTAGAGATATAGCAATTGGATAGTGATCTGTTATATCATGTTCAAAAATAAAAGATTTTATTCTCCTTGATATTTCCGTTGAACATTTTACAAAGAAATGATCAATGCATGTACCGGATCTTGGTCTAGTTATCTTATTAATGTATGAGTTGAAGTTAAAAGATGCCATTATATTTTTATAGTGTTCTACATAATCTTTTTCATCAACTAAATTAATATTTATATCACCAACTAAAATGTGTGAGTGTAACTTCTTTTTTTGAGAAAGATACCTCTCAAGGCTTGTAATAAAATCTAATTCGTTAATACTAGGAGACTTATAAATAGCAGATATACAAATATTTTCGATGTATTTATATTTAATAATTAATTCTAATATCTTTGTATTACCTAAAGAAACTATAGAATGTTTATAATTAAATTCCGATTTTATATAAACAACAACTCCGTCATTTTTATTCAATTGACCTTCATTATAAATTAGGTCATAATTTTTTATTTGGAATGGACTATTAGAAATATCATATTGTTTATAAGTTTCCGTAAGAATAATTACGTCAAATTCTAGGCTGAGCATCTCCAAAAATATTCTAAAATTATCAAAATTTTTCCCTAAACTGCTAATATTACAATGTATACATTTAAAGTCGTTTTTTAGATTAATTGAATATCTAGATCTAAAATTATTAAAATCACTAATTGTTTCTGTCTCTATATCCTTAACTTGAAAATCTCTTATGTATGAGTCCATTTTTATCACTAAAACACACTTCTAACACTAGATATCTTTAACTAGAATGTTACCTCTTCACGCACATTTGTCATTTTTTTCACTAGATGGATCTTCTGATTACTATACTAAGGTTTCGGGTGGCTTGGGATACGTTTGAGACATGATGGAACCATCTGATTCTTAAGAATTGTCTAAGATGTCTCTGTTGCTACTTGTTTAATGCGTTCATGTGTCGGAGGTATGACACCCAGGTTTCGCTTCCATATAACATGGTGGGAATTATTATTGCTCGGTATACTGCAAGTTTCGTTTTTGTGGTCAAGTTATGATTGTAGAAAACCCTGTCTTTTAATTTCCAGAATGCTCGAGAGGAAAAGTGATAGCGGCAGTATTGCTACAGCTACCCTATTTGGGGTAGATCTACTCTTTTGTAAAACAATTTAACCCCCCTATCTTGGGATAATCTACCCTGATGAAAAATAAGCTTGTGGTAACAGTGGGTAACGACCTTTGCCATACGCGGCTAAGAAAAGCACTATATTAAACTTGATGTTGTACCAACCTTGTGTGCTAGGAATTAAATTTCCATGCATATATTCATCGATAGGTTTGTAGCTTCTGAATAACGGTCTAGGTAAAGTATCTAGCGCTAAGAGTCAGTAACTCGCATTTTCATTAGTGGACACTGTCATATTTATTTCAAACCAATAATCAACGAGATTATTCGTATAACTTAATAAAATTACTGTAAATCACTATAAATAATGAATTGTTTGTAACTGAACTGTAATTTCTGTATTATTAATCTGGTAAATGATAGAGATAAACAATTGTGGTTGATTAAAATTTTATTTTAAGATAAAACTTTTGTTAACATTCTGAGAATTCGAATAATGAATTGAATAATGACAAGACAAGTGACATCTGTCTAAAAAAAAACAGCGATTTAGAGTGGCAATTTGGTTATGTAAAATTTTAATTTTAATTGCATAGGTATTCTATGAGATAACGATTAACATTAATTTAAAAATAAATCCCTAACATGAATAATGAACAAAACATTTAAAGAGAAACAGACTACAGACAACACAAAACAAATTGTTGGTTAGTCGCAGTTAAAGATCGCGCACATTATACCTACACGGACCGGCACGGACCAGACCAGTAAAATCTATCCTGGTCGTGCTGGTCCGACCTAATGTGCGCACCGGCGAACCAGCACACCTCCACAAACATGCAAATATTGAAGGGTTCGTCAGTATTTCGAGTACGCTAGATGGCTCAAGTCGCATGTTGTAGGTTAGATTTCGTTTATTTTTGTTCGAACCTTTAAATCGTTTTCAATATGAATGAAGAAAAGCTTATTTTACTGGTACAAAAGTATCCAAGAAAAGATGCAATATGGGAGTCGACAGCAAAAAAAATAATCAAATTTGATTTGTGACATTCGAAAATATTGGAAAAACTTTTCTTCGAATCTTTTTAATTCAGGAAACAAATGATGAAATTCGCCATATTGCTTTCTCTTTTGATTTATAGGGTGAACCCAAAATTTTTTTTTTCTTAGCTTCCTTCATTTCCTCCTCTTCTTCGCACAACATGGCTAAAATAATAATTTCTTCCTCTGAACTACTCATTTTCAATACTTCTATGTTGCACGCTCTAGTAGTTGAGCCTTGACAACTGTACTTTTTTCGAAACTCTCGCTTATGTTGCTGGTCTGTGGCGGTAAAGTGTGCGACGTCATGCAGGATGCAGGTTTGTGCTGTGCTGGTCCGTACTGGTCCGTGTAGGTATAGTGTGCGCGATCTTTTAGTAGTAGTCAGGGAATGGTCACAGCAAAAAATTAAAAAAACATTATAAAATTATAAAGCTAGACTAGTAGAAGGTTTTATATTAACTCTATTTTTTTTGAAGTTTATAAAAAGCATTAATAAAAAAATATATATCCTTCAAATCCTTTAATTTAATGGCTGTTAGTAAGAAGTTTTACTTCAAATATGTGAAAATAGTGCACACACAATTTTTTTTGGTAACTGATTTAATATTGCAGCTGTTAGCTGTTTTCCACTTCTATTAGAACGTAGGTAAATCGTTCCTAGTTGCGCATTGCAGTTTAATAGACATAAAGATTAGGTTAATACCCCAAAACAGAACGTCGTTATCGAGGCCAGATATGATCTACCGTTGCCATCGAGTGCAAACCGTTGCAGCCGGGGTAATTAGCGCTACGGATCATTAGCGAAAAGGGTAATGCACGACTTTTAGCCTCTCCGGGCCGCAATATTCGTCGAGATGGCCGACCCAACGGCGTATTATCGCAAGTCACAGTCTATCGGACAATGAACAAACGCCCTATTGAACCGAGGAAGCGGACGTGCCCAGGGCTTGTCTGTCTATAGTCGATAAAAGTATTTTTATCGGCTAGAAATAAAAGGCTTTTTGCTTTAATAAAATTATTCAACTATGCTAAATTATAATCTCAAACTTACGATAATATAGTGAGATGACCAGCCTATTTAATTATTTTAACTTATTAACTACTTTATTATTCTTTGTACGTGCCCGTACCACCTGAGTTGGTTAATTTTGACGTCTTCTGATATTCTGTGTTTAACGC
Source organism: Sitophilus oryzae (assembly GCF_002938485.1). Taxonomy (NCBI): domain Eukaryota; kingdom Metazoa; phylum Arthropoda; class Insecta; order Coleoptera; family Curculionidae; genus Sitophilus; species Sitophilus oryzae. The sequence goes on from NW_022146697.1 coordinate 316,981, forward strand.
CCATGATGTTCTGAATTCTTTCATTTCTTACTCTATCCAGTTTCGATTTCCCGGCCGCGCGCCTCCAAAACTCCATTTCTGTAGCTTCGAGTAACTTAAGGTTTCTTTCTTTCAAAGGCCATACTTCACTACCATAACTAATGATTGCTTTTAACTATGCTGTTATAGATTTTGTGTTTGTTTTCTTTTGATACGGCCTTATCCCATAAAATACTGTTGAGTTGTCTAATTGCTTGTCTTCCCTGGTTGTTTCTGCACTTAATTTCTTTATCAAGGCTACCATCGTTGGTAATGTGCACGCAAGATATTTATATTTTTGGCAGTGTTTTATCTCTTGCTGCTGCTGTTCTAGGATTAAGTTCTGATGTTCGCCGCCGATACACATATATTCCGTCTTCTTAAGGTTTACCTCCAGCCCCCACTTGTTATACTCTTCAATTAGTTTGCGGGTCATATATTCCAGGTCTTCGTAGTCTTGAGCCAGTATTATTTGATCATCAGCGAAACAAAGAGTGTAAAGTATCGAGTCGTTTAGTGGTATCCCCATCTGTTCGCACTTCCTTTTCCTCGTTTTCAGAGCTGGTTCTAAATAGATTTTAAACAGTGTCGGCGATGGACAGCAGCCCTGGTTAAGACCTTTGTTTATGCTGAATCCATTTGACATTGTTTGTCCTTTCTTTACTTGGCTAGTGTTGTTCTTATAAAGTTCTTGGACATCCGTAATTAATGTTATGCTGATATTCGTTTTCTCGAGGGCTTCCCACAATTTAGACTGGGGTATACTATCATATGCTTTCTTGAGCCTTGCCAGCATCGTTTGCCATATTTTTCTCAGTTATCTGTGTCACTGTAAATAAATGATCGACCGTGGATCTGCCAGCTCTAAATCCGGCTTGTTCTTCAGCCTCCATATCCCGGTATTCTTCCTCAATTCTCTTTTTGGCCAATTTTCCATAGACCCTTGAAACGGAGCTTAGCACGGAGATTCCTCGATAGTTATCGCAATCGTCTTTACTTCCTTTCTTGTGTATTGTTGTTATATATGATCGCCGATGTTTACGATTGATAGTTGCGTCTCGGTGGTACGAAAGTACTACAATTGCACGCAGGCCTCCCGTTTGGGACTTAATATCTCACCGATACTTTCCGACAAGTCGGAATTAAGGACTCTGCGCTGTGGTTGTCATTTTGTGGATCTGCCCAAGCTCACCTGATGATGGAGTAGGGCTCCGAAACCGGTAGTGAGAGCAGGTTGATCCACATTATGACAAACACAGCGTGGAATTAAATTTCTATATCAGCAGTTAAGTGGCAAGAATTCTTATATAATTTTATTATATACCTATACTGCAAGAAGTTTGTTTTTCATTTTATAATGTTAGCTATAGGTATATAAATTTTCTTGTTAATATTTCTAAAGAATTAACTATAATTTATCAGACACCATATGTATGTGTATTTTAAAAAGTATTACAACAAACAATTATTTTTAGTAGTTCAAGCTACAAAGTACACGAACCAAGTTGTCGGTTAAATTACAGGGAACAGACAAGATTAAAAAAAGTCGTACATTACTGTTGCCGCTAATGACCCAAGTTAATTACCTCGGTCTATAACGGTTTCGGTTGTTGGTAATGACAGATCGTATCGCCCTCTTGCGACTAAAAACCGTTTTTGCGTCAACTTTACAAAGTTAATTTGAAATAAATTTAAAGTTAGCGACAGTTTGAAAGGTACATTTTTTCGTATTCAATTTTGTATTCTTTAAAATATGTCAGGACCATGCTGGGATATTTATAAATTTATTAATTATATTTTTCAAATTTATTTAGTATACCCTATACAGGGTGTTTCAAAAAACACGTGCCATCTCTCGTGGGGAGATTCCTCACGTAAAAATAAGATTTATTTTTCATATCAACATAGGTCCGATTCTGCTTTGTTTTGTAGCTACAGGGTGTTAAAGTCTTAATATTTTTTCGATTTGTTATAATTTTCTTCTAAGTACCTTTAGCGTTTCAAATAAAATTTTAAGGGTAAAAGTTACTATCAATGCGACATATTTTAAACCTAAAAAAGTGTCGACGTATTCATCAGGGACGTGCATATGGGTTATCACTATATTTTTTTAAAAAGTCCAGTTTCAGTTTCGACTTCAGTCAATACTTTGGTAGTTTTGTTGTTATTTATTGAGTTGCTTTTCTTTTTTATTGTTGCTTTTTCTTCATGTGGCAAATTGTTATAAAAGGTATGGTTATACACTCCAATACTGTCATCAGGTATAAAATCCAATATTGTCATCAGGTTTTCCCACTTTAGGTACGGTATTTTTTAGAGGATTGGTACAAAGCAGTCAGTATTGAAAATGACATGTTTTCTTGTGGCTAAATTTCCAGAAAATTGAAAAGGAAATGCATTACTTCTGGCCTTTCTGAAAGAAAAACTCATACTACATCAGGGGCGGCTTGTCCTATGAGGCAGATGAGGCAGTGCCTCACAAATACATTTGAAAAATTACACGTATTAATCGATACATCTTTAATCACAATTTTATATTTTTTCCCTATTTGCATCAATAATTGTATTTTTTAACCGTTATTCTACAATAAATTACGTCGTTGGTATTCCTTTAAACGCGCTTCCTTTCCCATATGCGACAAACTCGACGATGTATATCCATCTCATTTGTTCTTTAAGAAGTATATGTGCAGAGGTTTGCCTCTCGCTTTTCCTTGTCTAGCGTATTGTGGTATATCGCACTGACGGAGCGACAGCGTTCACTGGAATCTTAACTCTATAGAATGAAAAGAAAAAGCATAGGCAAAACCTTTAGTTGAAGAGAGAGATAAAATGTATGGAGTAGTAGCGCGTAAAAGACCGTATTGAGGCGAGCCTCAAATGTAAATTTGAACCTTAAAAGCCGTTCGTTAAAAATATGTATCACTTCCCGATCAGCCCGAGAGATTTTAGGCGACAGGCTGAAAATGCAGAATTGCATTATTTGGGAATTTGGCTTAGTTTGAATCAGAGTTTGAATTAATTCCGCCGGTTATTACAGTGATTTGTCTACGTTTTTTAATGTGAATTGCATGTTTAATTACTCTTTTTACTTATTATTGTACATATTAAGTAAATACCTAAAAAGTGGGCAGTGACTTATTGTTGATTGATATGATGATTTAGAGGGACCATGTATCATCAGAAGACTTCCCCAGGTAAAGTTTTTCGAATCATTTCTAGATAAATTGTGTATAGTCAAAAAGTAAAGCGACCTGTTACAGATTCCGTTTTGTTTTATTTTTATAGGATGGGTAGAAAAACAAAATTTTACCATACAGAGTAAAATATAAGAGAAAATATCCTGAGGTCGCTTTGATAAAAATTTACTGTTGCAATAGCACTATGTAATAGGTACCGTATGATCGAGAAAAAACGGCGTCAGCGTTGGCTATGAAATGAAGATCGCTGTCATTTTATATGTAAATTTATATGGGAAATGTCATCGATCGTTATTTCCCAGCCAACTGGACGCCGTTTTTTTTCGATCATACGGTATACTACTGCAAATTATATTACATAAGGCTATTTCCGCAACTGCTAAAAATTTAGAAATTTTTTAAATAGAAAAATGTGCGCTTTTTAAGTCTGTAGGTATCTAAAATACTAAAAATAATATACAGTGTGTATTGCATTTAAAAAAACTGAGATATAGCAATATAATATTGCAATGTTGGCCGCGCCATAAAAAAATCCCTGTGAATGTGAGTTTTTCTCGGATTTCTTTTTTTATCCTACATACCTCGCTATATTATACGTACTTAAGCAATAATATATCAATAAGTTAAATTCACTCCAGGTTTTTACCACTTTTTAAAAGATAAATTTTTCAAATATGAATTATCATGGAAATCCCGCATATAGAGTGCTTCAAATAAATCAATAGTATGATGTATGCTGAATTTTATGCTGAACCCAATTCTGTAGAGAAAAATGGTAATGCGATTGCAATTTTAAAGAAAATATTTTTTAGGATATGTACTTTTCTATATAGAACTTCCTCGTACTAATGGCCACCCTATATAAATACTAATAAAAATTCTCTTCTAATGTGCCTCGCCATCTTCCAGTGCTACGAGCCGCCCCTGTACTACATCCTTTGTTGTAACTGACTGAACCAAACAATGTCACGCCATTTTAAGGGGTGGCCTAGGTTATCTTCTTTTGGATCTTTTTCGAAAAAGTTCTTTTTTTCGACTGTGCGTTTGTGTCTCCTGATCGACACAGCAGCTGAACATGGTGAGTTCAATTTTAAATTTAAGACATTTAAAGTAGTCGAAATTAAAAAGAGAAACGTTAAAAGAATGAAAGCAAAACCCCCAAAACTCAATAGTGCAACTTCCTGTCTACTGGATAATCAACTACCGGCAACGGATAGAAATTTGACTTTTAATAATCTTTATACTTCATTTAAAGAATAATGAAATCGGGATTTTTTATGTAGCTCATCAGCTCTCAGAAAAAATACATGTGCTAGAATGATTTTTGAATGAAAAATTAGTTAATAAATACAGGGTCCGCCAATAGTGCGTCGGGCATCTGTATAATGGCATGTAAAATATTTTAATTTCTATAGGGTGGCTCAAAAAAGTGTGAGTGGACCTAGATGATTTTTTTTAAATGGAACACCCTGTATATTATTGCATTTTTGGCTTCCTTTGAGATCACTCTACATAACCCTAAGATATGAGTAAATATATTTCGATAGTTTCTAGAGATATTAAAAAATAAATCAAAAATATATATTTTTCACCTCTTCTTAAAAAAATTATTGAAAATACAAAAACTGTTATGAAATCAAAACTATATTTGGTATTTACTTTAGATGGTTTGTTCTTACTTTGCTATAAATAATGGTAATCGTAAATCATACAGGATGTTCAATATTCTACGCCGCACTAAATACTTTCTAAAATATAACATATTTTTTCTTTGTTTTTTTAAACAGAACACCCTGTATATTATTTTTTCAATAGATGGAAAGTTAAAAAATGAACATTTTTTTGTATTTAAAGTATTACGAAATTTTTAATAGTCTTGCAAATATACGCAGTATTATTTCATATGGCGCTTTCAATGGTAAAATACGAGAGAAAAGTCATTGGGTGGCTTTGATAAAAATTGTGTGGAAAATGTCATATGAAATATAAAACCGCGAATATCTGCGAAACCGTTAAAAATTTTGAAATACTCTATATAGGGTGGCCCATCCAAAACGTTCAGCGAGGCATAACGGCCAGGGTAATTTTTTTTCAGAAAATTCAAAAACACGTCAATTTTGTTTGCGAGGGGGACAACTTTTGCCCCAAAAATGATTGCAAAATCTTTAACCCTCTGAGCGGGGGTGTCATCCCCCAATTTTTTTCAAATGGGAAGGGAGGTCAAGTGGTACCGCAATGAAAAGGGCTTTCTATTATCTATACTTTCCCGCTTCGTTTTTGAAAATCGGTCGAGTCATTGAGAAAATATGAAGGATTGAAATTTGAAAAGTTTATTTAAACATTTATCAGAGTAAATGATGAGGATAAATTCCTTCGACCAATTTGCTGTTTTTTGTTACTATTTCTAGATGTTTTCGCATTTATTCACTTGCCACAAGGTTGAACGATCAGGTGCGGTAGTTGCTAGATAGCTGTTCTGTGACTTGTGCGTTGAAGTTCTTCTCAATACCGTTAAACTTTTTAACAATTATGGTGTACTCACTTGCAGAAAAAGTGGAAATAATCGAACTTTATTTTAAAAATAATGAATGTGGCAATCGGGTTGCGTACATATTCAATGAACGCCATCCTAACAAACACCTTTATGGCAAAATTGTTCGCGAGTTAGTAGCAAAATTTCGCGAAACTGGTTCCGTTATGAATAAAAAGAGGCAGAGGGAAAATCCTGTAGTAAATGAAGCTATGGAGGTGTTCGTATTAGGCCAAGTTGCCAAGTACGATGAGTACAAGAAAATTAGCCAATGAGACATTAAAGATGAAATATTAAAAAAATTCCACCCGTACAAAATTCAGTTGGTACAAGAATTCAACGAAGACGTTTTAAAATAAAGTAAAATAAAGTTTATTTTTAAAATAAAGTTCGATTATTTCCACTTTTTCTGCAAGTGAGTAGGTACACCATAATTGTTAAAAATTTAACGATATTGAGAAGAACTTCAACGCACAAGTTACAGAACAACTATCTCACAACTACCGCACCTGATCGTTCAACCTTGTGGCAAGTGAAAAAATGCGAAAACATCTAGAAATAATAAGAAAAAACAGCAAATGGGTCGAAGGAATTTATCTTTATCATTTACTCTGATAAATTTTTAAATAAACTTTTCAAATTTCAATCCTTCATATTTTCCCAATGACTCGACCGATTTTCAAAAACGAAGCGGGAAAGTATAGATAATAGAAAGCCCTTTTCATTGCGGTACCACTTGACCCCCCTTCCCATTTGAAAAAAATTGGGGGATGACACCCCCGCTCAGAGGGTTGAAGATTTTGCAATCATTTTTGGGGCAAAAGTTGTCCCCCTCACAAACAAAATTGACTTGATTGAATTGTGTTTTTGGATTTTTGAAAAAAAAATACCCTGGCCGTTATGCCTTGCGGAACGTTTTCGATGTGCCATCCTGTATACAAAAAATGTTCATTTTTTAATTCCCCATCTATTGAAAAAATAATATACCGGGTGTTCCATTAAAAAAAAACAAGAAAAATTATTTTATATTTTAAAAAGTTTAGCGTAGATATTTGTAGCAAAGTAAGTACAGACCATCTAAAGTAAATACCTAATGTAGTTTTTATTTCAGGTTAGTTCTTATATTATTATTTTTTTTAAGAAAGGCTAAAAAATACATAATTTTTAATTATTTATTAATATCTTTGAAATTATCGAAATATATTTACTAATGTTATAAGATTATATAAAATGATCTGAAAGGAAGGCCAAGAATGCAATAATATACAGGGTGTTCCATTTAAAAAAAATCATCCCGATACACTCACACTCCTTTAGGTCACCTTATAGAAGTTAATATATTTTCCTGAATTACATCCTAGTACATACTTTAGGTTTGCACTTAAGCAAAACTCCAAATTTTTTTATTCTAGGTGCTACAGATGCCTGACGCGCTATTACCGGACCCTGTATATCTCTTCTTTTTAGTTAATAATGTTTTATACTTTTTTTACAACAGATAAATTTTATACGGGTCCATTCTCGCCAAGCCTAGTCAAGAAGATATTTTTACTTACCCATCAGAGAAGATCTCGTTAAACTCTTGAGAAAAAAGTCAATTAAAGACCATTACAATGGCTCTCCGGTGCTCGTAGGTCTGAAAGCGAATGACTCACGGTCTACTATTAATTTATTTGCTCACCCATCAACTATAATGGTGCTTTAAACTTTCCCAAGAAATTCTCCCTTGTCCGCTACATGACAGTTAAACTTTACTGAACAGCCTCGTTGAATAAATTTATACGGAGTTTGCATTTGAACTGGGTGATATCGCATAATTTAAATGCAGTTGGTAGTGAGTTGTATGGATGAATAGCGTTATAAATGAAAAACGTTTTTCGAACATGGCATACTAAAATTAATTTTAAATGTCCGGTTTATTATGTATCTGTATTTTTGTGTGAAAAATTGTATATTAATGAAACATTGAAACCTTTAAGTATTCAAATTAATAGACACGAAAACTAATAAATAACATATTTCACACTTATATGGTACAGGCTTCAATGTTGACTTTAGTTATGTACAGGTCCCATTTTAGTTGAAATCATACGGTATCTCCGTTAATAGTGAAGATAGAAGGGTGCGGTTTGCACAAACCTGTCCCACTTTTTTGTCAAATGGAAGATGCCGCAAAATGTTCATAGCCCTCTTTGTTTCTGAGCTACAAGGTTTTTTTGAAAATTTTGCAATTTGAGACACCCTCTGTATCTCTGTTATTGTTCAAAGGATCGAGAAAGTGAAAACTGTTTATTGTAGAACTTTTTACGTAGAATATAGTGGCGTAGTCTGTTATTTTACGAAAAAAATATTTTTAAAGATGTGCACTAAAGTTATGTTTTCTTAAACGGAACACCCTGTATATTTATAAATTATATGATCTGGCTTTCCATAAGCTTCTCAAAAATATATATCACTCTATATTTATTTTCACTAATTACTGCAATATTTAAAAAAATATATTAAAAGATCATATTTGATGGCCATGATTGATAATAAAAGAAACTAAAGAATTATTAAACGTATACTGCTGTCTGTCTCTTGGTTTATTTTGAGAGCCACTAATAAATTCTCTATATATTAGGGAAACTTAACTCTACCGCTATTTGTAAATCTTGAAAGCTATCGTATTAGAACTTTTAAATATTCCTTTAGCTAATTTAATATTAGAATTTTGTTAAATCATTATTTCTCAAATCAATGAATTGGAACTAATGGATTTGTTCTTTCTCGATTTCTGATTTTGGGGATGTTTGAAATATGAAATATACCGTGGCAACTAACACAATGTCGAACACCTGGAAAATTCTTTAATAATGCAAGCTTTTAGATATTTGCAAACCCCATCCTGTTATAATAAATTCCGTTATAAAAAAAAGATAAATATATTCAGAGATTGAGTGGTTAACAGTTCAAAAGTAAAATATATCCATTCCAAACAAAATTTTAATAAGTGTATGACTATTTTAGTAAATACCATTTTGATTTTTTGTTATATACCACGGCCTACTAATAAGAAAATGATATATTTTAAATATTGCCGTAAATAGTGAAAATACATATAGAGTGATATATATTTTCGAGAAGCTCATAGCAAATTGGTTTGATTATTTTTTTTAACCTGGTACATTTTTTGTATATTTTTTTACACAGGGCACAGAATAAATTTTAATAACGCCAAAATTATAATGAAAGAAGCGATAGCTCGAGAGAAATATCTCGGATAATAGCTCGAGCGATAGCCTCTAAAAGAAAAATAAAAGAGTTTTGTTTAATACAATCTAATAAAAATAAATGTATTGCTCATGCATCTGTAGTTGTTAGTAATGTATGGCAATCGTTTCTTTGATTTTAAAGAACATAACATAAATAAACATAACATACGTAAAAATTAAAAATAATCATACAGAAAGTTTGGGACTTTTTGGTTTTAGCTTATTGTAAGTAATTGTAAGTAATTGTTATCAGGTAGTAATTGTTAATTTTGAAGTTTAACTTGGATATAATGTCATTTTAACAGAACGTCTACGGTTTTTGAAGACGTATCTGTTTTAAAAAACTAAAGTTTTCTCGACTAGTTGAATCTAAATATTTTAAATAGTTTTTTTTTCTTTATTCTTGGTATTTTTTTGCTTCAGACCTTCCTTCAGACGACGGAAAGAGATAAACTTTCCGAAACGTTAAACATTTTTTTGTTCGTTAGGCAAATTTGTATATCTGTAAACCTAACTTCTGACAAGTAGTTTCCGTTTGGATTAACTCCAGAAGTGTTTACAAAAAATAACTATTTTATTTAGTAGATTTTCTTGCAGTGGCGAAATACCGATAGAGGATTTTTTGAAGAGATGAATCAGTCACATAGGTGTAGATATTTTTTATCACAATTAACTTGAAAATTAAAGACTTCAAAATTAAAAAGAATTGTTTACACACGGTATAAAAATAAAAAAAGACGTATCTAATAGTCAAAAAATTAAATATTATCAATTCATTTTCTTTGACAACTTGAATTGCCTCTGGTTATCCAATATAAAATTCTAAAATATATTTTTCACAGTGTGAACAAACTTAAGCTATGAAAAATAAGAAATACAACAAAAGTTTGAATGTGTGACATTGTTAATAATATGACATTGTTATAATAATTTATTACTTTTCCATCCAAAATCGCTTTTAAATAGCCTCCTGCTTCATAGAAAAATTCATTTTTCATTATATAAAGTCCGGTGTCTAAAATGGCTCATTTCCTTTAGGGAAATGACTGAAATATGTACTAACGACTAGTTTATCACAGCCATTACGATGGCCTAGTTTTATTGGTGTGGCAAATGATATTTCAGTCAAAGATCAATTAATCATAAATTTGCCGTCGCCGTAACCCGACATCGAATATATCTATAAATATTACGCTCGTAAAAATAGTCAATATTTATAGAATTTATTGATCAATACATCGGTAACTTTCGTTTATATAGTGACGATATTTGAAGACGAATTTATTCATATATTTTTTGGCGTTCGTATGGGTTATGGTTATGATACACTATTATTTTCGTATCATCATACTTTATTCAAAATGGGGCTATGTTTCTGATCGATCACCGAAGTTAAGCTATGGTAAACGATGGATGGGTGAACGTCTGCAAATCCGTTAATACTATATCTATAAAAATAATAAAATAAAATGTTAAAAATCCAAAAATTTGTTATACGTCCAAAAAACTTGGTAATAAATGTCTATACCTATGTGGCGGATTCATCAATCCAAAAAAATCCTTATGGGTTTTTCGCCACTGCACTGCAAGAAAAATCTACAAAATAAAATAGTTATTTTTTGTAAACACTTCTGCGTTAAACCTAAACGGACGCTGCTTGTCAGAAGTTGTGTTTACAGTAATAAAAATTTGCCTAACAAAGAAAAAAATGCTTAACGTTTCGGAAAGTTTTCTCTTTCCGTCGTCGGAAAACAAAAATATAAAGAATCAAGAAAAAAAACTATTTAAAATATTTAAATTGAACTATTCGAGAACACTTTACTTTTTAAAACAGATACGTCTACAAGAAATCGTTGACGTTCTGTTAAAATGGCATTATACTAAGTTAAACTTCAAAATTAACAATTACTACCTGATAATTACTTAATAAGGTAAAACCAAAAAGCCCAAACTTTGTGTATGATTATTTTTAAATTTCACGTATGTTATGTTTATTTATGTAATGTTCTTTAAAATCAAAGAAGCGATTGCCATACATTACTAACATCTACAGATGCATGAGCAATACATTTACTTTTATTAGATTGAATTAAAAAAGCCTCTATTATTTTTCTTTTAGAGGCTATCGCTTCTTTCACTATAATTTTGGCGTTATTAAAATTTATTCTGTGCCCTGTGTCCCATGAATGCTGACAAAAGTTAGATTTGTGAAAATCTCCCTTTCTTAAATAATCTTTATGTTCTTTAATTCTAACATTTGAGGGTCTAGATGTTTCACCAATGTAAAATTTATCGCATTCGCAGGGTATTTGGTATATTACATTTTTTGTTTGTTGTTCTGTATTCATTGGTTTAGTGTGTGATAAAATTGATCTAAGTGTATTTTGTGTTTTGAAAGATGTTTGTATGTTATATTGTTTTCCTATCCTTCTTATTTTTTTCCGAAACGCCTCGTATGTATGTAATTGTAAGTTGTATATATTGTGTATTGTTATCTTTGTGTCTATGATTTGGGGTTTGTATTTCGTTTAATGTTTTGTCAATAAAATATGGTGGATAGTCGTTTTATATTAATGTATTTTTTATGTGGTTTATATCTTTGTTTAGTGAAATGTCGTCTGTACATATTATTTTTGCCCTATCATATAAACTTTTTATAACACCTTTTTTTACACTTATACTGTGATTAAATGTGAAATTTAAGTATATATTTGTGTTTGTGGGTTTTCTGTAAACATCTAAAATTAGTTTATTTTGAAATTTTGACACTAAAACATCAAGAAATGGCAAACGATTACCTCTCTCTACTTCTAAAGTAAATTTTATGGTAGGTTCGCGAGAATTTATATATTCCAAAAAAATGTCTATTTCAGAAACGTTATGTTGCCATATTGCAAAAATATCATCAACATAACGCAGCCATATTACAGGTTTTTTTGAAAAACTATTTATTGTATTATTTTCAAAATCTTCCATAAAAATATTACTTAACAAAGGAGAGAGAGGTGATCTCATTGCCATACCGAAATCTTGTTGAAAAATTCATTATTTAATTGGAAATAAGTAGTTTTAACACAAAGTGTCAACAATTCCAAAATACTATCTATGTTTAATTTTGTTCTATCTATTAAATGTGTATCTTGTTCTAATCTATCCCTAACTATTTTAAGTGATTTATCTACCGGCACATTATTGAGAAGACTAACAACGTCAAAACTAACCATTAAACTGTTAGGTGTTATATTAATTTTTGAAATTTTTTCTATAAAGTGTGGTGTGTTTTTAATGTATGAATCGGTGTTATTTGCAATCGGATTTAATATGTCTAGTAAAAATTTTGCTAACGGATGGCATGGAGAATTTATACTACTGACTATAGGTCTAAAAGGTATACCCTGTTTGTGTATTTTCGGTAAATTCGCAGATGTGTTTACAAAAAATAACTATTTTATTTTGTAGATTTTTCTTGCAGTGCAGTGGCGAAAAACCCATAAGGATTTTTTTGGATAAACTTGGTAATGTTTTAACTTTTGTGAAAAGCTACTGAAAATATATTGGAACGGTTTAGGATACTCTTTCCTATATGAATTCTGACTGTTAAGCAGTGGTAACTTCAAATATCTCCTAATAATAGATTCTAATCTAATAAATGTAACTTTGCTATTATATTTACCAAATCAATTGATGCGGAAACGATTTCCATTCAACAACAGTCACGGCATCAGATATTTAGGAATTTGACCGTGCAGCAAAGGGAGTAATTTTTTAAAGCAAAAACTATGCGTCGGAAATAAAAATCAAGATAATATGTTTAGAAAGGAATGAAAATTTCGAAAATAAAGCCCATTTTAAGTGAAATCAGTGGCGTACTATTTTTTTCTTCAAAAACATTCAATATAAAACCCGTATGGACGCCACTGGTTGAAATAAATAAAATTGTATAGAAGACGTGTATCTAGTTTCATAAAGATACGTGTAATAAAATTAGAATTATTATGAAAAAAAACTTTTTCATAGAAAATTTTACCACCCTGTATCTCTATAGATAAGATACACATCCATATGAAGTTTTTTTAGTAGTTCCTAGTTTTCGTAGTAGTTCTTAGTTTTTCTTTAATAGTTCCAAGAATCACCCCTTAAATACTAGCATGTCATTAAGCAACACCCTGTATAGATTTGGCTACAGTTATGCCGTTTAAATTTGCAAATTGCAGAGTATGTATTGATGGTAGTTACTCTTCAATTTAAATACCTCAAGAAAGAATTATTCTCTCATTTTTTTTCTTCTTTTGGTTTTAAATGTTCTCAAATTTCCCATTTTTCTCCAGGATAAGAAAAATTGAGAAAATTCAGAATAAAATTAAAAAAACTACTGAGTGATTTTCCAGCTCCTCTTCTTTGTGTTAATTATTCATTCTTGTTCCTTCTTGAAGAATGTTCTCTAAAAAGATTGTAGATTGAATGGGGGGAAGAAAGTTAATCACCAGGTCCTTATAGATCTATTGTGCCCCCGTTCTTGAGTCATAACTCATCATACAGTCCCAGGCCTTTGACACAAGCCAGGATCTGAAACGGTTATACAGAGGTTAGTTCTCCATCTCCGACATCAGTCGTACCAATGTTTATGGTTGCGTCTCGGCGCACTGAGCCATGAGGTGTTGTGATGTGTCCCCATCTCCCCCACAGAATCTGCATTTGCCGTTTTACTGAGGTGTTCATTAAGGAAACAGTGTCCTGTTAAAAATCCCGTGACAATCCAAAGATTGTTCTTACATAAAGCAAGGAACATCTTTGATTTTTCTCGGTCGTAATTTCGGAGAAATTTTTGTATCGTATGCTTTTTTATTGCCTTCTATCTCTTGGTAAGGTAATATAAGAGTACCTAGTGTAGAAGGACTTTATGATATTTGCCTAATTTGTTCAGCTTCTCTAGATATTCTTTGACCAACTTCGGATTGATAATTACTGAGTTGATTTCTTTTATTGTTGCTTAACTATCGGATAAAATTGACATTCCAAGCGAGTAAATGAAGTCAAAGTAAACAAGAAAACAACGGAAAAAATTATAATCATGAACGGATTAAGGCGGATCAAGGCGGATAGTGGATCCCCATTAGGTTAGGTTAGGTTAGGTTGCTGGGGTTTGGGACCATATTTGATCCCTCACTCGGAGGCCTTGGGCCCATTGCGATACCCCTGTATTGTTTTACCAAACCTTCCTCTCATTCTTTCTTTGCGTTAAAGCACTTCCAGCTCTTTGCAAAGTTCCCGATGTCGCTGATGTTGGCTTCTGCTGCTTCCTCTAGTCCCTCCAAAACCTTGCCCTAAAGTTTTAAAGCGTCGGTATTCCAGTGCCGGACAGTGGCACAGCAGGTGCTCTATGGTTTCTTCTTCCTCTTCGCATTCTCTGCAGTAGTCGTCGTCGGAAACTTTCCATCTTACGAGGTTTACCCCCGTGGGAGAGTTTCCAGTGAAGACACCTACAATTATGCGTACTAGGTCCTTTTTGTGCTCTACTAGTTGTTTTGTCTTTTTGCTATCTACCACTGGCCATAGTCTTCGAGCTGTAGCGCAGTTCTCACGGTGTTGCCACATCTCTTGCTGCTTGGCTTTGATGGTAGTTCCTATAGCCTCCTTCAGTGTGTTGATCTTCACAAGTGGTGGGTCATCTGCCACTCGCCACTCTCCCCTGGCCCCATCTTTGGCGAGTCTGTCTGCTTCTGATTGCCCACCACATTGCTGTGGCCTGGCACCCAGCACAGAGTAGCCCCGCCCCGACGCAACCAGGACAGTGCTTCTCGGCAGTCCATCACAGTTTTCGATCTCACTGATTGCATGGTGATGCTTCTTAAAGCGGCCAAGCTGTCAGAGTATATCACTATATCCCCTATTGGTCTATCAGCAATTTTCTCTCGTATACATCTAGCCGCTTCCTTTATGGCGTAAACATCTGCTTGTAGAACATTACAGCCATCCGATAGCCTCAAAGATCATCGGATGTCTAGTTTTTCTGAGAAGATGCCTACACCTTTGCCCTGAGTGTGCGGAAGCATCTGTGTAGACTGTTATCTTTTGAGTGTTCATTACTCGGTTGCTTTCCCATTCTTCTCTTGTCGGGATGCGAATCCTTATCTTTTCTCCAAAATCATCTTTGGTGAGCATATAGTCCGTTTTCTGGTCTAGCAGATGTGGACTCATGTTCACCATGATTTATCCTATCACTGGCAATATCCTCGAGTGACCGTAGTTGGTCTGGTTCTACAGATTGGATTTTGATCCCCCTTATCTCCAGTATTGTTTAGTGTAGTATTAGAAAAAGTTATAAAAGATGCCGGAATCAACAGAGAGGGTCTTCTTTATACAAAAAGACACCAATGCTGAGCCTTGGCAGATGATTTAGTTATCTAAGCAAGATATGGGAAAAAGCTGATATCGGTGACCAAAAGACTAGAAGATCAAGCGTATAAAGTAGGCTTACTGTTTAACGAGAAGAAAACGAAATTTATGGAGTGGTCAGACAGGGATTTTGAGAAGGGAAGATGTCTACAAATAGATTCTGAGAGAGGGAAACGATACAAGTTTGAGGAAGTAGATACATTCACATATCTAGGAGCAGTATTTCTAAGAAAACCAAATGTCACTCAAGAAATTATGGCAAGAATAATGGCTGGAAATAGATGTGTTAGTGCACTACAGAAAAGTATTACGAGTAAGAACATTTCTCTAGAAGTTTAAAAATCAGAATGTACCAAACAATGATTCAACCAAAAGTGCTGTATGCATGTGAAACATGGACGTTCAATGCAACGGAAAGTTCGATGTTAGAGATTTGGGAAAGAAAAATACTGAGAAAGATTTTTGGAGAAAAGAAGATAGACAATATATGGATCAGAAGAACAAATGAAGAATTAAAGCAACTATATGGGGAGTATAACGGGAGTAGTTAAAGCACAGAGACTGAGATGGCTGGGACACATTGAAAGAATGGCTGAAGCAAGAATTCCTAGTATGATAATGAAACGTGAAATAGGTTGAAAAAGAATGAGGGGTAGACCGAGAACCAGATGGAAAAAGGATGTTGAAGAGGACTTGAGAAGGATAAGAGTGGATGGGGGGAGAATAAAGGCAAAAGGCAGAAGCAAATGGAGAAAGATAACCAATCAAGCCATGAGTCTTTTGGGTTTTTAGAGCTATTATACTTGGCTATCGGATAAGATAGGTATTTCCTGCTTTCGATAGTTCCTATCTACGATAAATTGTACGCATCTTTCGATGCGTACTTTTTGGCGTAGATTTATGTCCGAAGGATGCTGGGATTGCTGACCATTGGTTCGGAGTTTTTAGTTTTCGGCCTAAATACTCCTATCCCTGTCTCTGCTTTGATTTTGGAATCATGAGTATACGACGTTATGGTATGTTCTTTTACAAGCTTCCAACTCCTCTTCTCTCTGCTAATTTTATTCTTCATTCTTGTTCGTTCTTGGAGAATGGTCCCTAAAAATAAATTCTCGAGTGTTTTACAACACGATGTATTCGCACCAATGAGGTTATATACAGGGAGACGCTATGAGCATTTAAAGTGCTTGCGAAAAATGGTAACACTAGGCGTGGCTTAAGCCAGCACCAATATGGCGGCATTAGCAGGGCCGGATTACAGAAACTTCTTTGAAAAATTTTATTTTACACAATATAACGACCTCAACTTTTTTAAATAAAAAATTAATTAATCAAAATAACTACAAAACCTACAATTTTTTCAAAAATTTAAATTACAAGATTAATTTTAATGACTATATACTATGTATATTTAAGGAGGAAACACAAAAAAATAATACACATTAAATAAATTAAATTTTATTGCTCACTAAATAACACTGTTTTGTTGCTAGTATGTCTTAAACTAATGTCCTTTATTATTGTTGCCTAATTGTTTTTATTGATGTATCTAACAATAATAACCTTAACATTTTTAAAAAAAATTAGAAAAAAAGCGGAAAGTAATTAAACATGATTACTGATTTACCATAATTAACATTTTGATAATCATTAAAATTTAGAAATCTTAGGAAATGATTATTTATTTGAGATATTTTATTGAGATGTTTTGTCAAAACAGCTATCAGAAAAATGTTTCGAGCATAGAACACTACCTGATATAGCTTGCCAGTTTCTCCTGTTCACAAACTTCACCCAAGCTTCTCGACGGATGGGATTTTTGAAACCTAAAAATCAGATTTAATATATTTATTTGATAAAAATTTTCTAAAGAGAGCAAAATTTATATACTACGTACTAAATTTAAAATGTTCTGATATAAAATTTTATTAAAATAATAAATGTTTATCAATAAATATAAGTCGTTAAGACTTTATCTGCAAAAAGTAAATTTACTTTGTTGCGTTGATTTTATAATATTTACCTAAAAATTAAAGCTATACTATATAAAGTTTGTACATAGTATATGCTAGCAGATGCTAAAAAGGAATGTAAATAAATGTTTAAGTACAAAATCTTAGTGTAAAAATAGAAAAATAAACCGTAGTTAAAACAAAACTTTTAAATTTGGCCTAGCAAAATACTCTTTCCTGTCAAAAAAAGTATATGTTTGTAGTAAAAATAACAGATATTGTTAAGAATCTTTTTAAAAAACTAGAAGTCGAGGCATGTTTTAATAACTTAATTGCCTCTAACAAAGTATTAAATAACTAAACACTTTGTCAATATAGAAACACTTAATATTTAATTAATAAACGCATAACTAGTTAAATGGAAAATACGAAAATAATTTAATCAGGTCCTGTATTATGTTTACACTTACCTGTGATTCAACACCAATTTCAGTGGATTTCTTCCTCTCTACACGTTGTCGACTGCAACAACTACTTACAGCACACGAAGACATGTTCGGAAAGTCCAAATATTCAAATAAAAACACAAAAATAGTCTTGGAAAATCAAAAAAACACTCGCAGCAACGCACTTAACCTCAAAAACTGAACTGTCAGAATTGCCAGTACCAATATGGCGTAACTGGGTACATTTCTCGATAGCTTATGTCGCCTCCCCCCCTTATAACCTCAGTGATTCGCACTAAAATTAAAAGAATTAGTTGAATTACTGAAACTACATAAAATCAACTTGAATTTCCGAACTTTGGTTTGCTAAAAAAATAAAACCACTAAATAATACAACATAAAAACTGGAATTTTAATTAAACTAAATATAAATAGAAGAACTCGGCGGTATGCCTGTTTCTATTAAAACGAAACGGCCACAAAACCTTATTTCAAAACGAATTCAATTTGCAATATAAATCGCTCTTTGGCTGCACCGATTCAAAACAAAATTTATATTTCATTTAACATCGAAAAAGCAATAACTTCGCCAAACAAAACGCTCCGCTCGGTGCAGTTGCGGTTGTGCCGTGACTGACATTTATGGCGGAGGAAATATTACATTTAGCTGTTTTAATGGCGTTAAAATATGAAATAATAATTTATCGCGGGTCGTATTTAAGTCCTGCGTCTATTATGTTTTGGTGTCCTAGGGTAATAAATTGATTATGAAGCTCCTATTGTCGATATTAAGAAAGTCTGTTGGTCTATTGAATTTATAAATATATAGGTCTATAAATTCAATGAAAAAGATAGAGTGTATAGTCGTTTAATCAGTAACAATATTGAGTTTGTTATGTGGGGTACTATTTATAGCTGGAAAATCTTAGTTCTGTTTTATTCTACAGATATAATCGCAGTATAATTATGTAGGTAGGGAGCTTACAAAAAGCTAATTTGTATTGACTTGATCACAGAGAATGGTGACTGGGTCTAATTTATTTTTGTTTGGTCATTTTAATATAAGGTCATGCGGCACACGGTTTTTCTGATATTTTTTCTGATATTCATTTTCTGATATTTTATCTCACGAATCTCTAGATATTGTGGGCCTTTCTGAAACATGGTTGAAATATTACTGATCTACAGGTCAAGATAGATGGTTATAATATGGCAAGGTTGGACAGAAATTCTAGAGGAGGAGGTGTGGCTTTTTATATCAAAAATTCTATTAAATTAAAAAAAAATGATTTTCCTGCTCAAAACTACATATATCTGGAACAACTCTGGATAACGGCAAAGATTAATGGTAAGAGAATAGCTTTTGCATCTATCTATAGACCACCTAATATAAATTTAATGTCAAGTATCAATGATTTTGAAAATGCTTTTACTCATGTTTTACCAACTTCTGACATAATCCTTGTTGGTGGTGATTTTAATATAGACATGTTACTCACTACGGGTGCATCTGCTTTAAGCTTTGCCAACGGGGTAGGCTTTCACTGAAAAGCATATAAAGACTCTGAACCGTGTCAAAAAAATTCTTATCTCGCTAATATTGCTCACAGAGTCATTTAAAATAAGTGCTTATGGAAAAAGTCTACCGATATGATATGGTACTTTTAATCAAAAACGCCGTGAAAACATGATAATCGCCGTGTGTTGTGTCGCCTAAACAAATTTACAACTAAACTAAATTCCAAATTAACCTCTACAATAATTAATATTAATATACCTGTAGAGAATAATGTAGTGTAAAATAATTGTTTTATATCAACCTAATTATTGCTGAAAAAAGGTTTGTGTGCCTAAATGTAATTTCAGTTTTCGGTTTGTTTGATAATTGTTTTTAAAGGATGAGGTGCGGGGGCCCCCAATTTACACGGGGCCACCCCGCCACGCGGGGTCCGCGGGGGCGTTTGCCACGCGCCTGGTGGCATGGCATTCTACAACGACAAATGACACGTTTCTGACAGCGCTACTTCAGTTTAATAATCCGCCTAATAATTTAAAAAGAAATGCTGCTGTTAAAAGTTATCATTAAAATATATAAAAATCTGACTTAAGCCTTTTCAAAAAATTTTCCATGTGCTTTCAAAAAAGACTTAAATATTTTTTCCATTTGGGAATAAAGATCTAAATCACAAGTAATTTTGAAAAGACTTAAATTTTAAGTCTTAAGTCAGCTTTCGAAAAATGACTCAAATGACTTAAGTCATTAAAATGATTTAAGTCAAAAAAATACTTTTAAGTTTTCTGTGAGCTTGCAGCTGTGAAGTTGAGTATATTGGAATTTTGTTTCTTAAAAGTCCACTCGTAAAGTCGACCAGACCGCAATATGATTTTAATTTTAATTTTTTAATTTAAATCGAAATCTTTATGAGAAAAATAGAGGAGGTAAAAATGTAAATTAATCAGCCTCAGCCTTATCCTGATAGTCTACTTATACTCTACTGATTGGCTACTTAATTACTGACAAAAGAACCTTTTAGCTGAATAAATAGAATAAATATTAATTAATTGAAAATATGACTACTTTTCTATGAAATATTACCATCAGATATTTTATGGTTACATATCTTAAAATTAGACAAACATAAACGACAAAATAACGTCAGCGCTAATATCGGAATTGTTGCGGTATTGTATCTTTCAATTATTTATTTCCTTCTTCTGTTAAGATCACGTTAATTAAAATAACTTTCTCCTTGGTAGTAAATATTACTAACGGTTTATACATTTCAATGACATAAAACACCACGAAGTGCTAATTTTTAGTCGAGACAACTTATACACTCTTGTGACCGAGTGCTAATAAAAAATCCAATACTTCTGCTGTCACGCTACGCGGATAAAAATAAGTTTCGAGAGACACGTGTGACTCCTTTGAGCTCAAGCTGGTTAGTCTCCGCTACCGCTTACCTTATGTCCGCACCAGATTGGTGTGAACATAAAGATGTAACCGTTATTATTATTTAGTGTGTTAATAAGATACGTGTATGTTTATGTATAATGATTCCTTATTAGCAATGTCAATGTGATTACAAATAAATTGGGTTTTAAATATGTCGATTACTCACCAACATATAATAAGTAGGCAAGTGTTTCATTACTGTCGAGATAATCACTAAATCTCAACTTATTTAATAAAATAAATAAAAACTTTCCCCTGAGGTTTGATTATATTTTATATATACGAGGCATGTTTTTTAAGTAAGTACCGTTTTGCGATTCCACCGCCGCAGCGCTACGGTCGGCGTTCCGCGCATGCGCGCTGGTTACCTACATCTCTTGTCTATGCACAGACGCCAGTACAGTCTGATTCTTCATTGTATACGTTGTTTATTGAGTGTTTAAGATGCCTCCGACAATCTTGAGCCCCGCCGATTGTGAAGTACGGGCTGTCATACGATTTCTTAGTGCTAAAGGCGTAAAACCGATCGATATTCATCGTGAGATCTGGGAAGTTTACGGATCTTATTGTGAGACATTGAACAATCTGCGCCGTGCAATCCAAAACAAAAGACGTGGCAAGTTGAGTAAGGGTATTGTTTTGCTGCATGACAATGCCCGTCCACATGTGGCTAATCGGTCCAAAGATCTCATCAAATCTTTTAAATGGGAAACTCTAGATCATCCTCCATACAGCCCTGATCTGGCGCCCAGTGACTACCATTTATTCCTGCACTTGTAGAAACACCTGGGCGGTCAGCGTCTTCAAGACGATAACGAAGTCAAAACAGTTGTGATACAGTAGTTAACCAGTCAGGCGGCAGAATTTTATGAGGAGGGTATTGAAAAACTGGTGCCACGTTATGACAAGTGCCTCAATATTCACGGAAATTATGTAGAAAAGTAGATTAAGGTACAGGCTTTCATGTAAAAATAAAATTATTGCGATATCTTTGCACGTTTTTTTTTTAATTCCAAAACGGTACTTACTTAAAAAACATGCCTCGTATCTACAATATTAACAAAAAAGCAAAATAACAAGAATAGCCACAAAACAGTAAGTCACAAACATCTTAGAATGGTGGAGAAATTTACCAGGGCAGAGACAGGCGAAATATAGTTCCTATAGTAGAACATTGGCCAAAATTTACGGTAGACTTGATAAGCAAAGGCAGAAAGACTGTTAAAGGTATAGTGGGCCTACCGAGGGTCTACTAACAGGGAGCTTAACAGGCATCTAAAGCTGATGGGATTGACGGCCGAAACCATGCACAGATTTTTTTTCAATTTGAAGAGGAAACGACAGAAAACATATTATATCAGTGGAGCAGCCTGGCAAATATGCGGTCCTTTTTTTAAGCAATGATAGGAAATGGACAAACGATTTATGAAAAGGATAGGAGAATATAACTTAGAAATCAGAAAGACCATAATAGATCTGAAAAGGTCGCAGTGGAACAGGCCTATAGTCACCTCAAAATTCTAATCTAATGTAATCATGTTACTAAAAAAAGTAAAAAAAATATTTTATTTAGAAATCAGGAAATGTAGTATCAATGCCATGATTTTTTATATATATATACTCCAGTGTTGTCACAACTAACGTCGCATCCCCACGCCTAACCGCCACCTGTTACGATCAAGAACATCTTCCTCTTCCAAGTTGCGGTTCTCCATTGCCCTTCTGATGGCCTCATTCCAAGATCTTCTAGGCCGTCCTCTTTTCCTTTTTCCAGGAGGTAACCAGCTGTAGATACGGTAGGGCCATCTTTGGTGTTCCATGCGTAGCAAGTGTCCAAACCACTTAAGGCCCCTCTGTTCGACTCTATTCACTATTGTCTGTGTGGCATCCATTTTGGCTCTGATTTCCACGTTCCTAACTCTGTCCAGTTTAGATACTCCCGCACTGCGTCTCAAATAGTCCATTTCGAGTGCATTCAAAGCTCACTTTTAAGGTCCAAACTTCACACCCATAAGTTACTACCGACTCCACTAGGGCTCTTCCAATATGTACTTTGTGTTTGGTCTTATGTTTTTGTCCCACCAGATTCCATTCAGTGCTCCTATAATCTTCCGCCCTTGTTCTATTCTAGCAGATACTTCTGTTTTGTCCAGTCCCTTTCTGGTTATACGTGCCCCCAAATATTTAAACCATTCAACCTGTCTGAGCTTTGCATCTCAGTAATAAAAATGTCAAATTTATCATCTGAATTGGTCACTAGATATTCCGTTTTATCAATGTTCACAGTAAGGCCCCATTCCGTGTATGCCGAATTTAATCTGCTCATCATGAATTCAAGGTCGTAAGCATCTTGAGCTATGACCACCTGATCATCGGCAAAATTCAATGTAACCAAACAGTCATCTCCTACAGGGACGCCCATTCCCCCACACCTCTTCTTCCAGTCCCTAAGAACCACTTCCAAATACAGATTAAATAAAAGAGGCGACAGAGGACATCCCTGTCGAAGGCCTTTGGTCGTAAAAATTACCTCAGACAGTTTGTTACCGCTCTTAACGCGAGCTGTGTTGTTGTTGTACAGCACCTTAATTAAATTTATGAGACATTCATCCACATCAAGTTGTTCCAGTATGTACCATAGTTTAACTCTGGGGATCGAGTCGTAAGCTTTTTGAAGGTCTACAAAAGCTATATGTGTATCTTCTTCACGTAATTCCGTTTTTCTATCAGTTGTTGGATAGTAAATAGATTATCTATACATGAACGCCCTGCAGTAAAGCCACTCTGCTCTTCACTGATTTTGTAGTAAGTAAATATTTCTAACTTATTTCTAATTATTTTTGTAAAAAGTCTGCTGAAGGTGCAATTCACACTAAGACCTCTGTAGTTATTCGGGTTTTTTCTGTTCCCTTTTTTATATATAGAAGTGATATAGGCTAACTTCCATTCATTAGGTATTTTATTCCGATCTACACACATCTGCATTAAGTTTGTTATTTCTGTTATAAGACATTCTCCGCCATATTTTAGCATTTCAGCCATAATACCACCCGGTCCTAGAGCTCTACCGTTTTTCATAGACACCAAGGCTTGATTAACTTCCTCGATCGATATATTTGTTCTAGCTTCTGTAATAGTGACGGCTTCATTGTTTTGTAAAAACTGTGGTCGTTGCTCTATTAATAGGTTTTCATAATGTTCCCTCCAATCACTTAAAGATATAGTTCCCGTCCATCGTTCACGCGTATTTGCTTTCATCCCTTTCAGAGTTCTCCATGCTTCCGTAGATCGAAATCCCCCAATGTAAGTCTCAATATCATTGCATTTTCTTTCCCACATACTATTCTTTTCCTCGGTTACTTGTTGTCGAACTTCCTTTTGTAACTTCTTATATGCTAACCAATTTTCATCTGTTGGATTCCTAACCAGTTATTATAATTCAACTTCTTTTCACTTATCTTCTCTTCAAGCTTATCCGTCATCCATATAGGTTGGTTCTTGATTTGCTCCTTATATCCTACAGCTTCCTGCATTGCTTGATGTACGGCTTGTGTAATTTGGGTATGTTCTTCTTCAATAGTATGCTTGGGTTGTTCTTTCTGCAAATGATGCTTGATACGTCGTTGGTAGAGGTATTTAATACTGTCATCTCCTAACAAGTTGACTTTATATCTTGGATATGACAGAGTGACTTGCTCCGTTTCAGCTTCTGTTGTGTCATATTTGTTGTTTGTGTTTTTGTTCATGTAAGGATAAATCATCTCAGAGACAACCATAAAATGATCCGACCCACAATTCGCTCCTCGCTTTACAGTGACATTTTTTATCTTTTCTTGGATAGATTGTTTAGTTATTATAAAGTCAATAATTGATTTCTGACCCAAAGACGGCCGTGTCCAAGTATACTGATGAATTTGTTTATGCTGGAAAAAGGTCTTGTTAATTTTCATATTATATTGTTTGCATGTATTCACCAATCTGTTACCACTGTCATTTGTATCTGGGTCTCCAAAACGTCCAACTACATCATCATTAAACCTCGTACCGACTTTTCCATTGAAATCTCCTGCAAGAATTAGTGTCTGGTGACCATGTCTAATTGGGTTACCATGTCTAATTGTGCACATAACTCATAATAGAAATCGTCCTTTATCTCTGCTATAGCGTCATCAGTTGGAGCATACACAGCCAAGATAACAATTTGTCTGCCAAAATACTTTAAAATGACTTTCAAAATTCTTTCATTAACGTAGATGATTTCGATTATAATATTATTAATTTATATTATATGTTTAATAAATTTCTTTCTAAGCAAAACTGCCACGCCCGCCTTACTTCGTTCGGACTCCACACCTGACCAAAAATACATTGGTCCATTATTTTTTACTTGCAGTAAATGCAAACCTTCAAAACCAATAAAGTTTAAACGTTCTTTGTCGATCTTAAATCTTTGGCTTGTTTCTTTGAACTTGTGTAACAAAAAAGAATATTACCAGGAAGTAATGTGCATGATGACTATTGTATCATTTGTATACTTTTTATACTACTAGGACTTAAAGAAGCTCTAGAAAAGATCAGAAGCAAGAGAAATGAGAGAAGATGGACAACAAGTGAAGGAATTTTAACGGCGAAAATTTTAAAATTTAAATAATCGGTAATGTCTATATTAAAAAAGGATGTGGTTTACAAATAAACTAATTGATATGTTGATGATGAGAGATGTCAAGTGGATAGCGTTATTCTTTCCTGCCTCCTTATTTCTTCCACACAATAATGGATCTCGAATTACTGCCTGGGAAATTATGACATTTCTTGATAAGCTTACAGGGGAAACTATTCCTTATTTCAATCTTACTATTCCAGCTTAAATTTCTTCTGGCGTTCTTGAAACATCTGTATACTCTTTTGTCTCAGCTTGAAAAGGTACACTGTTTTTTCACTCTTCTCTGCCTGACATTATTATTTTAAATTTTTCTGTTAAAGCTATAAGTGTGAAATATCCCAGTGAGCATTTTATTCCTATAAGGGAAATGCGTTCTAGGTAACGTCGTTGTTACGTTACGTAGGCCCATCTTTTGCCTGATATGAAGCAATAAAACGCAGATACGTAACTGTTCCCTAATGTTTCCTAAATGTGGCAAAACCTTGCGCAATGGGATACCGCGTACGTCTCAAAAGTGGCTCACATCTATAACTTTTTTATTTTTCAGATAAAAAAAAAGAGATTTGGTATGTTAGTATATGACATAAATTAGGATTGATTGACGTATTCAATTGTTTTTAGTCACTTCCTGTTTCACCGGAAATGATTACAACTTTTGATTTTTAATTGACACCCTGGCTATATTTCAATTTTTTTCGATAGAAAATGACACTCTGAATAGAATGACATATCATATGTCAACTTTTGACATTTTCGCATAATATGATTTATTTGAAATTGTAACATGCGGTTCATAACGAAAATTTGACTCGAAATACCAAGTGTGTTATGCCAAATTATTCCTAAAAAATGCTTTTTCCAAATATGCTAATGAGCCACACTTCTTCGATTTGAAAAAAATTGCGATATGTTTAAAAATATAATTTGGGCATCTTTTAACCGGCCAGGACAAGACACGAAAAACATTAGATGATCTAAAAAACTATTTTTTCAAGGCTTCTTGATTACAAATTAGTATTTTTCACACAGCCATGGCACTTATACACATGGATATTATATCGTAGTAGGTCGTTTCGGTGTCAATAATCGAGAAAAAATGTGTATATATCATCATATGTATGTCCTGAAACATTTAATGATGTTCGTTACTGTCTGTAGAAGTGTATTTTTAGCCTAATGTATTTTTTTCAAAAATAAAAAACAGATCCCAATCTCTCGGGTTATAAGTATGTATGCCAAGGCATTAGCCCCAATTAGCATTTTCAAAATAATTGGTTTACTTATTTTCTAAGTTGTTCGCATTCAAACTTGACATATTTATGTAAATCATAAGGTGATAATAGCGTCTGTTCGTCATGTTGGGCTATTTAAATATATATTTTTTCTTGGCGATAAGAAGGAGGAAGTTACAACTTATCGTCTTGTTCAGATATGAAAATGTCAGTATTCAGGAAATGCATAGACATTTTCTAAATACTGACATTTTAAACTTCAGATAGCATATTTATAACTGGCCTTTAATTGCGATAAAAAAATATAGAACCACTCTCTGTATACTTATTATTTACTAAACTTTGACAAGCTTATTTACACCAAACGTCTAAAGGTTGATTCTCACTATACCTTCCATATCAGCTCCCTTCTTTTTCCTTTCTCCCAGTTTTCCATTAGTTTACATAAAATATTATAGCATGTAAATGAATAGGATAATGCACACTATCCCATTCCGTTTCCCTTCCGTTCCATATCCTTTCCTTCCATACATTTTTTGGGCAGACGGACTGAAGCGTATTGGAAACAGCGTTGTCAAGTTCTTACATTTGTACCAGTTCTGTTAAAATTTTGCTGATATTTATTCATTCTTTCACCTCTTAATTAAATCTATTACCTTTTTTAAAAGATACACATTTTTAAAATAAACTTTCGTAGTGATATAAATAATTGTACAGTAAAAAGTGTGGAATTGATACGAAACGGAAGCTTACGTATAGCGACAATACAATAAAAAATACGGAACGGATATGGAATGGAAACGGAAGATATAGTGAGAATGAACCTTAATACGGATAAACTTATAATTTAAATATATCTGAGCTAATATTTTCTCGATTACCTACTAGATGTTCGGCATTCAAAATAATTGCCTCTTAATAAAAGTGTCTTTTATAGTGGATACTTACTTTATGGTATTTAATAATTTAAATGTTTATTATTATCCACTTGATTTATTTTTTTTATATTTTTAGATTCTGTTGTTATCATAATTTTGACTTCATATTAATCTTTAAAAAGTTTTGTTATACACCAACTTATGGCCAAACCGTAACCGAATACCCTAGTTAATTATGAGATTATAGTCTGTAAAACAAAATATAAGTTCCGTCACTTGTGCCGGCGGCAGGTATCAAAAGCCGCTTCACGCACGTGTTTCCCAGTGTATTACTGGTGTGTGGACTTTGGACCCACCATACACGGCAGATCACGTTCGGCGTATTACTCTGATTTTGGCGTTATTACAGAGTAGTTATTTTTCAAGTGATTATTTAATTTTCATTGCAAAATGTTACTGATCACATTAGCCTTAGTTAATTATTTATTAGTTTATTATAAAAAAAGCATAATTATTTTTATTATTTCTTAAAAATAATATTGAGTTTTTCGCCACTGGAAAAAAAATTATTTAAAATATCTAATTAGAATTACTCAAGAACACTTTATTTTTTTACATGAAAAATCATATACTGGGTGTGTCTCAAAAGTGGCTTATCCCCTATAACTTTTTTATTTTTTCAGATAAAAAAACGAGATTTGGTGTGTTAGTATATTATTATTATTATTTATTAACAAACCTCAACCCAAGAAAATATGACATTTTTATAGTTAAGAAATGGTTCAAAAAAACTTACGCAAATATAAAAAAATATATATCTAAACTTCATACTTTGTGTAAGAAATGAAAATAGTAATATTAAATCAGTTAAGCGGGAAGAAAAGTAATAAAGGCAGTGTTGCCACAGCTACCCCATTCGGGGTAGATCTACCTCTTTATAAAACAATTTAACCCTGTTATCTCGTGATAATCTACCCCGATGAGAAATAACCTAAATTAGGATTGATTAACGTTTTCAATTTTTTTCGGTCACTTCCGGTTTCACCGAAAATGACTACAACTTTTGATTTTTAAACGGCAACCTCGGCATTTTTCTACTTTATTCGATAAAAAATGACACTCTGAATAGAACGACATATTATGTCAACTTTTGGCATTTTAGCTTAAAAAAATCTTTTAAAATTTCAATATTGAGTGTCATAACTCTTTTAAAAACAAAACTTTAATCAAGGAGCCCTGGGAAAAATAGATTTGATCGTCTAATGTTTTCCATGTCTTGGTCAAAATGGTATTTTTAACCATATCTTAATTTTTTTCAAATGGAAAGAGGGTGGCTCATTAGTATATTTGGAAAAAGTATTTTTTTTACGAATAATTTCATGCCACATACTTGGTATTTCGAGTCAAATTGTCGTTATAAACCGCGTGTTACACTTTCAAATAAATCATATGTGAAACTGTTCTTTCTACTCAGAGTATCATTTTCTATCGAATAACGTAAAAAAATACCGAGGATACCATTTAAACATCAAAAGTTGTTGACATTTAGTAGTTTCAGCTTTGAATTTTATAGTGTACGTAATTCGTGTTGGAAAACCATATTACGCACTCATGGAATACTGCACTCGTGCGTAATATTATTTTTTCCAAAACACTCGTTACGTAATATACTTTTACATTATTTACTGTTGATATTGTGTAGCTTTATTTTTTTGTGTTTGTTTTTAAATTTTTTTTATTTTTGCTATATCTTTTTTATCTTGCCATGTCTAAATATTTATATGTAATATACCAATAAATGATGTAGTATATTTTTCTTTTGTAGATTTACCATTAGGTATTTTTGAAATACCCCGTCCCCTGCACCTTGTCGCACCTTGCGATCGGTAAAAATGCGGCTTCTATTTACCCCGGCTTCCACTCCTGTTTTCATCGAAATCCGGCGTATCGGACGAGGCGGCTTCTGGCTTTTGATACGCGATTTTCAAAGTGCCGATGCTAAGTGACCGAACTTATATTTTATTCTGTAAACTTTTAAAGTAATTTATATTGTTATAAGGAGATAAATATGAATATGCAGGTTACTGGCAAGAGGCTAGATTATAAATAACGCAATATCATCTGGAGCTGCATTTTTTGCAATTAAATAAAATGTTCTTTATAATTGATGAAGGCATTATATTTATTTCGTGGTTTCGTTTTTTTAAAGCATATACCTACCAGTATGGTATATCAAGGCGTTATTAATTCGGATATCAACCACAGATTAAATAAAACTTTCGATAAGTTTTAACCTCATCAGCAACTAATAGAGAATTTTTATATTCTTTGTCCACTGCTTTACATTATTAAAAATGAACTATAACAATATTATGGCCAATATATGAAGCTTGAGTTGAGTTATTTAACTACTAGCAGCTACTAGCGTTGGTTTGACCTGTTCCATCTGGTCCCTGCTCTAGTTACACATAAAATGTTCTTACTGGGTGGTCTTTTTCGACTACTCAAACAGTATGGTCATGGTCTGTTGCTTTACATTTGTTATGTCCTTCACTATATTAATCAAAATGTTAAAATTGTTTACCATCTAAAATACTGCAAATATTAGCCATTCAAGCCTAATCTAAAATAAATTGAAGATATTAAATTTGTGAAATAAGTGACATACCTAAATATTTTTTTTCATATTTTGTAATATCAGAAATATTACAGTTTTTATTATAAATTAGATATTTGTATTTTTTTATGTCACAAGGATATAAGATATCAATTTAACATATGTATTTTTGAACTTATAGGTATTATATGTATTCTGTAACACCATGTTTTTAATAACACTTACATGATATTTCAGAGAACCATTAAAACCAGGAAGTATTCTTGGAAAATTTGTATTGATAAATAAATACTGACATTCACACAATACTGACACACAATATATTAAAAAAAATATATATATATCACGCACAGTTGTTTCTACACTTAGGTACACATTAACCTAAATAATCCTTACTGCAATACTTAACTTATCGTTAATTACCTCTAATGTTCTCTGAATAATACATATTATGAACTTGCAAAATGACATATGTTTATAATTACCTACTTTAGTGTTTAGGTTTTTCCTAAAACAATAATGGTGTCAGAAGATTAAATGTTGATTAATAATAGTTGCTTATTGGTTAGTATACCGTATACCGTATGATCGAAAAAAAAACGGCGTTATGACATTATACTACACAAAGGTTGCAAAAAGTTCAACCAACAAGTGCAACAACTATAGAACATTTTGGCTTCTGTAACATCCCAGCAACTTCCAGCAAGATAATCTAAATGTAATAAATGAGCGTTTGAAATATTACCTCGACTCCCAAATACCTAAACAATAAGCAGGATTTGTCAAAGGCAGAGGTACCCGCGAACAAATAGGTAACCAATCTGCGACAACTGATAGAAAAGTGCAGAGAATTTAATGTACCCGCTGTCATGTGCTTTGTTGACTACAACAAAGCATTTGATTGCGTCAAATGGATAAAGCCCTGGAGGATTTTAAGAGACATGGTACCAGTAACCAGAACATCTTGTAGCAGAACATCTTGTAGGATTGATCGAGAGCTTATATACTGTCTGAACCATAGACTTAAAATAAAATATAGACTGAGCATCTCATTCATAAATAGCTGGAACATGCGGTCAGACAATATCTTGTTATTGTTGTGTTATTGTTTTAGGTTATAACGAGTGCGACACGAGCGATAGATAGGTTGTCTCTGTCGTAACGGTCGTTCCCTGACGACTCTGCCGAGAAACACAACACTGTCTTTCGTTTCTCAAGTACACCTGAACTCTCCGTATCATAGCCGGGTAATTTTTTTATTTTAATGAAGCTATAATTAAATTAAAAATATATCGTATTGAAACTTTTTTATATTTTATTAAGATTTAAGACAGGTTTTTTAAATAAAAGTTTAGAAAAAACGTCTTAGAGTCCAAAAAGGATAAAAATATTAAAATACACGTCATAGAAGAAATTTTATAATCGAAATTACGTAATTTTTGAAATTAATAATAAATTATTAATTTTAGTCAAACATTTACAACCCCTAATATTAATCAAAACAGGATCTATTCCACAGATATAATAGAATCGGCGACAGGGAGAAAAAAAAAATATGATTGTTGTAATTTTATTTCTGGTTAAGTGATGTCTTATTATGTAAATTAGAGAAAACATAAACCTGTTCCATTAAAGCAAGGAAGGTGATAGAAAGTGGATAAAATGAAAACTACATTTATTTAACTCGGTACTGTCTTCATTATACCGGGTGCGTCCCAAAAGTGGCTCATCCCCATAATTTTTTTATATTTTCAAATAAAAAAAACAAGATTTAGTATGTTAGTATATAACATAAATTAGGATTGATTGACGCATTCAATTGTTTTTGGTCACTTCCTGTTTCACCGGAAATGACTATAACTTTTAATTTTTAAAGGGCACCCTTGGTATATTTCTACTTTATTCGATGGAAAATGACACTCTGAATAGAATGACATATATCATATGTCAACTTTTGACATTTTTGCATATGGTTTAATTGTAATTGTAACACGCGGTTCATAACGACAATTTGACTCGAAATACCAAGTGTGTGGTATCAATATATTCATAAAAAAATGCTTTTTCCAAATATGCTAATGAGTCACCCTTGTTCCATTTGAAAAAATTGACGTATGTATGATTAAAAATACGATTTGCACATCTTTTAACCGGCATAGACAAGACACAAAACCTATTAGACGATCAAAACTATTTTTCCAAGGCTCCTTGATTAAAACTTTGTTTTTAACAACACCATGGCACCCTGGATTGAAATTTAAAATACGATTTGTTTTTAAGCGACAATGTTAAAAGTTGACATATGATATGTCATTCTATTCAGAGTGTCATTTTTTATCGAATAAAGTAGCAATATACCGAGGGTGCCTTTAAAAATCAAAATATGTAATCATTTCGGTGAAACAGGAAGAGACCAAAAACAATTGAATACGTCCAATAAATCCTAATTTATGTCATATACCTACTAACATACAAATCTGTTTTTTTTATCTGAAAAAATAAAAAAGTTATAGGGGGTGAGCCACCTTTGAGACGACCCGGTATATTAAAAAATATTGTTTCATAATGTAATATCATTTTAAAATTCTTTTATGTTATTTTAGATTCTGAAGATAATTTTAGAATAAACCGGGATATATTTTTAATAAAAACATTATTAATTATTAACAGGGTTATAATTATGATTTTGTTACAATGTAAGTAAGTAAATAATGTAATGTAAGAGAAAAAAATCAGATTTTACATTTTACTAAAATATTATCTAAATAAGCGCCTTTCTACAACAACGCCACTGACTCCCAATGGGCAAATTGAGAGTTGCCTACCGGTCAAAAGTCGTTTCAAGACTTAAATGGATTATTTAAGTCAAATTTCTAGCAAATTTGGCACTGGCAAACCATATTTTATAGTTTTTGAACAGAAAAAGTCAGTAAAATAAACACTTAAGGACTACAAGCTAAGAAAATGCGTTAATACAGCCGGGGAGATAGCGGCAACAAAGCTTTACCGCACACGTGCGACACGTACTACAAGGTAATAAATGAATGAATAGGCTCCCTCGCCTCTAATCGGTGTTGTCATATTGTAAAGAACTTATCCTTAT
The DNA here is from genome assembly GCF_002938485.1 of Sitophilus oryzae. NCBI lineage: Eukaryota > Metazoa > Arthropoda > Insecta > Coleoptera > Curculionidae > Sitophilus > Sitophilus oryzae. Next base: position 350,226 of record NW_022146697.1, read on the forward strand.
TAAACAGTATCCGACTTATAATTTAGTAGTATAAGGACTATTTAATACATCTATGGAATATTAAAACCTACTTTATTAAACTGTAGTATTAATATCTCAATATATGTGTATAACAAGAAAAAAATATTGATAATATTAAAGACGTGACAACATAGAAGTAAACATGTGTACAAAAAAGGTTGTTTGTCCGCGTTGAGATGTAAATAGTGTAGTCTATATTTTATTTTAAGTCTATGGTCTGAACACTTTCAAACATATAAAGGCGTCCGACAGGGGTGTATATATATCTCACCCATCCTCTTTAATATATATGTTATTATGCGGAGAGCTCTGGAAGACTGGGATGGAGGTGTCAGTGTGGGAGGAGCTAAAATCAATAACTTGCGATTTGCAGACGACACAACATTAATATATAGCGATCAGTGAAGAAGAAATGGCGAGTCTACTGTTGCGAGTGGAAAATGAAAGTTCTGAGTTGGGACTAACTATCAACCGCCAAAAAACGAAATTAACGTTCGTGGATAGAGGAAAAACCTTACAAAAATCTTTCCAGCTTAATGGTATCGAAGTGATTCATGATTTTGTTTATCTAGGATCAAACATAAACGACGAAGACAACTGTAAAATAGAAATTAGACGCAGAATAATACAGATAACAAAAACTACCACAACTCGTCTTACAAGAATATGGCAGAGCAGAGTGGTAACAACCCACATCACAAAAAAGAATTTGCTGCACACAATTGTCTTCTCAATATTTCTTTATGGAGTGGAATCCTGGACCATCAAAGCACCGGAAAGGCGCATGATAGACAGCTTTGAAATGTGGTGCTACATACGTACGCTGAGAATACCTTGAACAGATAGAAGAACTAATCTATCAATAATTAATGAGCTTAACATAAGCACCCGACTGTCGGCAATCTCTCTGAAACCCATCCTCGAGTACTTTGGACACATTGCTCGAAGACCTGCCAACAACATGGAAAAAATTATTATAACTGGTGTCCAAGAAAAAAGATGTAGAGGTCAGTTCCCAACAAGATGGATCGATCAAGTAAGACAACAACGGGTCTACCCCTACACTCAGCTATCCATCGAGCTGAAGACAGATTAGCCTGGAAAGATCTTATAAACCAAAAAGTATTCTCATAGAAGTCACGACCCTCAGCTATGAGGAACGATTGGAGAGAGATACTACACAAATCTGGCTTTGGCAATAAATTATACGGAAAATTACAAAACATGATAATTTTTTTTTTGGTTTGTATCTAACTTTTGCATGTGTATTAATGAATTCTACGTTGGTGTATAAGATTATTAAGAGAATCTCTTACATAAAGTAAATTACCCGTAAAATTAAATATAATTACTGAACATTTTACATACACACATACACAAATATACATACTGAACATTTTATTATTTTTTAAAGTCATCAACGACATATAAGGTCTGTTCGTTTTTCTGTTATTATCGATTCTGAATCGTCCTAGAACTCTCCAGCGCATGCGCAAACGAAATAATGTCTTCATATTTCCTTCTGCGCATACGCATCACAATTCTAGGACGGTTCAGAATCGGTAATAACAGGAAAACGAAAAAAGCTATAGTGTGACCAACGGATCTGTAGCTACGGGGTATCGGCAGGGGAACGCAGTTGTAAACAAAACACGCCCAATTTCATTCATAAAATAGGCATGGGCGTACGGTGTTATATGAAAATAATGTGTATCATAAATATAATACTCAGATTAATAATTTTTTTCAAAAAACTTTATGCTGTTTGAATCGTTACTGTTGAGTTAGCAGATAAACACTAAAAGCTTTTATTAAAGCTCCCTTAAATATTTTGAATCATTTTATTATTGTGTTGTTAATATAATAGAAGAAATAATTACAGCTGGGGGTTGGAACCTTTGGTGTTACACAGCCAAATAAAACACTAAATCAGTACAATACACCAAAACACTTTCAATTTTACACTGGACCCACGTTTCGCTAACCATGTCTGCCATCAGCAGATGATCAAGACTGAGTCTTGAGGTATATTTATTTATATATCTGTACTAACTATATTTTTTTCTATAATACATAATTTTAGATATAACTATTTCCAGCAAAAAAAATCTTGAAAATAGTTAACTTTGAAAGCGCAAACAAAACATAATTTTACTCACCAGCAGATCCAATATTGCCTATTACACCAGATATGGTATCGCTCCGCCAGCAGTTTTTAAAGGTCATTGTCTACCCATATGTTTCATCCAAATAGATAATACTTGGCTATATTCTCGAATTTCGCGTATATATTTATATCTCTCTCTGCAATATAAAGGGCCGCTCCATTAATATTTATCTGTTATTTTGACATTTATGCCAAAAAAAATCATTTGATTTTAATAACCCCCTAAGCGTTTCCCTGCAAAAGGAAAATTCGATTCTTCCTGCAATTTCTTGCAATAGCTTTCTAATTGTGGGGACGAGTTTGAATTCGAGATAAAATCTATTTATCAAATTCCTGACCACTTCGAAAAAGTCGTCGAGCTTTTCGACAGCAGTCTCACGTGGTCGCTTCTTTCCAAAGCTGGATATCATTTTATCGGGGTTAGTTTTCAGCCTTTTTTATATTCTGTGTGAATTTTTTTTATAGCCGATACGCTAACTCCGGTATATAGAAATATCCGCTCAAGTTTACGTTTAAGCGGCAACTTAAGCGAACTCTCTGTAGCTTCTTCATCGCAAACCCTATTATGAACACAAGGAAATAAACCAAATGAGATTTCATCCACGTTATTATTAACTTACCTATATAAATTAGCTATTATTTCTCTTGTCTGACTATGTAGTGTCTTACCCTTAACAAATTTATTAATTTTAAAACACAAATATACGATCAAACTTGATATTAATAATTAAAAACTACAAACGAAAACCATTATAACAAGATAGCAAAACAATAAAACACAACTTAAATATCAAATATACGAAAAATATAGGAATAAAGTTTAGGATAACCGGTATAAAATAATGAAATAAAGTAATAATGATCAAAAAAATGACACCGCCACTGGATATTTCAATAGTATTCAATATTCTTACTCTTTTCAGAAGAGACCGTGAAGTTGGGGATAAAGCAAGCGAATAGGAAAGGCGTAAAGCAATGGCAACCGCGTGGTAACAAATCCTGTGACGTACTCTCGCCAATCATGTTCGATGAATAGGCGGCCATGCGCGGCGATGCCGGTTTGCCAATGATATCGTTGAAAAATCTTCAACTTTCATAATAAGCAGATTATACAGAATGAAAGAAATAAGTTATTAAATAAAACATATCAAACAATATGAACTACGTTAAAATTCCTTAGTAATATACGTCAGAATATATGCTAAACACATTATATATAATAAAAATATATTAAATTTATAGTTCATGTCTGGCAATTTTGCAATTTTATAGATAAACGTGGCAATATCGATTTTTTTTCTCGCATTCCTTCCGTAGCTTCAGATCCGCTGGTCAAACAGTACAAATGTCATTTTTCCTTATTTAAATTTGTACTACTCTTAATATTCTATAACATATTTTTTATATTACATTTAACACTTTCATATTACACATAATATATGTGTTCTTTCAGAGAACAAATAAATAAATGAAATATATTCTAGGAATATTTCTATTGATAGATACTCACCGTACACAATATATTTAAAAAAAATATACCTATCACACCCAGTTGTTTAGATACTTACACATTAACCTAAATAATCCTACTGCTATGTTTAACTTATAGTTAATTAACTTTAATATTCTCTGAATTGTACAAAACAACTTAAGCATATCGCGCACTTATGCGAAGCGCGGCGCGGCGCAGCGCGGCGAATTTTTGATGGGTCCGCTAACTTATGCACGGTTTTGCGTACGCGGTTGGTATTTAAAGTTGTTTTGAGCTGACCGTTTTAATTTTAGTGTTATCTCTATGACGGTTTGATAAAGGTGTGTTAAAATTTCATTATGTGCTCAAGTTCTAGCAGCAGTTCAGAGGGAGATTTTCTTACTTTATGTACAATAGCTGAGGAAGAAGAAATGCGTGAGAACAAAAAAAGAAAATCTTGGATTCATAATATAAATATAAAAAGAAATACGTACGGAGAATTCCATCACCTTCACTCAAAATGAATTGTATAATTAAAATGAACGTTTCATCATCCATGATAAAACAATAATTAAATTACAAGTACTAAACAAACTCAAACGAAACAAAACGGCTCTTGATTAAACGTAACCTAAATGCCAATTAGTAATACATTAATCGTAGAATCCTTCATCCGAAGACACCCGAAATAGATTTCGAAAATGACCGAAAACAGAGATAGTTTCCGCAGACCACCGCGCACTAGGGCACGCGAAGCGCGCCGAAGAATTTCCTCGCTTTGGATTCCAGGTCTGCAACGAACGGCGCTTCGGCGCGCGGTGCAAGCGGTTGCTTCGCTTGAGTCAGCGGACGTGCATTATATAACACAAATTTAATCCGTTGCACGGTTTTTCGCCGCGCTTCGCCGCGCCGCGCTGCGCATAAGTGCGCGATATGCTTTACAAATAGATATCTTAATTAGTGAAATGACATGTTCGACTTTTAAAAAGTCAGAAAAACAAAAGTTATTAATAGTGAATTGACTATTATTATCTAAAGTTTATAATTGCTTTAAGTATTAAATGGAAACGGTTTTTCCTAAAACAATAATGGTGCCATAAGTTACCAGTTTTAATTATGATTAATAGTAGCCGTTTATTGAATGGTGTATCATATATTATAGCGACGAGAAAACAGCACTATGTCTAAATTTACAATATATTCAATTTATTGTTATTTATTACACGAACGTATACTTTAAGACATTAGATAGAAGAGATCATTAATAAAAGGCAATTTATTGCATGAAGACTAGGAAACATAAATATCTTATAGCTTAGCTTACAGCTTTAAGAATTTTAGTCGGTTTTCTAATATTATAAAAATAGGTATAAAATTTATCATGTCTGTATTTTGGTATCCTGTTGAATATTGGTACGACATAACCTGGTTCCAGACCACTTTCTGTTCATGGCGAACAGTAGATGGAAAACTTTAAGCACCTCTAGACCAGCTAGGAAAACTTAGCGAAAAGACGATCTTAGAACAGAGGGAAAGCTCATAACTAAGTCGCGTAAAGATATCGCCAGGTTAACGATGGTTTATACGGGACACTAACCAATTGGTGAACATGCGGCGAGAATAGGCATCGATTTTAACGAGGTTTTCCGAATCTGAAAGGACCTAAAGCTTTTCCTAATTCTCGTTTTTCCTAAAATGCTAAGTTCCTAATCGGCTAGCTTCGGCTGTGATCGGATTTCCTAATATCTCATTCCTACATGTAAGCACCAGCTGGTAAAGCAGTACGACAAGGAGACGCGATATCCCCAAATCTGTTTACAGCAACATTAAAAGAGATCTTTCGTCAACTGGACTGGACCAACAAAGGATTAAAAATAGATGGAGAATATCTCGACCATCTAAGTTTCGCTGATGACATAATCCTAATTGCCAATAGTCCTGAAGAACTACAAGCACAAATAAATGAACTAAATACAGATAGCAATAATGTGGGTCTCAAAATTAATTTAGCAAAAACTAAAGTGATGTACAGGCTGGACCATTTTGGTTGTTTCTATAGGGTATCTAGGAAACCGTAAGAAATACTAAGTCGATATCTTTAAATAAATTGGAATTTTAAAATTAATAGTGAAAATAAATATATAGTGTTATATATTTTCGAGAAGCCCGTGCCAAATTGAATCAGGAAATTTAAAAATATTCAGGGTGTTGTATTTAAAAAAAACATAAGTATAGTTAATATCTAAAAAAATATTTTTTTCGAAAAAAGTCTGACTACGCCACCGCTTTCTACACAGAATAGTGCCTTTAGAATGTTTAATTCATTTTTGCGTAATTGTTGAAATAAACTAACTATCAAACATCTTCAAAAAGTACAAAATTTGAGAATCCCCCTGTAGCTTCGAAACCTATCCAGATAGCCACGATCCGTTTGCGCCATTGTGATTTTTTGAAAAAAAGAACCCGAGACTACAGTATCAAAATTTGAATATTTCTCACGGTTTCCTATATAGATACCCTATAGAAAACAACCAAAATGGTCCACTCTGTACAACGAACTAGTGGAAAGAAAAGACATTCTAATAAATAACACAATACTGGAAATAGTAGAAGAATATATATTTGGGACAACTAATACACAGCTCGGGATCTCTACTACCAAAAATCAACAGAAGAATTAGGTTAGCATGGAGTACTTATGGAAGAAATTCAATCTTATTTAAATCTATAGAATGCCACTCTATCTAAAGAAAAAAACATTCGACCAATGTTTACTCCTATAGTCATGACCTATATACATGTGAAACCTGGACATCATAAGAAAACTGCAGGTCGCACAAAGTTCAATGGAACGAAATATGCTGGGAATAACCAAGAGAAACCGCAAGAGAATAGAGTGGATACGACAAAAGACCCAGGTAATAGATGTCATCCACAGAGTCAAATCGCTCAAATGGCAATGAGTAGGACACCTGGCAAGCAGAAGAGATAACAGATGGATCACAAAATTACAGCAACAATGAATTTAGAGACCTAAAGGCAGACCAAACTTGAAATGGGACCATAATATTAGGAAATTAGCAGGGATAACTTGGGCCCGCATAGCCAGCAATATAGGCAACCGTCGTACCCTTACGACTTCAAAGAGAGTACATAAGGGAGGCTACATCATAATTGGAAATGATTGAATAAATAAAAATGATGATGATGATGATCACATGTAAGCAGGGCCGCTTTATCCATTAGGCAACATAAGCAGCTGCCTAGGGCGACAGAAAAATGGGGGGCGGCAATTTTTTTGAAAATCCAAACAACTCGGAAAATAATATCTTCATAAATAAAACATACTGCCATGGTATCGTATTAATTTTGAATTATTATAATCAAATATTACATTTTTTTGCATCTTTTGCATCTATTAATCTTTTAGTAAGACGATTCGAATTTATATAATTTCTTGCCTTGATTTTTTTGCCCAAAACATTTCATCTTCTAAAGAATACATTTTGTAATTTTTAATTTAACGTTATTATTTTTATTATTTGTATTTTGTATGTTTTTATTGTCACTATTTAGTGTTAAAATGTTGTTTTTAAGAGTTCACTTTTGACGTTCTTTTAAATAAAATGTACAGGGTGGGTCAAAAAATTAGCAACAAATGGGAAAATATATAATAAAGAAATGTCATTAGAAAAAATTATGCCATTTAAAAAAGACAACTTTTTTAATACTCAATTAAAAATTCCATTTGTTGCCTGTATTAGGTACAAAAAAATTACTGGAATTTTTGTTAGTGAGAGGAGGCGGCAAAAAAATGATGCCTAGGGTACCAATTTACCTTTACGCGCTCCTGCATGTAAGCAAGGAAAGTAACGTATAAAATTTATACGTTGTTCCAGCTGATATAAAGCTGATTCCAGCTGATCTGTTTAACTGATGAATTTTAGGTTATCCAATTCATTTGAATTTTTTTTCAGAACAGTACACCTTTGACAAAACTAAAAAAAATAGGCAAATGTAAGGTAAGTCAGTAAAAAGAATTTAATTATTCAAATAGAAATATGAATTATTTTGGAAATTATCACAAGAATATGGTAACAAGAATAAGATATAGAAAAGCAGAGGAGTTCATTCTCAAAAATAAGGCATACATTTTGTTCCAAATTTACGTGGGTATTGAACTGTAGTGCTGTCAATAATCGCAGCGAAATAAAGTGTTGTTAAGTGTAGAATTGCGGTTTTAGGTAAAGTGATAAAACGATGCTCTAACCTAATTACATCGATCTGCTATCTATCGGAGTCCCGTTTTCTAATCAAAGGAACTTTTACTTTTAATCTGAATTTCCAAGCCTTTTTAAATATTCTATTCGATATGTCAACACTGGGCGTCAAACAAACTAACATCTGGGTAATTGCTTGGTATTTGGGGCTGTTTATTGATTGCTGCCGGCCACACACGGCGCGGCGGTTCTCAAAATGTTGCCAAAATTTTTTCAAGTTTTCAAAGTTAAATAACTCGGTTATTAAATTTATTTTAAAAATGGTAAAGAGAAAATATTTTTCTTTTGGCCATATCTACTTTCCCTTAAAATACTTGCACTTATTTCTGGAACACCCTCTATAGCCCGCGCTTATTTTCATTTAAAGAAACGACATTACAAATAAAGATTACAAATTCATTTATTTTTTATTGCTCTGCTATAAACCTTAACCTATACTTCATTAACAATTCTTATCTAAAATACATTCATACGAGATAAATGCTCGTAATTGTTGAGCTTTTATTACAAGTCAATAAGCACTTTTACTTAATTGCATGGAAGGAACTGTGCTCCACAGATATTAAATCTGTAGCCGCGTCATTTTGAAGTCTCGAACCTAATGGATCGGGAATGAGCAATAATGATAATGCGGGTCATTTATGCACGATAAATTTTTAGTATCTCTTATATAGTTATTGCTTACTATCGATATTACTTTCGGTGACTTTCCTGATTGAAATAGGTATTCACATTTCTGAAAATCATTTTGAAGATCTAATCTGTTCTATTAATTATTTAATTACCATTTGTACTTATCCAATATTCATGGAATGGGTATGGGTGATCCCATACAGTATTTTTTATGTCGCTTACTATTCGCTTTGATGATTCGATTCATGATTATTGAACATTAACTAATAGACATTTTATATCAAATACACTGAAAAAATAATTTGCTAATTTAATAACAATATTGAGGGTTATTTTTTGCCACAGATTAGTGTCATAAATTCAGTAACATATACCGGGTGCGTCTCATAGGTGGCTCACCCCTATAACTTTTTTATTTTCTCTTTCAGATAAAAAAAAAGAGATTCGGTGTGTTAGTATATGACATAAATTAGGATTGATTGACGTATTCAATTGTTTTCGGTCACTTCCTGTTTCACCGGAAATGACTACAACTTTTGATTTTTAAATGGCACCCTCGGTATTTTTTTACTTTACCGGATAAAGAATAACATTCTGAATAGAATAACATATCATATGTCAACTTTTGACATTTTGAGCATTTGATGTTATAACTTGCGGTTCGTAACGAAAATTTGACTCGAAATACCAAGTGTGTGGTATCAAATTATTCGTAAAAAATGCTTTTTCCAAATATGCTAATGAGCCACCCTCGTTCCATTTGAAAAAAATGAGATATGATTAAAAATGCGATATGGACATTTTCTAACTGGCCAGGACAAGACACTAAAAACATTACAGGGTCAAATCTATTTTTCCAAGGCTCCTTAATTATTTAACATAGCCATATGGCACTCTAGATTGAATTTTAAAATACGATTTTTTATTAAGCGAGAATGTCAAAAGTTGACATGATATGTCATTCTATTCACAATGTCATTTTCTATCAAATAAAGTAAAAAAATACCGAGGGTACCATTTAAAAATCAAAAGTTTAAAAGACCAAAAACAATTGAATACGTCAATCAATCCTCATTTATGTCATATGCATACCAAATCTCGTTTTTTATCTGAGAAAATAAAAAAGTTATAGGGGGTGGGCCACTTTTGAGACGCACCCGGTATATATCAATTTAATATTAGTAGTAAGAAGTTTCACTTCAAATATACACACATAGTGCACACACTGTTTTTTATTATTCGGTAAAAAATCAAGTATTTTTTTGTTGCTACGATTTTCTTGTCATAAATACATCAGTAACAATGTCAAAAACTATCTAAACGTTTAAATATAATTAATATTAAAAAAGGAAGTCATTCAAATTACATATCTTCGTATTTTAATAGTAGATATTAAACTGGCTCTGCCTAATGTCGCCAATGAGACTTTCTAATTCATTAATTAATATTTGCATTACAAGAAGGATGTAATAAATTACTGGAATACAATACAGCAATTTCCATAAAACGTTAGCGATAAGTTTTCATTGTTAAGTCATCCGCAGTGTTATTTTCTATGTAATTTAAGTATATTTATATAAGGGAAGATTAAAAATGTTTTCAACAAAGTAGGTTAAGTGTAAAATAATATGTTTTGTTGCTATTATGTTACTCGCATGGCGTATCTATAGAAATAATATATTATGTTCTATGGTTGCGGTATAAAAAGTTATGCAAATTTTTAACGAATGGTCGCATTAAATGGGTTAATTTTTACAATGACTTGTTTTGCATTATTTTAATATCCTAATGATTAATTATGACAGCACGAATAATTGGTCTTTTAAAATTTATTGTAACAATTATAATACTTTCAGTGACCTACTTAGACCTAAAGACAACAAGAAAAAGTCGTACAATAAATAGATTAACAACTAACCTTATTGATAATATCTAATTTCATTATAATATAACTAGTTGACGAAAAGAACTTAAATTTATTTGATTAGATATATTCTAGACATGTTCTGAATATAAATCCTACAGAATTGCCATTTAATCAAACCTTAGAATAAAATTTAGCGATTTTTAGAAATTTTAGAGCCTTGGCATTTTTACCTTGCTCTATTCTTGGAATATATGATTGGATATATAAGCAATAAATTGCTATTCAAATGTATGATAAATAGATATTTTAAACAATAAACACTAATAAATGCAATATTTATACATTCAGTATATGAATATATTTAACCCCAAATTACGACAAAGCAAACAGGATTCAGGACTAGGAACACGTGAACATATATTAAATATCCGTCAGGTCATTGAAAAAGCCCGAGAATTTAACAGTCCGCTCTATCTTTCTTTCATAGACTATAGAAAACTTTTGATAAAATCAAATGGTCAAAACTACGGGTAGTTCTTAAAGAAATGGTCGTGCGTGCTTCTCTATTTAATTTCACTAATCCATAATCTGTACATAAATACCAAAAGTAGAATTACCATTAATGACGTTACTTTACATGACTTCCAACTCACCTAGGGTGCACACTGTCTCCACAACTATTCAATATACAGAAAAATATATAGTCTCATGCCGAGGGCTCTAAAACATTGCCAAGGAATGACAATGAATGGTCATATAATCACCAGCCTCAGATTTGTGGACGTTGCGGTACTTTTGGCTGGAAGCGAGAAATTACTCCAGGTTCTAAAATTGGTTGAAGAGGAAAGCGACAATTGAAATTAATCCTTCCAAAACAAAAATTATGATTATGGACAGATAAAGCAACAACAAACTAGATATAATATAATACATACTGCCATTACTCGCTGACGAGTATTTGACACGCATCAGAAGATGGTCACGCAAGGTGTTTTGTTTCATGACCTTTTCTGTTACTGAAAGGCCCGATACGTGATGTTATCTGTCTACCGCACTCCGGACATTCAAAAATCTCTTTGCTTTGTTGCCTCTTTACTTTTTGGTTGTCGCTGTTAACTGAGTTTACAATTCTTCTCCAATGAGTTCTATTGTTAGTTGTTTTTTTCCACTCATTCTGCATATTAATCCCCTTTAAGTTTTCGTGGAAAATATCCTTGTACATTTTGAGTTGTCCACCCGGCCTCGTCTTACCGTCTACAAGCTCACCGTAAAGCAGAGATTTTGATATGCGGTTTTCTTGCATTCTGCATACGTGACCAGCCCATCTTAAGAGGGATTTTGTAACCATGACTCCAATACTCTCGAAGTTAGCTTGTTCAAGGACTGATACGTTTGAGACATGATGGAACCACCGGATTCTTAAGAGTTGTCTAAGGTGTCTCTGTTGCAACTTGTTTAACGCGTTCATGTGTCGGCGGTACGGCACCCAGGTTTCGCTCCCATATAGCATGGTGGGGATTATAATTGCTCGGTACACTGCAAGTTTCGTTTTTGTACTCAAGTCATAATTGTAGAAAACCTTGTCTTTTAATTTCCAGAATGCTCTTGAGACGCTGCTAATCCTGTGCTGGATTTCAGAGTCGATATTGGCCTTTTCCAAAATCAAATACTGCCGACGCGACGCGACGTAATTGAATTCCGCTACATATTCCAATAGTTCTTCTCCGATTTTTATAGCATTGTTGTGATCTTTCGGGGGAGTGCACATGATTTTGGTTTTGTCGATGCTTAGCTTAAGGGCCAAAGCCTCGTATGCCCAGATATATGTGTTCAACATTTCTTGTAATTGTTGTAACGTTTTTGCAACTAGAGCGCAGTCATCAGCGTATTGGATTTCTGTGATGAATTTTGTACGTGTTTTTGCCCTGAGTCTTTTTATGTTGAACAAACCGCCGCGCCGTCGCCGCGTCGTATCTATATCTAATGCCCAATCTTCTCTCCTGCAGTTTGCTGTCCACTATAATGGAGAGCGCTGCCATGAATATGTTGAATAGGAGAGGCGCTAAGACACATCCCTGCCTAACTCCTGTATTTGTTAGGAAGGGATCGCTCAGTGATCCATGATGGTGACACTCTTGACTTGTTGTTATGGAGGCTTTTACACACTGCAAGAAATTTATTGGTAACTCCGAACTTTTTCATAGTTGCCCAATAGTCAGGCAAACTTAAGAGCGAAAAACTCATAATCATCAATTCAAAGTTAGTCAAAGAGTGTCTCTAGGTATTCTGAACAAACTAGGCAAAGAAAATAAAGTCCTCCTATTCTGGGGCTAGCCCACCAAGGTATAGGAGGTAATGAAAAAGCAAACGATCTATCTAGAAAAGGAACGAACACTCACTAATTGAACCAGAACCGATGATCCTGATTCCTATGTGGAAACTAACTTAAAGCAAAACTTAATGACTTGGAGGACTCCATTCTTAATCTGGAATGGGAATCCTCCGACGGTCTAAAAAAGTAGAAAGAGAAGAAATTTCTCAGGACTTACAACCGAGAAAAATCAAAGATTTTCATTGATTTAAGTAAGAATAATATTCGGATCGTCACAAGGCTTATAACAGGACACTGTCTCCTCAATGAACACCTCAGTTGATTGAAATATAGAAAAAAAGGTGAATGCAGATTCTGTGGGGAAAATGGGGAAACATCAGAACACCTCATCACTGAGTGCGCCGAGATGACAACCATTCGTACCATAAACTTTGGTACGACTGTTATTGGTGATGGAGAACTTCTATAAAACCATCTCAGATACTGGCTTTTACCAAAGCCCTGAGACTATGATGAGTTATAACTTATGAAAAAATAGATCTATAATGTCGCAGTGATTAATTTCCTCCCTTCCATGCAATCTATGATATTTCCTCCTTGACATCTTTTAAATATATATTTTTTAATTTGTTGTCATGTCAGTTTTTTTGAAGTGCAACTTCTTTACGTGCGTTGGGAGTTAAAATTCAAGGCCGTGACACAAAAGCGCAAGACGAAAAATGGTAAGGACAGCCTGCAGCTTAGAAATACGTAGAGCAGTCTTCGTGTTTATTAAAAATAAAATATTTTAATACAAATATCGTGAAATCAAATGATTTATTAATTCTTCTTCTTCTTCTTATCACGCCCTCTCCTGCCGAAGGTTGGCAATCCAAATGGCAATTGTGGCTCTGGACACTGCAGCCCGGAAGATTTCCGCAGACGAGCGTTCAATCCATCTCCTTAAATCTTTTAGCCATGAGTTCTGGCGTCTTCCTACTGATCTTTTCTCTTGCACTTTGCCCTCTATTATGAGGCGCAGTATTTCGTATCTACCACCTCTCATCACATAACCCAGGTATTGCATTTTTCTTTCTTTGATGGTGTTCAGTATCTCTTTTTGTTTCTGCATGCGCTGGAGTACTTCATCGTTGGTGTTCATTTGTACCCATGAGATTCGCAGCATCCGTCGGTATACATACATTTCGAAGGCTTCTATTCTCTTTTCGGTCTGTGAATCCAGTGTCCAGCTCTCATATCCATAAACACAGAGAAGACGTAGCATCTGGCCCTTCGAGTTCTGAGTTCCGCACTGAGGTCTCGTCTTGTAAAAAATGATTTCATTCTCACAAAGATTTTTCTCGCTTGCGTTAGATACGATAGAATATACATCATTACTATACAATACAGACGGACAGACGGTCATTTTAATACAAATTTTGTGAAAGTGAATCAAACTATACTTCATGTTATGACCTATTCAAACTACACTTTTTCAAACATGTCCATCAAATCCTTCAATTTAATAGGTGTTAGTAAGAAGTTTCACTTCAAATATGCGCGCATAGAGCACACACAATTTTTTTTCAATAATAATGGCCCTCCATCGGAAATACTGCGTCCATGACAGTTGCTAAATTATATAAATGAGAGGAATTTTGTTATTGGGTACGGATTTTATTCCTCATAAACTTTTTTTGGAGAAGTCAATCATTGTTTTCAGCTTATTCAATCATTTCCATTTATGGTGTAGCCTCCCTCACATACTCTCTTTGTAGTTGGGCCCATTCTTGCCTATTGTTGGCTATGCGAGCCCAAGTGATCTCTGCTAATTTCCTAATCTCATGGTCATCCAATCTCAAATTTGGTCTGGTTCTAGGTTTCTTAATTTCTCATGGGTACCATGTTGTAATTTTTGTGGTCCTACTGTTGTCCGTTTTTCTTGCCAGATGTCCTGCCCATTGTCATTTGAGGAAGTTGACTCTGTAGATGACATCTATTACCTGGATCTTTTGTCGTATCTACACTATCTAGACTCTATTTTTTACGGTCCTCTTGGTTATTCCCAGTTGCCGCGTCCTTTTCTAATTCGAAGTTCAATAAAACAAAAGTTTACTTAATTGGGATGAGTTACATAGAGGCCACTAGCTTTTTAATTTTAACAGCCGGGTGGTCGGGGTTCAAAGATCTTAATAAAATTGCGCCACGAGATTATACTCTATGAACTCGGCATAAAAGGTGTTACTATTAAGTAGACTTCAACACTAACCTCGAACTGTTGAGTGCAACTACCATGAACTTCAAATATTACTATAATTACTTGAACTTAAGTGACTCTAACTTAACTATGAGACTAGACTGTAAATAATACCACTAAAAATATTTAAGCAATTTATTAAAATATCAAAAAGTTAATATTTAAAGAAATGGAACTGAATGTAAATGAATATACGTTGAAAAGTAAAATAAAATTTAAATAAAGAAAACTAACTAAAAGTATGACGTCATAATCCCCCTTACTTAAACTAAGTACAATATTCTAGGTAGATTACAAATATCAAACTACATCTAAACAGTCTTACTCTAAGTCTTGAAAATACTCGGAAGTTCCTCCAGCTGAGCTACAGTGTATAGCTATGGGGTGGCTACAGCAGGGTACAGCAGCTCGGTGTACTGTCACTGGAGCCCGTCAGCAAATGTACAGGCAGGTGTAGGACTTCAACGGGTACCTCTACATGGACAACAGGAACGGATGGAATTCTGGACTGTTCTGTGCTCTACGGTCTGGACCGGTCTTCTTGCTCTTGGAACTCTACTCGGGGACTTCTTGGGCACGTGGAATCGGGACAACGGTCGGAAAAGGCTATTTTAATCCCATTACGGAAATTGGTCGGTGGTACATCCAAATTCAACAAAATCCAACCACGTCTCTGACCAAATGTGCTTCGGAAGCCTTAATCCTTCTCTAGGAAGACCTGCTAATCACCAACAGAGAATGCTTCACGAAACAGGTAGCCAGATCTTCACGATGATACCCGGTCGGGGAGTACACAAGAAGTGATGCAAGGATTCGATTTCCTTCACAAAATCAGATTTCAACCGGAAATCACCCTCCAGGATATAGATAGAGAACTATATATCTTGAGTAGTCCAACTCACAAAAAGGCATAAATAAAAAACGATGTTCTAGAATATTTTCCACTGCCATATTTCATATCCGGTCAATGAACGAACTTTACTCAGAAATTCGCACAATTAAATGAACGAATTGCACACTGCGGTCCACATCAAAAATAAACAATTTAACTACGAAATTTTATCTGATAATTATAAAATTTCAATAACCAAAAAACAAAGGATAAATAAATCCAAAAACATCTGATTTGATCTGACAGTGACAAGTGACGGACAGGTGATATCAAAGATAAAGAGTGGTCGACAAAAATGACCGCATCCAGTGACAATATTGTGTAGCTGTAGCTGTATAATATCGCGGTGTATATCGGGTTGCATAATCGTAAAATTTTAAATAAAATAATATTTAACAATAAAATTATAGTAAACATGATGCAAAAATAATGGTTATTTGCGATAATTTATGAGCTAGCACAAAGATGTCGTAGCGATGAAATTTAACTGATACACAGCATATTTCGTTCCATTGAGCGTTGTGCGACCTGCAGTTTCCTTATGATGTCCGTTCTAAGTGTCCAGGTTTCGCATGCATAGGTCATGACTGGTAGTACACATTGGTTTGAATATGACTGAGTTTCTTCCGTGCTTAATTCTTCTGGGGATTTCTGGTAGTAGAGATCACGAGTTGTATATTTCTTGTCCCAAATATATGTATTCTTCTACTATTTCCAGTGTTGTGTTATTTGTTAGAATGTCGTTTCTGTCTACTAGTTCGTTGTACATTACTTTAGTTTTTGCTAAATTCATTTTGAGACCCACTTTATTGCTTACTAGATGGTTAAGATATTCTATATAAGTTACTCTTCAAACTTTATAATAATATAGAAGATTGCTAAATCCTAATTGATATTGTCTAAACAATATACCATTCTAATGTCCTTTAATGCACATTTCAACTAATCTCTTAGAAAGTTATTCTATACCGGATCCTTTACATTTAATTTAAAAATAAATTAAGCGATTATATAACACAGCGTCTGTTAAATGGCTTAAGTATATTTTAATGTTTGTTTAAAGTCACTTTACATTAAAACGTTGAACGGCGAGAACAACGAGTTTCTTGAAATTTATCTGGTAATATTATCTTATAGAACCCACAGCCATGCCATACTCGAGAGATATTCTCGCGAACCGACGTTATATAAATTAGTTATGCTTTCCGCCATGAAGTTTAAAGAGCCGAAACCTAATCTACGTAATTAGTATTAAGTTAAAAATATGGATAGAACTTTGGCGGTTGTGGAGGTAAAAGGTTATTTTACTTCATTATATTAAGTGGAGAGTTTTTTTAATTAGGAAACAGGTCTTTTTTAAACTACTGATATAGTCTGTAAAACGAATAACTTTGAATTTGACAGTTCTCGCGGGCTTTTCTAGTGTTAATTTTATTAAGTTAGCAACTTGCGGCCATGCTGACACAATGCCGTCTCTAATAGAACAGCCTCGGAGCGAGATTTATGACGTCACGCTAGTTAGATACTACGGATTAATAAATATGTTGAATAAGAATACATGGAAAACATAATTATTCCTCGTATTTTTGGTTTGTATTTTAAAAATGATATAGTTTACATAAAATATACATAATATACAGTTAATAAATACAATTAGTAGTTTTTGTGTTAAGAATAATAATTTAAAAAAATATGTGGTCATTTTTTGACAAGTTTATATTAGTTTATTAATTGCAGGAAACATTATAATATATAAATAAATTTTATGAATGCAAATAATAATACATCACTATTAGTAGATATTGAATGTTTTTTGTTAAATTAGATCGATTTTCAAACCCCAAAATTTAAAATATATTTTACATTTTACCAGAGTTGTTAAACTGCACGTAGTAATTAATAAACTACATTTACTACATGTCACAAGTAGTTTTTTAAATGTCGAGTAGTAAATGTGTAGTTTATGTAACTAATGTAGTTTTTTTAAATAACAGTGAAAACATAACCTAAAAACATTTTTTTGTTGATCAATTTAAAGAAATAAAAAATCTATAGTTTGTGAATTTGTTCCTTATTATGTGATATTTTTGATATTTATTAGTAGTTAAAAATGCTTGGAAGACGTCGATGTCTCCATACCTTGCTCCATACCTTCTGGGAAGAGGGGTATTATGAAGTTGTGCCTTTAGATGTAAAAAATCATATATTCTCTGGAGAATGTCTATGGCTATTTTGGCTTGATTTTAGTTTAAAGTCTAAATTGTTTATGTTTTACTATATTTTTGTAGGTAGTTTTTAACGTAGTTTTTGTGTAGTTTTTGAAGGTAGTTTTTAAAATTTTAAAACTTAGTTAATACAAAAAACTACGCGTAGCTTTTGGCGTAGTTTTTTGCTTCATAAACTACTTAACAACCCTGCATTTTACCCATTATCTTATGCACCGCCTATTCCATTATTTGTATATTGTAAAACATTTGCTGCATTTGTATGGTTCATAGTTTATTTGCCAAAGTATTTATTACTATAAATAGGTATATATTATGTATATATTATATTGCATTTATTAACTGTATATTATGTATAGATATTTTATGTAAAATACAAACCAAAAATACGAGGAATAATTATGTTTTCCATGTATTCTACAACATATTTATTAATCCGTAGTATCTAACTAGCGTGACATCATAAATCTCGCTCCGTGGCTGTTCTGTTAGAGACGGCATTGGTCTAATATTTAGAAATGTCAAAAGCTGATGACATTTTACTTTTGTCAATTATGACATTTCGTGTTGATTTTTGCAAGAAGATGAAGAACTGTCACTTGTTTTATTATTTTCCTTTTCTATTTCACGAAAGTAAAAAGAGTTACCTATATGATTCGTTCAGGCACTCAATTTAAAAAATATCAGTAACTTTTTTGACAGAGGGATTTTATATTTGCCATGTTGGTAAAAAATAACGGTCAAAATTCAAAGTTATTCATTTTATAGACTATATTACCTATACTTTAAGATGCTTCTTTATTGTCTTGTTCGTGTAGAAGGTTGGCCACCTAAATAACTACACTCACCGACACGAAAAACGGGCACCTCAAAATTTTGATGTATCTTACAGTTTAATATATTTTGTTCTAGTGGACCCATTTTGATGATTTTTTAAGCAATTTATAGCTAAATTATTTTACTTGTTAGTAGCTGTTTCTAAATGAAAAATTAAAGGTCCCATCTGTCAATTATACGAGGGAGAACAAAATGTTGATA
The DNA here is from genome assembly GCF_002938485.1 of Sitophilus oryzae. Classification (NCBI taxonomy): domain Eukaryota; kingdom Metazoa; phylum Arthropoda; class Insecta; order Coleoptera; family Curculionidae; genus Sitophilus; species Sitophilus oryzae. Next base: position 369,388 of record NW_022146697.1, read on the forward strand.
TTTTGGTGGAAGTTTGAAACACCCTGTTGTTGAATATGTTAATACAGCAGGGAATTTAAAAATCATTTTATCATCTAAGTACATCTTTTTTCGATAGTTTATTTTTGGTTTCATATCAATAGCTTTATTTTTGTTGGAGGTATTCGCTTTTGAAGAAGACATTAACATTTTTTCGTAATTTTTACATTAAAGAAAATTCTCATACTCTACAATTCCAATACTCTCAACAAGCTGTTGGGGTGAATTCTGTAGCCCTTCTTGAAGCACAGGTTCTGCTAGCTACCAGCTTCTTCTACAAGAGTGAAATGTATTCACGAACAATTACAACGTAGATGAGATAAAAATTCGTTTGTTAAATTTTAGCTGAAAGCCCATATGTCTTACCATACACTTAACTCAGTATAAAACAAACTTAACCATGCATATAGAATTTCTGCAAGCCTCTACTGAAAAGAATCGGACCCTTGAGTACATGTTTACTGAACCACTTTTTAAAGCAACAAAGCAATGTAGTCTATTAAACTAGTATTAAAGATGGCAACGTCGCAGGTCAAGGTTAATGTGAATTAGAATTAGAGTTATCTATGAAATAAATTAGAAAATTCAAATTACAAGTTATAAAGTATATTAAGAGAGAACGGGTGAGTGAAAATCAGTTGATTCTTCACGAAAAGTAGTTTTTGAATATCTCTAAAATACTATCAGATAGAAGAATTTAAAGAATTTGCAATATTTAGCAAGCAACCTTACAAGCCATCCCAACGGTGTTGTCAAGTGTCTCAAAATTTACTGCTGTTTATCGATAAAATGACCCAAGAAATTAAATTAGGGGATTTATACACGCTCTTGAATAATATTAACGAAAATGTTTGCAATAAGATTGATAACATCAAGACAGACCTAGATAATCTCAGCTCTAAAGTTGATAAGCAGCTTTTTTTCCTTCAAAGTAAAATTGAAGTATTGGAAACAGAAAATAAGGAATTAAAACATCAAGTATATCTTACACAAAAACTTTTAAAGAAAAACAATTTGATAATATATGGAATGTCAGAGAGAAATAGTGAACATCTTGTGGAATCCATAATAGATCTTGTAAAAGAAAAACTCGATATTAATATGAAGATCGAAGATTTATCGGAGTGTTTCAGACTTGGAAAAAATACAACCAAAGATCGACCTATCCTTATAAGCTTAGTGTCTTGTATAAAAAGGACCGAACTCCTTAAAAACAAGGGAAAACTCAGAGGAACAAATATATTTATAGACGAAGATTTAGTAGCAGAAGACAGAGTGAACAAAAAGGTTTTAGTCGAAAAATTGAAAGAAGCAAAAGCTCAAAACAGAAACGCTAAGCTAAGGAAATACGTTAGTAATTGATGGTATTAGTTATACTAGTGGCGATTTTAAAGAAAAGTATTATCAAGAAGCATCCGGATCCAGAACGTTGTCATTTCTCCAAGAAATGAATCCATACAATTATCCACAATCGCAGACTGAGGTAGAAAAACTGCAAACTCAAAAAACTGGAAAATTACTAAATCATAATAATATTGGAAATAGCGAAGATCTACCAAGAGAAGATATACCGGGTTCCGAAAGAAAACGCAAGGTGCAAGACGTATCTAATATATTTCCTGAAACGAACGTGAAACGAGCACCTCCGTATCGGACGCGAGCGAATTCTAACAAATCTTCATAAATTATTTTTTTGTGAAACCATTGTAAAAAGATTAGGATATTTTTAACTATAGATTAAGATTAATATGGTTTTATTATTTATATTTTCTTTTGTTGATAATTATTCTGTGAATTATTTTTTTTTTGAGTACCTATTATAGAAAAATGTTAATAAAGATAGCAATAAATAATAATAATAATAATAAATAATAAATAATAAATAAATAATCTTAATCTTTTTTTCTTCAATAAAGACGATTATTATTATTATTATTATTATTAATAGCAAGTTATAGAAAAATAAGAAAAAATAAGTAGTGGTCAGAATTATATTATGGAAACGATTAACATATTGTACTTTAGTTATATTTTTAGGGTGTATGTATGAATGTAATCTGAATTTGTATTTGTTGATCGCATAGAAAACCTAGCACAAAAAACTTTTAGTTTTTTCAGAGGTAAATTTATGTTTATTGTATATTTATTGATACATTGTAATATATTGAGTATATAAATAAACATCATATTATATAGTATGACATGGGAAATAAAAATATTATATTAATAGTAACAGTGTACAAAATTATGCGGAAGTGTGATTTTAGAACAATACGTTTTCATTTGCAAGTTAATTTTTGGAAAATATTCTAAAGAACAACGAACCCATGTTATATAAAAATTTAAACAATACTTGTATGTAAAGATTCATCTATTGTTATGTTCTATCCTTATGCAAAATACTGTTGTGTGTAGATGTAAAAATAACCACATTATAGTGATTGTTTAAATTCTTAATGGTGGTATATATTAATTTCTTTTATAAAATTCAAAACATTTAAAGTTTTTCTTTTTCAGCTAAATATTCATGGATTTCACCACATAGCTGGAATATACATTAGTGATGAGTGAAATATCGGTAACTGTGATTTTGTCACTAATATTCTATAATCACAGTCACGGCCTGTGACTGATTTGAAAATAAACGGTGACTTGCTAAAGCGTGACGATTACAGTTAATTGTGATTTCTCTGGTAACGAGAAAATACTTCACAGAGCCGGACGTCGGCGTCGCGCGTCGCGAACGCAGCTGCCGATGGCGCCTGCCTATGGTCGTGACTCAGTTCACAGTCACGAGTCACCACGTACGTCTCATAGGATAGATATCTGACAAAGTGATCTAAAGACAGTGACTGTTAGAAGTGATTTAATTTTTTATGTATTTTATATTTTTTTTATTACTATTTTTTATCACTACGAATCGGTTTGGTTCCTTTTTAGTTTAGCAGGTTTTTTTAAAGCCAAACATAAAGTTTTACCTTTATACTGTTTATTTTTTTAGAAACTTCATTTTTTATATATTTCGTTTATTTTAATACAAAGGAAAATATTTGTTGTTTAATGTATTACTTATCTCGTGTTGTTAAGTTTCGTTCGTTATGGTTATGAGCATATTGCATATTTTATTCTTTTCCCGTTGGTTTCTTTAAATAAAAAAAATGTTTTATTTTTATTTTTTAATATACCTTTTACCCACTGTTTAGTGTTTTCTATTTCAGCAGCCTTGGATAAAGGACAAATAAAATTAGTATAACAACAACAACAGAATCGTATCATTCGTATCGTATCTTATATTTTAGCCGTGATTGTGCTTTCGGATTCATAATCATAAAGTCGCAGTCACAGTTAAGAGTCACAGATAATACAAAGTCGCTGTCACAGGTAAGCCTGTGAACAGAAAATCACGGTTTGGCTCATCACTAATATACATATTTCCCCCATTTATTGAGGCTATTCGTATATAATTGCAGGTCTTAGGATCAATATTAAAAAAAACTAAATCGATGAGAGCTTGTACCAATAACGTCGTTCCTTTGATCGTTCCAATGATCAAGGGAACGACGTTACTGGTACCAACCAACACCTACAGAGGAGGTAAATAATTTTACTTACTTAGGTAGTATAATCTCAACTAAGGAGGCACAGAGGAAGATATTATAAATAGAATAAACAAGGCCAGAATAACATTTGGACTGCTCAACAATATTTAGAGATCTAGACAATACTCTCAACTTACTAAACTTACTAAAAACTTTCAATTCGAATGTCAACTGAGTATCGCTGTATGGTGCAGAGACCTGGAAAATTACATCGCCATTAATTAACAAACTCCAAGTTTTCATAAACCGCTGTCTGGGAAAAATTGTAGGAATATTCTGGCCAAATACTATCAGAAATAAGGATTTATGGAGCTTGACCACCCAGAGGTAGGTGGAAGTGGAGGTGGATTAATATTATCTTATAGAACACTTTAAGACGAAGCTGCAACAACATCGCCGGCATAGCTACCGAGGACAATAATTAAAAAGGAGATCGAAGCAGTAAACCGATCATGGCGAGATGTCAAATCAATTGCCAACAACCAAACCCGCTGGAAAGCGTTTATTGAAGCCCTATGCTCCACGTAGGAGTCAAGGACAAAATGGATGATGGGGCCCATATAAACGTGAGCTTAATTCACTTTTCGCACTGCACTTTCGAATAAGACTCTGAATTTTTTGTTTCAGAGGATATTGGACAAATACGTCATTAATTTTAGACGCGATCTTTAAAGAGTCAGCTATAATTATTACTCTAGTTTGTATTCCTGATATGATATATGATAATGCTTTGAATATGATAATGCTTTCCAGATAGCAACATGTTCCGTTAAGAAAGTTGATGTTTGATATCCTAAAGTCCATTGGAAAGCATCCGGCACCAGTTTGTGTTTTGGGACAATCAGTATAAATGATAATTTTGGCGTTGTACTGATCTAGGATTTCTAAGGCATTGTTTATGCATTGTTTAATTCAAACGTCGGTTCAAACGTCGCCGTATTTCCTACAAAGTTTTGTGAAAAAATGAGTGATACACTGATAAAAAAGATAGACTTGAACTAAAGTCGTCATCGTTCTTGAAAAAAAAAATTAGTGGCAAGAGAATTTATTTTAGCGTAAAAGAAAATATTTTGCCTGAAGAAAAACTCTCTTAAGTCAAGAAAACTGGTTCTCTTGAAAAATTCGAAAATTTCTCTTGAATCTATTTTCATTCAACCAAGTGCAAGTTACTTTGTTTTAAGATAATATGAAAAATACGCTAGGAAGTACTTCATTCAAGAAACATGGCCATTTTTCCAATAGCTAAATACTCTTTTGATGAAAAATAATAACGAGACGCAAAGACGATGACGAAGGAGGGTATATACAATCAGTCGGCAGTTCTGATCAGTCGTACGTCGCATTTCATAGGTCGCACATCATAGTACGCACGGGTTTTGTTGCTTGGAATTTTTCACTTGGAATTTTGCACAATTTGCTTTTTACGCATATCGTATAACAAATTAGTGATCGTTATTAACATTTGTCATTTTTTATGGACAAATTTTAGGACATATGGATTCTTTAAAGGAGTTTCTGAAAAAATGGAAATTAGAGCATTTATTTGCTATATTTGAAGGTAAGAGACATTTACCTATGCACCTGTTTAGATAATGCATGCATTACTATAGATAGAATAATAGATATCGATTTTTTTATGCAAATAATTACAAAAATTTTAGAATTTCAAGTCGTCGTATTAAAAAATTTAAAATGTGACCAGAGCTTATAATCTTTTGATTAATCGTGATGTAACATTTTTTTGTAATTTGTAGAGTGATGAATCACTCCAAAAAATACCAAGGAGTGAAGAAGCAGAAATAATATATATCGAGGAAAATAATATCACTTTACTTACACAGACCAGGGAAACCTAAATTTATCAGAAAATAATATACCTCGTAATATGCCTGTAAATGATGTATAGACTTCTTTTAGATCAAAATAAATTTTAGTTGAGTCTATAGTATTCGCTATTGGTTTAAGAAAAGTGTCTCTTTAATCAAGAAATGTCCCTTTTCAATCAAGAATTTTTGCATGAATCAAAGAGACTATTGTTCTTGTAGCAAGAACTTCTTTGCATATTCATTTTGGGTCAAGAGTGAAATACTTTGGACTGACAGAATCTTCTATTCTCTAAAGTAATTTTTTAAAGCTTATGAAAAGATAGTTAATGCTTTGGGCAAGAAACGTCGTTCTTGGCCCTATTGAAAAGCGCCAATCTTTTGGTCAAAGTCATATTCATTTCGACTGAGAGATCCTTTTTTCAGTGTAATGACGAGTGTTTGGATATTCAACAAGCTGCTGAAACTGCGCTATCCACGTTAGTGCCTGAGAAGTCGAAAAACTTATACGAGACCACCTACAATAACTTTGAAACCTGGGTCTAAGAAAAACATGTTGAGAATTTTACAGAAAAGGTATTGCTAGCCTATTTCCTGAAGTTATCCACTACCTTGAAGCCGTCAACTCTGTGGAGTAAATATTCGATTCTCCGCACCATGATTTACCTGATCAGAAACGTAGATATTAGCAAATTCACAAACCTTATTGCATTTTTAAAAAGAAAAGCTTCCGGTTATCAGGCAAAGAAATCAAAAGTATTTACAAAACTGGAAATAGAACGCTTTATGAAAGAAGCCGATGACAAAGAATTTCTGTTAGCTAAAATTGTCTTAATCGTTGGAGTATTTGGAGCATGTAGGAGGGAATAAATCACGTTTTTCACCGTAGATGCCATTAAAAATTGTCAGTCATTTATTAGTGTGAAGATTCCGTATACAAAAACTCATTTTCCAAGAGTGTTTACGATTACCGAGGGACCAATACATGGTATCAATTTATTACTTGTATTTCGTAAGTACGCAAAACGTCGACCTTTCAATGTATGATGTGTGACACATCAGCGATTTTTCTTGACGTATCGAAAAAATCAATGCCGTACCCTGCCAGTTGGAATCAATACAATTGGGGGTATGCCAAAAAAGATAGCGGCATTTTTTGGACTCTCCAACGCCAATGCTGGCAGATTCAGGAGCGGACATAATAGTTTTAAAGCGACATGGAGGTTGGCGATCAAGCTCGGTTGCTGAAGGTTACACTGAAAATTCAATTGAACAGAAAACCGAAATAGCAAAAAGAATCATGGGACAGAAAGATACGCCAAATAAGAAATTAAAAGCAGTTCGCGTAGAAGCAGAAGCTACCAGCATTGCCAGTACAAGAAATTTACTTATTCCGACTCCTACAACTTGCAACTTCTACAACTCCTATTTCTCTTAGAGACGAAAAGTTGGATGCCTCTTGTATTCACTTTAATTATTTTAAATAATTGTACCTTTAAGATTTATAATAAATAATTATTTTCATCGTTTCTAACGCTTCATTTTTTACTTTTTTTTTGTTTAGACACTAGCACAAATTACCTATGACGCATGCGAAAGAACACCGAATTAACGCGTTCAGGTTTCTGTGACCTTCAGAAAGAGTTCATAGACAATCCGCATCAATGTATAGTTTGGGTTATTATTTGTTTGGGTGAAAATAATCTGCACCGATATGTTATCGAGGCATACAAAAAGGTCCACAGACTTCGAGACATACGAAAAATCAAGTCCATTTAGCGTGTGTCGCAATTTTCACACCTTAAAAATTAGTTTTTTATAACTATAGCAACTGCAGCGATTATGAAAAAAAGCTGTGTGATTTTCATAGAAAATAAGGGCACCTGTAATTCATTTGAGAATGTTATAAATCGCTAAAAGAGGTTTCAAATCTCTTGAATTTCTATTAATATTAAATAAATTTTATTAAAAATTGAACTAAAATTGTTAGTATCATTAAAAACAACTCAAATTCAAAAATTGTATCAGTCAATTAAGGTGAATATTAAAGTAAATATAAATACAGCTCATTCTAAGCTCTACTTATCTTTAAGAAAAATTTAAATCATTGTTGCAATTGGGCCTTAATGCCATTTCGAATGAACAATAGTATTAATAATGTACATTATAATAATAATAAAGTTTATATCATAGTGTGTATTAAAAGTACTAACACACTTTTAAATTGATATTATATTAACAACTTTTGTTTTTTAATCCAAAAAAAAGTTACCAATTTTCTCAATCAAAATATTTGTGGTCCTGAAAAGGACCTTCGTTTTCCCATGTTCGTCAAGGTAGGTAATGGGTAAACGGTAAAAAAACAGGATAATGAAATTTAAAAAATTACAAAAATTGTTCAAAAGTGCCTCCCTCTTGCATTAAACCAAACGATCATAAAATCCCCTCCTCACATTGGATAACATATCAGGGGTGACAGTGTCAAAGGCATTAAATATTTTCTGCCTTAACTGCTCCAAGTTTTGAATTTCTTCATGGCCGTAAATTTTAGATTTTATGTACCCCCATAAAAAGAAATCATTCACCGAGAAGGCAGGTGAAATTAAACGTCAGTCTAAACAAAACTGTAATTTTTGAAAACTTGTCAAAATTTGGACACACGCTAAATGGACTTGATTTTCCTATGTCTCGAAGTCTGTGGACTTTTCTGTATAATCTCGCAGTAATTTAATAGATTGTTCGTCATATTATATCAGCTCGTAGGTGATTAGGAAAAAAAAGATATTTATAGTATAAAAAATTAATTTATTTAACAAAATTTAATTAAAGATGTGACAAAATAGTTACATTTCTATTGGTTCTATCGGACTTTTTTCAACTATATAAATCTTTATTTTTTGTAAACTTTAATGAATAAAATATTTTCAATCTAATAAATAATTTAATGATGTAAATAAGAGGAAATTTCTCACATGGGTGGTCAAATTCTATAGTTTTCATTATATCAAACAGCCTCTGAACGTTTTCTTCAGTGCAAAACTCATCAAAATTTAATTTAAATAATTTTTCCAGCCTGTAAATAAAATGAACAAATTTTTCCACTTTCATGATCAAAGGCTTTTAAATGGGTAAATAATTTCGAGTTATCCAGAGATTCGGATTTTTTTGCAAATTTTAGACAAATATCACATTGATGTATTTGAACACCCTTTTTAATGATGTAGTCAAACATAATTAAAGGCATTTTGAGTTGAAAACATTTCTCAGAGGCTGTTTGATATAATGAAAACTATAAAATTTGACCACCCATGTGAGAAATTTCCTCTTATTTACATCATTAAATGATTAATTAGATTGAAAATATTTGATGTATTAAAGTTTACAAATAAAGATTTATATAGTCGAAAAAAGTCCGATAGAACCAATAGAAAGGTAACTATTTTGTCACATTTTTAATTAAATTTTGTTAAATAAATTAATTTTTTATACTATAAATATCTTTTTTTTCCTTATAAATAAACACATTTGCCATCCCATTTTAAATAAGATACAAATTACCAAAACTTAGAAATAATCAATTTTAACAAACAAAACCAAAAGCATGTTAAGAGTCGCTGAAATGAAGAACCTGAGAACCATAATGGGAAAGAGTAGAAGAGAGAGAATTAGAAACACAAATATCAGACAACAATGTGGAATACAGGACGTAGTGAGATGGGGTAGGCAAAGAAAAAGTCTGTTGCGGACCCGGGGTGCAACTTTGTTCACGTTATCAACCGATCGTTTAGAAGCGATGTCGAAACCAGATCGATACTATGTTCATTGCAAAACTAGTGTCGCTCAAATGCTGCGAAATATGGTATCACTATCACACTCTTGCACACATGTCTAGACTGTCGCCTCGCCACAAAGCGAGAAATCAGAATATCGCTACGAATCGATGTTGCTACTGAACAGAGTGCATCAAGCTACAAATTACTTTGCTATCGCTTTGAAACATGAACAAAGTTGCACTCCGAGTTTGCCGAGCGGTTTCCGATGCAGTCGCTTTCTTTCGCATCTGTTATAGGTAATTTGTGACACTAGTGCCTAAACAAGTATCACTTTTAGATACTAGTGCCTAAAAGAATGTCATTTCGAATCTCAAATAAATATCAAAAACTGTCAGTTTCGAACGCTTTCACAAAAAATCATTATCGTATCTCATTTATATTATTATATTTCATCTCATCTACGAATTTAAACAAATAATAGACGGCGCAATCATTACTTCATCTTCTCCAAAAACAAAAAATAATTGCCTGTGTCTCGTACACAAAAAAGAACAAATTGCTTTGCCTCTTTCATCTTTCGATAAGACTCTGCTAGTTAGTATTCCCCGCTGGTGGCTGAAAATACTTTCATTTCATGCTTGTTTACAGTCCGTGTTCCTCCGACTCTAAAATAATGAAGGTATTAATTACGTCGATTCATTTTTTGCTTCTAAAACCGCTCAGCGGGAGTCGTTCGTAATTTACAGACTGATGGCTGCGAGCGAGCGAGACAGCGAGAACATAATCTTTTTGTGTTACGGCAGAGACTATATTAGATTTTATTACGAGATAAATTTTGAGAACGGTACGATTCTGCCGTAAAGATATAAGCGTCTCGGATTATGTTTATCAGTTGGATGAATACGTAGGAAATAAGGGCTTTGTCAGGGTTCTGTTAAGGAAAATAGATTTAAGGGTAGCCTGACGTGATAAACTGAAGTAAGATTAGAAACCCCGTGACAATCGTTGTTTTTACTTAAATCAAAGAAAGCCTTTGATTTTTCTCGGTCGTAAGTTCTGAGGAACTTTTTCGAGTGTCTTAGACCGTTGGAGGACACCCATTCCAGGTTACGGGATGATGGAGTCTTCCAGATTTTTCAGTTCAGCTTTCAGTTGGTTCCGGCTTGGAAAACAGAACGGTTCTGGTCCAGTTAGTGGAGTGTTCGCTCCTTTTCTAGCTAGATCATTTGCTTTTCATTGCCTTCTATCAGTGAGCTTCTATCAGTGCCTTCTATCAGGTGAGCAGGCACCCAGAGTAGGAGGACTTATTTTCTTTGCCTAATTTGTTGAGGTTCTATAGGCATTCTTTGACCAACTTCGAATTGATGGTTACTGGGTTGATCGCATTTAGTGCTGCTTGACTATCGGATAAGATGGTTATTTCCTGTTTCCGAGAGTTCCTATCTAAGATAAATTGTACGCATCTTTCGATAGCGTAAATGTCTGCCTGAAGGATGCTGTGGTAGGTGCCCATTGGTTCGGAATATTTAGTTTTTGGCCCAAATATTCATATCTTTTGTCGTTTATTCCTTTCATAATCAAAACCTTAGATCAAAACATCCTGCTAGAAACATCGTTTTTTTCGACCTAGTGAATACTTTATGATATGGATTTTACAGGTTTCAATTTCAATACATTGTTATCCTCTGATTCACTTAAGTTGGCATATGTCTCTTTTGTTTCCAACGTTGGAAGCTTCGTTGAGCAACTTATTCTCTTAAGTCAAGTCCTTTTTCTTCTCAAGTTTATTTATATTATATTTTTTTTCGTACCTGGTCCTTGATATGATTTCAGAAAGCAGGAATATGATTATGGTACTCCTGACGCAATTTCTGCAAAAGTTTTGGGCATTACGGCCCAAGGAAGAACCTTGGTTGAAGGTTCATTATCATTTATACTGATTGAACAAGAGGTTGAAGCAAGGTTAGAGAGCGCTTTAAACGTCTGCCTACTATGAGCTGAACTCCTTAAAACCAAATCCTTCCAAAACACAGGTCTGTGCATTCCACCTTCACACACGACTAGCAAACCGCAAACTTAAGGTCGCTTGGAACGGAGAGACCCTGGAACACACAAATAAACCTGTGTACCTTGGAGTCACACTCGACAGATCTCTAACCTACAAACACCACTGCGAAAAAAAACGTCAAAAACTGGCTGCGAGGAACAATATATTAAGAAAACTAACCCACAGTAAGTGGGGCACTAAACCTGATGTCCTAAGAACGACGGCACAAGCGTTATGTTTCTCCACAGCCGAATACGCCTGCCCTGTCTGGTCAAGATCGGCGCATGCCAAAAAGGTCGATGTAAGCCTCAACAAAACTTGTAGACTTGTAACAGGGTGCATGAAGGCTGCTCCGCTGGATAAACTGTACCAAGCAGCAGGCTTTCACAGCCCTAACTCACGTAGGAAGGCACATGAATTCAGCGAGAAACATTCGACATTAAAAAAACATTCGACAATCGTCATCCACTTTTCGGGCAATACCAAGAATCTAAAAGACTAAAATCCAGACGACGATTTCTCAGCAGCCCCCTGGATGAACCACCCACAAACTACCCTCTGTCAGAAAGCCTGCCGAGTGGTGCCTCGTTCAACTTTAAAACCTGGAGAATGTTGAACCGCATAAGAACAGGAGTTGCTCCGGTAAAAACCAATTTGATCAGATGGGGCCTTGCGCAACCAAATGACGACAAATGCGACTGTGGCATGATACAAGATATGAAACACCTTCTAAAGTGCGTTAATTGTCCTGCACATTGTAACTCCGACGATTTATGGCAAAGCAAACCCGAAGCATTGGACGTGGCTCAATATTGGGCCGAGAAAATATAGAATGTTCCGGACACGAAAAAGTAAGTAAATCTGCGGAAGTTCAAGAAGCAACTACCCATTTATGCTTGCGAACTCTTAGAAAACATTCGAATTTTTAATTTCATTATTCCACTAACAGAATAAAGATATTTCATCCCACTAGTGCATAAAATATTTTTTAAACACTTCTCATGAGTGGATAAAACCCTATTATTGTGTCATTGTGGATAATATAGTTTTAACAAGCTAATAATGTTAAGAACAATATAGTTTTAACAGACAAAACAAATAAATTAAAGTATTTTATCCTAAATTTATTAGAGTATGAAAGCACATCCGATGTGTTTACTGTATCTTTGCTTTGTTTCAGAATTCCTTTTAAAAATTACCCTCCATTTAACCTTTTAATAAATTGCATTTTTAATTGATGTTATTTAGAATACAGAAAAATTAATGAGGTGCTTTACAAAAATTATTTACTTCGCTCATTTTTGGCACTGATTTATGCGCTTTGTTGGACGGAAAATATATTTCAGTACAATAACAAATGCCAGTTGCTCTAAAAAGTATTCATTATCTTTATTCATACTAGCTGACAGTTGTCAAAATATTAATGAATGTTTTATTTTCGTTTGTTTACTTTTACGACTAAAGCTACCAGTCCTAATTGGTTAATATTTTTACCAAATTTAAAAGAGAATAGAATTGTTTAATATATTACCGTATGATCGAAAATAAAACGGCGTCAAAGACTGCTGGAGAATGATAATCGATGATTATTTTGGAGAGGTCAATCTTTAGACGTCATTGGTCATTACGTTGTGGTTTGGAAAGGGTGGTTATTTTCTTTCTGAATTAAAATGATCATCTAAAAAAGAATTAGTTGAACCGAGAATAGTATTCGAGATGTATGACTTGTTTGCTGTTCATTAATCGATCACTCTCAGGTCTCGCTTATACCACATAATACATCAACAATAATTTAATAAATAAAGGAAATATGTGTAACTAAAGGAACTTTATTAAACAACTATACTAATGAATAAAATGTTTATATAATTCCCCGTTCACAACCAAACAATACCCCAAATGTTTATAAAATTCACGCATCACATTACAAAAGGCTCTTAATTCACAAGGCATTCCACATAGTTGTCGTTTTCCGTTCATCTAAATTTCTGTATTTAATATGTCCATAAAGACGGGGTTTGAGTGTGCTCCAGAGGAAGAAGTCGTTCGGCGAAAGATCCTTGTATGGTCTTTTCCAACTGTATTCTCGATAGACGGGAGTCAAAGTCTTTCTTTTCTAAAACATGAAGAAAAATACACACACCGGAAAAGTCTAGGGATATTACAATTTTATCCAGCCATCATCAGTAATTTTATTATTTGCATTTCTGATATAATAAAATTAAAATAAACAAATAGTTTACAGGACGTATTGGAAATAAAAATGAGAAATTTACCGAATTTTTCAAATTTACCTTGATTTTTATTGAACTCAAAAAAATACACATATTTTTTTTTATCAGGCAAGAGAAGTTGTGGTTAGAAACCAAAAGTTGATTGTTTTATAAGTTAAATATTAGGCTTTCTCTATGTATACAACTGATTAATGCAAGCTGCTACTACGTGACAGGAATGTATCGTGTTGTGTTGTAGTAAACTAAAAAGTACCTATAAAGTGTAATGAAAACACTAATTTATACCACTAAGTAGTAAACTAAAAAATAGTATAATTGAAAACACTAATTTATTCCACTAATTGCAGGGTCCAAGATAGAGCTTAAAATGCTCTATCGAACCATGCAAGAACGAGGTTTCTGATTTAAAAAATAAAAATAATATGTTGTTAACTAAATTTACCCAAAAAATGGACTTAGCTGGTTATTGCATTGGACCCTTCAATTGCGAAGTTCTGAATGAAGCTTTAGACTGTTGACTTATTCAGTATATAGGCTTTCCGGGAGACTGGAGCTGCGAACATATCTAACAATGCGGGAATATTATTTCCATCAAAATGCCGTTGAACGATAGTAACTTTTTCAGAAGTTCTGATAACCATAATTATTTTATTCAAAATTACATACATACATACTGCCATTACTCGCTGACGAGTATTCGACACGCATCAAAAGATACCGTATAGCAGAGATTGTGGAGGTGCGGTTTTCTTGCATTCTGCATACGTGACCAGCCCATCTTAAGCGGGATTTTCTAACCATGACTTCAATACTCTCGCAGTTACCTTTTTCAAGGACCGATACGTTTGAGACATGATGGAACTACCGGATTCTTAAGAGTTGTCTAAGCTGTGTCTGTTGCAACTTGTTTAATGCCTTCATGTGTCGGCGGTACGGCACCCAGGTTTCGCTCCCATATAACATGGTGGGGATTATAATTGCTCGGTACACTGCCAGTTTCGTTTTTGTACTCAAGTCATGATGGACGGAGAATATGGAATCGACGGTGCCGCGATTAGTGCGAAAACTCGTTTGCGATTCTGGGAGGATTTTTTCTATATATGGATGCAGGCTGTTGGACATAATTTTTGCAAGAATTTTTTCTAGTAGCCATTTTTCGCAATCCGATGCACTTCCTTTGTTCTTAAATAAATTCACTATATCCGTTGCAAAAGTCCCGAGGTACCTCTCCGCTTTCCCATATGACATTGAAGAGAGTCTTCAGATGGCCAATAAGTTCTTTATTTGCACACTTATAGATTTCCGCCGGAATCGCGTCACAGCCAGCTGATTTGTTGGTTTTAAGCTGTTTTATGGAGGCCGTCATTGCCTGTTCTGTTATTGGGATATCTAATACATCAACGCTGTTATACTGAAGTATTGGGTTTAGTGCTTCCATATTCGGGTTGTTTTCTTGGTTAAGGATATGGCTGTAATGCTCATGTTAGCCAGTTGGATCGCCAACCTCCGAAAGAAGACGGCTACCTAAGAAGAAAAAGAAGTCGTCGTATTCACCAGTTTAACCAACCAACCAACTACTCTAAGGTTCAGAACCTGAAAGTACCGGAATTTACCGAAAGTACCGGGATTTACCGGTTCTTTTGAGACATCAAAGAACCGGGACTCGGATATAGAACCGCAACGGATATAGTGGAGATATAGTTTTAAGTCTACTAATTATATGTTATTCAAAGAATTCGTTTTAAGTCTACTAAAATTATGAAAGAACTTCAAATGCGATGTATTGTAAAGTTTATACAATACGCTAACATAAATGACAGTGTGTAACGTTTTTAGTTCGTTACATGTCTTTCTTATATATAATATATGATGTCTGGCCTATCATCACCGGATTCCGTATCGTTCAGACCGGATAGTTATTTGGCACGCTTGGCGTAATTTTTACGTTCCTTAGTCGCCAACCCTGCTATCGTCTCACTGTTCTGTGGAGGCGCGCGCTGTAAAGATCCTTGTCATATGTCAAGGCGCCTCTCTGCGTTTTAACCTCACTTTGTTTTTGGCCACGGTTGCAAATCCTGCTTTTAGAAATGGCAATTTAAATCTTGCTGCAAAATCTGAATCAGCTGCCATTTCGAAGCAACAGGTAAAGATGAGATATTATCTTTATTAGATTCGTTATTATTATGGAATATTTTTAGGGTAGAGTTTTGGATTGACCCACCTTAACTCGTATTTGTATTTTGCTGGCACATTGGTGTTCTTTTGCTTTTGTCCTCCAGAATGTTACATGGAAGAAAGGACAGTTTCTTTGCTTATTATTGAGCCCTCGGAAGTAATACGAGGTAGGTTTGTTTTGTTTATTAGACCTTGTTTGGTTTTAAACAAGAGTTTCATATTTTAGGGTCCAAGGTACGGACTATTTACAAGGTACGGGCATTATCCAAGGTCCTAGTAGTATCCAAGGTACGGGTAGTGTTCCTCTGTACCGTTATGTTATGGACGGACTGTGTCCAAGGTTATGGTCCAAGGTTATGGTCCAAGGTTATGGTCCAAGTTACGGACATTATCCAAGGTCCTAGTAGTGTTCCAAGGTACGGGTAGTGTCCCCATATTGCCATAGTATGGATACAGCGTAAGTCCCATGCTGCTTCGCTCCCATTTCTAAGCCTAGTCAGTAGCTACGGCTGTATTGAT
The DNA here is from genome assembly GCF_002938485.1 of Sitophilus oryzae. Classification (NCBI taxonomy): domain Eukaryota; kingdom Metazoa; phylum Arthropoda; class Insecta; order Coleoptera; family Curculionidae; genus Sitophilus; species Sitophilus oryzae. The sequence goes on from NW_022146697.1 coordinate 385,576, forward strand.
TCATGGTGTCCTCATTCTGGCACCTTTTGTTGTTTTGGCCAACAGGCTCGCCGACAGACAGTACAGAGATATGAGCCTACCTCACGCTGCTACTCTTTGAAACAGGATTGCCTCAAGAACAGCTAAGTGTAGATTTAGGTTCAGATTTTCAGTCTTAACTTAATAAAGTACATTTTAAATAATATCGTACAGACTATATTTAGTGGTTAGATTATTAAGAACATTTATGTCGATTTAGTAGTTACAATATGATTTAGATCTTAGGTTTCATTACATTGCGCCTTGTAATAGTATTTAACCACTATAATAATTATTAAAATTGTACAATGCTATTTACCATCAGAATTCATCATGAATAAATATAGCCATTAGTTTTAAGTAATATACAACTGTGTTTTCTTTCTCTGTACATGCCTGGCGCCCAATATCTATTTCTTTTGTTTATTGTTATTAATTAGTTTTCTTTCCAGTGAAATACCTTATCCACGACTGCACTCCGATGAAAAGCTGCCGTTCGCAGTGGTAGTTGTTATAAAAAAACGCTACAAGTGTTTGGTTTGGTATTCAAAAAGTATTCAAAAAGAGCTCTAATATTAAATCCCAACAGCGAGCGCTTCAATGTTGCAGGCAAATTAACCTGGCCATTGAAATGACAAACTAACTTTGAATAGCAAGTTGTATCGAATTAAAGTAGCGAAGCCCTGAGCGAGCATCCACCCACCGACCAGGGAGTCGATCGTTTTCCATTTCACGCACATGACTTACGTGTCACGTTCGGAACTTAACCCGATCCGAACCGATTAAAAATGCGGGCTCGCCGGCTCGGCGTATAGTTTCCCGGAAACCGCATTTAGCCGGAAATTTATGCGCCGAGAGTATTTTTCACGGTTTCCAGCGGGCGACCGTTTCATGTCGCTGTTACATGCTTCGATGGGGTTCGTCTAATGGCTTTAGCCTGTATACTTCAAAAGGTTTCTGACGTGCGTGTTTACCCGGAGAGCCAGCGAGAGATTGTGTGTGTGAGAGAGTGAGAGAGATAGTAGGACAGAGACGAAAAGAAGCAGATGACGGACGAGTGCTTGATAAAAGTGGATATGGAATTTATTTCGGGGAATAGCGTCGAAAATGTAGACAACGGTTAGTCTGGTTTACATGAATGTTAATGTACTTTTTGACGAGGGCACAATAAAAGATTTCTTAAAAGTAATGTGAGTTGGTTGGGTAAAGTGGCGAACACGACCACTTCTTCTTCTTCTTCGTAAGTAGCCGTCTACTTTCGGAGGTTGGCGATCCAACTTAGGGTTGACAACCATCTTCTATTCCAGAGGACAGTCCTCTATTTGATCTCATTGTCCTCTTTTCTCTCACGTATTGTAAAAGTATTCTTTTTTACATGGTCTACCCAGGAGATTCTAAGTATTCGTCTCTATTTACATCTTGAAACGTTCACAAAGAACAATTATTACAGAAAGCCAGAGGACTTCTGGCTTCAAGTTTCTTTGTGTACGTTTCTGTCAAAATCCAGCACTCGGTACCATACAGGAGTACAGTACAGCACCATACAGGTACAGCACCATACAGTACGGTACCAACAGGAGACACGGTTCATCAGTTCTTCATCAACTTTTGACATTTTCGCATAATAATATGGTTTATAATTAAAATTTTAACGTGCGGTTCATAACGACAATTTGATTTAAAATACCGAGTGTGTGGTACCAAATAATTCACAAGAAAATCTTTTTCCAAATATGTTAATAAGCCACCCTAGATCCATTTGAAAAAAATGAGATATGATTGAATATACGATTTGGACATCTTTTAATCGGCCAGGATAAGACACGAAAAACAATAGACGATCAGACCTATTTTTCAAGGCTCCTTGATTAAAAATATTTAGTAATCTTTTTAATACAATAAACAAAAGATGTTATCGTGGGGACTATAATAAAGTCGTATTTGGGCAAACCTACAGTAAGATTAGCCATGAAACATAGCTAATCTTACTGTAGGTTTGCCCAATAATTTCATTCTTCTTTCTTATTAATACATATACTAAGGGCTGGCAAAGGTTAATCTTGGGTCGAGATTTCCGTATGTAAGAGGAGTATAATGCGCTTATAATGTACTGAACAAAGAGAGGACAGTAAACACGTTGCCAAACGTATGAAATAAACTGAGAAACTGTGCACATCGCTAAGAGACGCGGAAGGAGATATAGCAGATTTGTCGCAGTTGACCGGTCGACCCAGTCAATACCTCTGTCAGTACTTTCTAGGGAAAGGTGTATATTATGTTGCGTTCAGCTTCACGATTTAATTACGTCTCGTGATACTTGATTTGTTTATTTATTAACGACTCGTTGTAATTTTCCCTATAGCTTGAATTTTTTTAAGTGCAAGCTAGAAACACTTGCATTTTTGGTAAAAATAAGTGGAATTGAGTGGGTTTGGTTTGGTTTGGTTTGGTTTGGTTTGGTTGTGGTCGCGCTATTAGAACTCTGAATTCAAAAATCGATATCTCGAAATCTATTAGAAATAATATATTGTAGTTTTTTCAAGAACTTTGTTAATATTTCTGCTGTATTTTCTTTGTAGACAGTATGTGAAAATCTTTATCAATAAAAAAATTACACGATTGCTGAAAATTGCTATGCTCTAAAAATAAATGGATGGATTGTTTACAATTTTTGAATGGAAAAAACAACCTTATCGAATTTTTCTTATGTAAACATATTGTAAAATATCCGATCTTGAAAATAAAAAAAAGTTTCAATATCTAAAGTGGTTCTTGAGTTATGGCCTGTTATGTGTTAAAAAGTTGAGTTTTTAAATTATCGCGATTACTGACGTTTTCTCATTATAAAAAAATGACACCCTAACGATATCCTTATAATTCCATTTCAGATGCTCAGAAACATTACAAACCTAATGATTTTATCTAGTTATCTCTTAAAAAAAAGTCTTTTAAAAATAAGCGGTTTGCGATCGTGATTTTACTTTACTTGATAGGGAAAGGCGTATCGGCAACGCCGCAACAGCAAACCGTCGCGCGTCGCGTCTGTCGGTCGCATTTCTCTCACTCTGGCTTAATAAGATCCCTATGCGATTTACTTCCACACATGTAAATGCCGACCCAAAAGTAACAGTTGCCAGCACGGTATATAAGACATATGACACTATAGATTGAAATTTATAATACGATTTTTTACGCACTTTCACGCAGTTCATTTTTAATTTTTGGTAAAGTAAAAAAGTATCAAAAAGTAAGGACTTAGGTCGGGACTGTATGTGAAGGATGATCCAACAATTTGATGTTTTCTTGCTTTAAAAACTGGATTGTTTTTGGAGCTGTATGGGGACTTCTTTGCCTTGGTGAAGGTTCATTCGTCCTTGAAAGTTAGTTTTTTAAAACTCAGCGATTACTTCTAGCAAACAAATAAATATGTACCAATCAGCAGTAACAGTTTTTTAATCTTGCAGAGGAATGAAATTGTTGCTACCTGACCCGCTTTTGAGACAAATGTCGCCACCATCTTTTTGGAAACACTTCGAGAACGGATAACTTTCATCGGTTTTGGTTCACCTCGGAACACCCAAACAGCGGACTGACATTTATTTTCGGATTCATAAGAGTAAATTCACGATTCATTACCATTGACAGTATAGAGATTTTTGACACCAATTGACTCTAATTGCTTTCTGTTCTTCCGTCAACAAATGCGGTATCCAACGTGAAACTATAAATGTTTTTACAGATATTTCTGCTAATAAAAACATTAGACGATCAAATTAATTTTTCCAAGGCTCCTTGATTAAAAATTCATGTTTTCAACACAACCATGGCACTCTAGATTGAAATTTATAATACGATTTTTTTTAAGTGAATACCTACATACACACAAAACAACTTCGTCTTATATCGATAAATTGAATCTCGCAAAATTAAGCATAAATCTGCCGATTCGATCGGTAAAATAAAAGAAATTTTAATCGTGCTGCCATTCAATCTCGCAGGAGGGCATCGATTCGAATCCCAGTTAATACCCTTTCGTATGCAACGTCGATTTAGGTTCATTCTTAAATGAAAATAAATCATTACTAAATAGGGACGGAGGCTCTTAAAGTCAAATCCATCATTCGGATTGCCGGGTGTGGTAATTGTAGAGTTATTTAGCTGCGACTCGTCAACCGTTTTATGTTTAATTTTCTCTCGGTCTACAACCGGTCGCTGTTATTTTAAATGAGATGTACGTTCATCATTCCGTATTGTAACGTTGATTATATTATTGATGCCGTCACCTGAAATTATTCACGCGAAGGATGAGCTCTCAGCTCTTATCTGTCATGTTCGAGTCGATCGATTTATTTACGTAATTAAATTAATTCTACTTCGGCTTAATTTATGAAGCGGTGCCCATTAAAACGTGAGGTGACTTTAATTATACCTGGTGTTTCTTAAAAGTGGCTCACCCCCTATATCACTTTTATATTTTCAAATAAAAAACACTTTGAAATTTGGTTTATGACCATATGACATAAATTAGGATTGGTTAATGTATGTACCTATTCAATTGTTTTCGGTCACTTCCTGTTTCACCGGAAATGACTAATACTTTTGATTTTTAAATCGCACTCTCTGTATTTTTTTACATTATTCAATAGAAAATAACACTCTGAATCAGAGTTGGGTAACAACACTTGGTAAATTAATTTTCTATGTGTATATAGAAAAGTGAGTAGAAAATTTCGAATATGTAGAATATTTATAAAGTAGGAAATGTATAAAATCCGAGTACATATACAAAACTAAGTTTGTATTATACAAATTATAATAATTAATAATATTAATAAAACGTTTATATTTTTATATTATAATTTGTTTTAAAGTTTATACTAATAGCATTAGCATTCATAAAAAGATATACTAAGGGATGGCAAAGGTTAGTCTTGGGTCGAGATTTCCGTATGTAAGAAGAGTACAATGCGTTTATAATGTACTGAACAAAGAGAGCACAGTAAACAGGTTGCCAAACGTATGAAATAAACCCAGAAACTGTGCACATCGCTAAGAGACGTGGAAGGGGATATAGCAGATTTGTCGCAGTTGACCGGTCGACCCAATCAATACCTCTGTCAGTACTTAAAGTTCTACGGAAAGGTGTACGTCATGCGTTCAGCTTCACGATTTAATTACGTCTCGTGATACTTAATTTGTTTATTTATTAACGAGTCGTTGTAATTTTCCCTATAGCTTGAATTTTTTAAGTGCAAGCTAGAAACACTTGCATTTTTGGTAAAAATAAGTGGAATTGAGTGGGTGTTCGATAGTGGTCGCACTATTAGAACTCTGAATTCAAAAATCGATATCTTGAAATCTGTTAGAAATTATAGATTGTAGTTTTTTCAAGAACTTTGTTAATATTTCTGCTGTATTTTCTTTGTAGACAGTATGTGAAAATATTTATCAATAAAAAAATACACGATTGCTGAAAATTGCTATGCTCTAAAAGTAAATGGATGGATTGTTTACAATTTTTGAATGGAAAAAACAACTTTATCGAATTTTTCTTATGTAAACATATTGTAAAATATCCGATCTTGAAAATAAAAAAAAGTTTCAATATCTAAAGTGGTTCTTGAGTTATGGCCTGTTATGTGTTAAAAAGTTGAGTTTTTAAATTATCGCGATTAATGACGTTTTCTCGTTATAAAAAAAATGACACCCTAACGATATCCTTATAATTCCATGCTCAGAAACATGTCTAATGATTTTATCTAGTTATATCTCTTGAAAAAAAAGTCTTTTAAAAATAAGCGGTTTGCGATCGTGATTTTACTTTACTTGATAGGGAAAGGCGTATCGGCAACGCCGCAACAGCACACCGTCGCGCATCGCGTCGGTCGGTCGCATTTCTCTCACTCCGACTTAATAAGATCCTTATGCGATTTACTTCCACACATGTAAATGCTGGCCCAAAAGTAACAGTTGCCAGCACGGTATATACAAATCCTTCAGTTTAATAGCTGTTCGTAAGAAGTTTCACTTCAAAAATGCACACATAATGCAAACACAGTTTTTTTTTATAAAACCTAATTTATATAGTCCATTTTGAGATAATTTGCTCAATTTCTGGGAAAAAAGATTATACGATTATATATAATAAAAGAATAGCAAAATAGAAACACTAAATCACCGCAATACACCAAAACACGTTTACTTTTACATTGGACGCGCGTTTCGCTAACCATGTTAGCATCATCAGCAGATGATTATAAACTAAAATACAATCTACAAATTTGGGCGTTTATATACTCGCTCAGTGGGCATTCTTTGTTCCTACTACTCTAGTGGCGGAAATTTAACTGTTACGCTCGGTGGGCTCTGACTCGGTTGGCTAGATCTTGCCACGCCCACTCGGTGCCCACTGAGCGAGTATATAAACGCTCAACTTGTAGATTGTATTTTAGTTTATAATCATCTGCTGATGATGCTAACATGGTTAGTGAAAGGCGCGTCCAGTGTAAAAGTAAACGTGTTTTGGTGTATTGTGGAGATTTAGTGTTTTTATTTTGCTGTGTAACACCAAAGGTTCCAACCCTCAACTGTAATAATAAAAGAATGTAATGGATAATATTATAATAAATATTTTCGCAAATTGCACTATTTCGTATCTGCACTAAAAAGTTTTATTTCAGCATAACTCAAATTATACTCTATATAATTTCAGAAATGACAAATATTGATATAGTATTTTCCTAACTTTGTTATGTATGTTACATAATATGGTAAAATAGTGTAATAAATACAACAAAAATGTAAAAATCTGGAAATTTGTTACATTTACTTTTGTTACATTATGTTTTTCCTTGATATAGATTTTTATTGGCCCTACGGATCCTTGTCTTGCTAGTTCGTCAGCTATTTCGTTTTTAAAATAGAAAAAGACAATTAGAATTCAGGGCTATCAATGAATTTACGTAAACAAATCCAATATTCAAGCATTTGGAAAATTTTAACCAATTTTTAATAGAAAATTAATTATATACATACTCAATCTTTTCTATATACTTTCCTCTGTTTCAACAATTGTATTATCAATAAATTAAAAAAAAATCTGAACAATCATTTTTTATTTTTCAATTTACAAAGTATAATTCTAACAAAGACTAGGTGTTATTAAAAAATAATATCGAAATTTCTAATCTGAATGGTTTCAGTAATACCATTATTCCCCGGCATTATTATTTCTGAAGGTACGGTAATGTAGTAGGTGCACGCAATTTACGTTAATATACTCTAATTTCTCTGAATTGTATGTAATCTGAGTAAGTGAGAAATAATGGATGGAAAATAGTACAATAAAATTAACGCATTCATAATTTATTTTAACTGTACAAATAGAATCTAAATGAACATATTTATATACAATTTAAATATAAATGATTTGTGTTTGTAGAGTGTAGATTGTATGGGAAGAGAGGGGTAAGTTAATCACCGCGACCTTAGAGATCTACTGTGTACTCTTATATAGTTATAACTTATCATACAGTCTCAGGACTTTGACAAAAGCCAGTCTCTGAGACGGTTTTACAGAGTTTAGTTTTCTATCTCCGATATCAGTCTTACCAAAATTTATGGCACGAATGGTTGTCGTCTCGGCGCACTCAGTAATGAGGTGTTCTGGTGTTTCTTCATTTTTCCTACAGAATCTGCATTAATCGTTGTTTCTTAGCTTTAATCTACTAATGTGTTCATTGAGGAGACAGTGTCCTGTTAAAAACCCTGTGATAATCAGAAGAATGTTCTTACTTAAATCAAAGAAAATCTTTTAAGTTCTGAGAAATGTCTTCGTGTTCTTAGACCGTTGGAGGATGCCCAATTCAGATTACGGATGGAGTCTTCCACATTTAAGTTGCTTTCAACTTGGGAATCAGATCAGTTCGCTCCTTTTCTAGCCGGGAGAGAAAATAATGAAAGAAAAAGCCAGGATGGAAAGCCGTTTAGTTTTTAATCATCTGCTGATCATGCTAACATGGTTAACTAAACGCGCATCCAGTGTAAAATTAAAAGTGTTTTGGTGTATTGTGGTGATTTAGTGTTATATTTTGATGGAAAGCCGTCCAACACCGGGAGGCAAGTAGGGACGTATCACCACCTTTTCCAGAACTCCAATGTAAGGACATCTAGTTGGCGAGTCACCAACTCGAGCGAGGAGCGCCACGATCAGGTCCTCACAATACGAACTGACCTCAAATTCAAGAAGACGATAGAGAAAGAGAGATATATCCTCTATTATAAATTGGGGACAATACCGGTATCAGGTGTGCTTGGAGAGATCAAGTTAAAGAGGTGAGAGGAATGGAGATAAATTCTCCAGCCTTCACCACACGAGTATCTCAGCCGGGGACAAGCTCCTCGACTGTGAAGGACACGGAGGGCCAAATCCCAACCGTGGAAGGGTATATACCCTCGTAAGAGGTAGATGTCCACTCCTCGGAGGAAGAACATCTGTTGTCAAAGGAGGATGGCAAATACCCTGTCCCCCCTACAACAGAAAAATTCTCATGTATGATGAGTGTGATAGCTCCCCCTCCTACTCATTCTAGTTTATACATTCTACCAAGACTACCATTTGATCTGTAAGACCAAGACTCACTTGGTCTTGGTCAGACGTCATTGACATCGTTTTTTTCAATCATACGGTATTAATAGTAGTGCCTACTAGGTGTTTAATCCATTAATTTAATTTATCCACTCTTTACTGCTAATTTTTTTATGAATGCATATTCTGTAAGCTCTGGATTTTGCAATGCGTTTGTACGATATTTCATTATTATTAATTTAAAAGTAATTCAATATTCGATTTAAAAATAAAGCTGCAAAAGATTTCTGTTTTGCTTGAATATATTTTGACGAAGTTTTAAAGGTATGACTTGATTAACCCAAAAAATCAAGATCATTTTCTCTAAATAATTCTATATCTGAAATAAAAAAAACAACGTAAAATAGTTATTTTTTATACAAGACGATAAAATGATATTTTATCGTCGACCGAAAAGATTAATTCACGAGCGATAAAATCACGAGTGAATTAAGGCAGGCGGCCACTGCGAGCGTAACTAAACTAAGCTAAGAATATGAAAACAAACGGTAATTAAATGGGAACGATTTTCGCTCAGTAGTCAGCTAAGTTTTCGTATTTTATCTCTGCTATCATAGAACTAATCTCTGCGAAAAATTCATTGGAAGCTGTCACGAACTAAAACGAACGAAACTAAACTACGATTCGAATCTTCGTTCATATATTTTCGTTTTGTTTCGCTCAAGTAGCCGCTGACGCATTAAAAAGTATGAAAGCTGATTTTTACAAATCTTATCTTCGCTTAGTTTAGTTTCGCTCGCATTGGCCAATTTTATCGTCGTGTATAAAAGAATATTTTTTCTATAGCGAGTTACGTTTTAAAAATATTCAGAAATTACTATCTCAAGGAATTTATTATGAGTAGAAAAAGTATTGTGCTGGGTTGGCGTTGGTTTCTATGTAATTTGACAAATAAATAAAGCTATCTCTTTAGTTGTCAGTTTTGTCTACTAACTACTACTTGTATCTCTTCAGTTGTCAATATCACAAAACATCCCCCTTTAGAACTTCGTCTGTCATGTTAAGAAATGAAAGTAAATAATAAAGCGCCTCTCGTGTTTGATCGCACTCAAAAAATTTCAATTAATGCCTGTATATATTTTAATATATTTTTTAAATTTACATTTTTTTAATTGTAAAGTAATATATTAAATTTAAATGGAATATATTACATAACAATTATGTCAATTACATGATTACAAACTTGTTTTCTAACATTTTTTAAATCAAACGAATTATAAAATTTCAATATATGTATATTTGTCGTAGGTATGAAAAAAGTAAAATCTAAAATGGACAAACGCTTACTTACATTGCAATGAAACTTCCACTTTTCGTTTTGCAATCCAAACGCAATATTTCTATTTCACAAATGAAAATATCCGACAACACTAAAATCACTGAAATTTCCGCGGCTGACAACGAAAACTGAAAAATAGAACGGCACTTTTTGTTTTGAACCTGCATATCAACATTACGCTGTACTATTATGTGTTTGTTGTTGAAATAATATAAAATATCTAATTATAACTTGTAAATTTTAATATTTCAACATGATTTTAACTACTTTTGACAATAACTAACTTTTTGTTATCAAAATGACATTTTAGACGGCAACTGACATATATGTCATAATATTTGAATCTTAAATATGTATGTAATATAATTTAAATTACTATAATGCAACTTTATACTTAGAAAACATTTATACATTCACAAAATACAACAAAGTCTAATAATATAGTTTGAAAACAATGAATATTGAATTAAAATTGAAAAAGTTAAGCCCGACCCCTTGTGTCAAAATTAGAAGATTAAATTTTCGCAATTTTTACACCATTTGATGACCGGTGGCGCCTCTAGTGTTTGTTCGGGCGGTTGGGCTTTTACTCCCGCTTATGGCCATTAAAGAAAAAGTTCTAAAGGGGGATGTTTTGTGGTCAATATTTTTTAATTCTCTTTCGTGTCGATTGCTGATTGAATTGGAGCCAGAAATAGTTCAAAACGAAATAAGGAAATTACCAACAGATAGGCTGAGGCGACAAACGCCATATCCAAACTACTTCCATTTAAATCCCGAATAACTTATGAAAAGGAATAAGAAAAATCAAAAATGGAAGCAATTAAAAAACGTGCGAGAAAAAAAAGAGTTTTTAACCTATCCTCGCTGTTAAAGTATAATTTAATCTACCCTTGCGGTTAAAGTGCTATTTTATCTACTATATTTTTGATAGATACATATATGGCAATTTTAAGAGTTGCCATGGAAAAAAGGTAATTTTAGTTCAAGTTGGTTTAATTATTCATCATAACGAACTGTTTCCAATAAGTCTATTTTTGAAACCAATGTATTTGTGTTATTTATCTCTCAGTCTCTTTATTCAAAATTTATTTTGAAATCTCGTCGTCATTAAAAAATCCTACAAACTCCTACGCTTAAGGACGTCTCTGAAATAAGAAACAATTTATTTACTCACCCGGGGTTATTCTGAAACGAACAGCTTCAAAGCAATTCTGTTTAATATTTATTTCTTGGAAAACAGATTTAAAGTCATTACTGATTCAGTTGGTAAATAATTACATTTTATAAATTAAAATTCTTTACTTTGATATGCTTTTAAGTTTTGTTCCATTTTTCACAATTTATTCCAACCTGGTTGTCTTTATAAAGTTCTTGTAGTTGTTTTGACTATAATAATATGCATTCGAGATTATAAAAAAAACAGTGTCTGCACTATGTGCGCATATTTAACAGCTATTAAATTGAAGGATTTGAAGGACATGTTTAAAAAAGTGATATACAGGGTGGCGCCTCTCATACGCCGCGGAGGCTACGAGGAGAACGACAGTTTGTATTGACATGAAATTTTGTGAGCATATGTACAGTACATCTGCTGGATCTGTGTCTATGAAAGGAATGCGGACAAAAAACATTTAAATAAACAGCAATATATTTTATACGTCGATTTGACGAGTGCGTCACCGCAAATCGCTCCGCCCACTCATTTTATTGGCTACTTGCAAATTTGTTGAATTTTTATTGATGGAACGCGTCGTCTATTTTTTTACGAAAAACATCGAGATAATATCGTTTCCCCTCTCACGGATACCCCGTAGCTACAGAACGGACAGACGTACTGTAGGTTAATTCAGGGCACTTTTTAAAAATATAGAGAGTTCTACAGGGTGTCCCCAAAAAAAGTTACATATCAAAGTTGTTTTTTTTGTAATGGAACACACTATATATTAATTGATTTTCGGATTCTAGGAGAAAAATAAAGGTGAGTTTTCTTAAAGAAGCATATACATATCTAAAATCTAAGGATTTTGACATATTTCACATTTTGTGAAAATGAAGAGTAAATTTTAAATTTCGTTAACAGCTACCTAAATTTCAGTTGACCTTGTATAGCCTGATATTTAATTACAGTAACCATTGTATGTTAAACCAAATTGAAATTTGACCCGAAAAGTTATAAGGGAGAGACAAAATTAATATGGAACATTAGTCACTTTTAAAAGCAAGTTGCTCCTTTATTTTAAATGAAACAGCCAATATATTATTCCGGTGTTCAATGCAGAATTTATATATCTTCAAAATATTATTAATGTTGCCTATACCCCCCAAACCAAGATTTTCCTAGATATTTTCATTTATATGATTTGATCTGAGTAGATCTTTATTATTTGATAAAATCTAGGTGGCTGCACTGATAAAAAAGATAGACTTGAACTAAAGTCGTCATCGTTCTTGAAAAAAAAAATTAGTGGCAAGAGAATTTATTTTAGCTTAAAAGAAAATATTTTGCCTGAAGAAAAACTCTCTTAACTCAAGAAAACTGGTTCTCCTTAAAAATTCGAAAATTTCTCTTGAGTCTATTTTCATTCAACCAAGTGCAAGTTACTTTGTTTTAAGATAACAAGAAAATACGCTAGGAAGTACTTCATTCAAGAAACATGGCCATTTTTCCAATAGCTAAATACTCTTTTGATGAAAAATAATAACGACATGCCAAAGACGATGACGAAGGACGGTATATACCATCAGTCTGCAGTCCGTTCAGTAGTACGTCGCATTTCATAGGACGCACGGGTTTTGTTGCTTGGTATTTTCCACTTGGAATTTTGCATAATTTGCTTTTTAAACGCATATCGTATAACAAATTAGTGATCGTTATTAACATGCATTTGTCATTTTTTATGGACAAATTTTAGATTATATGGATTCTTGAAAGGAGTTTCTGAACAAATGGGAATTAGAGCATTTATTTGCTATATTTGAAGGTAAGAGACATTTACCTAATGCACCTGTTTAGATAATGCATGTGTGACTATAGATAGAATAAGAATATAGGTATCAATTTTTTATGCAAATAATTACAAAAATTTTAGTATTTCAAGTGGTCGTATTAAAAAATTCAAAATGTGACCAAAACTTATAATTTTAATAATTTATTTGCTTTACTTTGATTAATCGTGATGTAACATATTTTTTTGTAATTTGTAGATTGATGAACCACCCCAAAAAATACAAAGGAGTGAAGAAGCAGAAATAACTACTATCGAGGAAATTAATATCACTTTACTTACTACAGACCAGGAAAACCTAAATTTATCAGAAAATAATATATCTCGTAATATGCCTGTATATTATGTATAGACTTCTCTTAGATCAAAATAAATTTTAGTTGAGTCAATAGTATTCGCTATCGATTTAAGAAAAGTGTCTCTTTAATCAAGAAATGGTCCCTTTTCAATCAAGAATTTTTGCATGAATCAAAGAGACTATTGTTCTTGTAGCAAGAACTTCTTTGCATATTCATTTTGGGTCAAGAGTGAAATACTTTGGACAGATAGATTCTTCTATTCTCTAAAATAATTTTTTACAGCTTATGAAAAGATAGTTAATGCTCTGAGCAAAGACACGTCGTTCTTGGCCCTATTGAAAAGCGCCAATCTTTTGGGTCAAAGTCATATTCATTTCGACTGAGAGATCCTTTTATTCAATGTGGTGATGTGTATGACGTTACTTCAACATAGCTGTCTAATTAGTCCAACTTTAACAACTAGTTATCATTTTGTTTTAAAACAAAAAAAAATTCTCATAAATTTGCCGAAAATGCCAACTTATCCTACATCAGAAAGAATTGATATGATTCTAGGTATGAGTTGGTGAATATGCAGTGGGCACGTTTCTTAAATAATCTTTATGTTGTTTAATTCGAACATTTAAGGGTCTAGATGTTTCACCAATGTAAAATTTATCGTTATTTTGTTTTTTTATGTTATATTGTTGACGTGTTGTATATTACAGACCATTGGTCTGATCCAATCACAACAACTCATAAGTGCAAGCTCATAAGGGTGATTTTTATATATATTTTTATTTGTAAAAATTTGAGTCAATATATGAAATATGCGTATAATGCTCTCAAGAAGAAAAAAAGAAACAAGGTTTGGCAACTATTTGTTAGAACTAATGCAAAGGCTGTGCTAAATCAAAACAGTATTTCGTCGACTTTAAATAAATCTCACGGAAATATATTCAACTATAAGTCGAAAAACTTTACAGCAGCGTCGGCTTTCAGGACGGCGTATTCGAATAAATAAAATTTAAACACCCATTAAATAAAATTGCTTTGAAGTTGTTCGTTCGGGAATAACTCGGGGTTAGTAAATAAAATCGATTTTTTCAGACTCGTCGCTAGGGACAGCGACGAGCTTTTAGAGTAAATTCTGGATGAGGGAAACATGGAATACACACAAATAAAAATGTTTTTTGAAAAAGAATGATAGTAACAACATTGGTTACAATGGTAATAAGTTATTCTTAGAAAACTAAATTGAATATACAATAATATATTTTAGGAGACATATATTATAGTCCAAGAAAATAGGCCTTCAAAAACGAAGTTTTGGTAAAAACCTGATTTTTTTATATAAGTTACTTTGAAAGATCTAATAAGGAATTGCGAAAGATTTTTTAAAATGCCCCATACAGGCGTCCCCGTAGTTTGACAATGTGGCTAAGCGTGGCCCAGTCGCGGGAACGCAGATTTCAGCGCACCAAGATTGGTCCAAAGCTGGGTAATTCAGGCTTGGCCAGTCCTATGTTCACCCTATCTAAGACCACGGCTGGGAAATCAAGTCTTAGCCATCTCTTAATTCATCCAACTTTGGTCCAACACTGGGAATCTCAGCTCCGGCCATGCTACGGCGACACAGCTTTGAACTAGAATTGGTTAACCAAGCCTGGACCGTTTTTTTGGTGATTTAGACTTGGCCCAACACTGCGAAATCGAGTCTTGCCCATCTCTTATTTCACCCAGCTTTGGCCCCACACTGGGAATCTCAGCTCTGGCCATGCTCCGGCGACCCAGCTTTGAACCAGAGTTGGTCAACCAAGGCTGCACAGGGAAACTGAACACTATGTAGTTAAGCTCATTCATTAAACAGAAATTTACTTACAATAAATAAAAAATTGTTTAAAAAATAATTTTTATTTATATTCTATGATCTTGTTTGTAAATAAATTAATAATATTTGAATTAACGCCAATAGAGGGAGTCATTAAATCATATGATTTTAGTTGCACGATGGCCGCTAGATGGCGACTTCGTTAAGAACTCACCATAGACGTGTACTGACTTGACGTGCATTTTCTGTTTGGATCTTGCCAATTCGAGATAGACTACCAAAGTCGTCCTGATGATGGAGTATAACTCCGAAACCGGTAAACGAATGGGTGGTCCCGTTGGCCTGACCACAAAATAGGAATCAGTTCATGATACAAAGAATACAAGGCATGATATTGCGCAGGTTGGTCACCACGTCACAGGTGATAAACGGCACCATTGGTCGGCAAGCTCTGCGCGCCAATTTCAAATTGTCAAACAGATTGTGTCATCTGTAAAATTTGATTGTGTCAAAATGTGAAAATAATTTTTCAAATGTCAAGCTCGATGATTTGCCATAACTTTTGGGGTTATGTTCTAATTCTTCCCTATTTTAGGTCTTTTTTTATTAGTGGCAATTGAACAATATGGATATTTTTTGTATGGTGTATGACGTCACAGGTAGTATGCGCAAACTTAACGAAAATGGGGCCGCTATCGATCATACCTTGTTTTCTTTGTACCATGGAATCAGTTGATTCCTATTTTGTGGCTTGACAAGCTTTAAACAGAAAATTCGCACATAAAGCAGGTGTTAAATACTTTTCTCAAATTTAATCTAAATATATGAATGTAATTATTTGTGTGTTAACTTTTATCCAAATGCTGGGTTCAAAAACAATTGTTTTTTTGCTGCTGGATCAAAGTCGACAATTAAACTTTTGGCGATCAAACATGGTTGATCTTGGCATTCAAGCCAGGCCCAGCCTTGACGATCAGTGATGGCCCAACATCGGATTCAAAGCCTGGCCCGATGTTTTAATTCGACAACCACAATAGCACCACAGTAATAACACAATATAACCACAGTCGGGCCAAAACTAGTATATAAATATGGCCCAGTATTGGTGATCAAACTTGGCTTAGCCTTTGGGATCAAAATTGGCCTAGTGGTGGTGCTTAAGTTTGGCCCAGCTCTGGTAATCAGGCATGGCCCAGCCTTGGTGATCTAGCTTGGCCCAGTTTTGACAACCAAGCCTGACACGATGTTATCATTTCAGGTTATTCCCAAAGCTGGGCCAAGACTGGTATGCATAGTTGGCCCAGATCTTTACAGTACTGAACCAGTCCTGTACCAAGACTGAGCCGATGGTTTGATCCTGTATGGGTTACACCCAAGAATGGGTGAAATATAAAAATAAAATTATTTTTTCGAAATTTTGGAGAAACGGTAAGGACTAGGAGAAAAGTTTAAAACGTCCAATTTCACATTAAAATGGTCTCTATATTTTTTTGATCAAACCAAAATTAACCGAGATAGGGTGGCTAGAATTTCGGGAACAGCTTTTATTGAGACATTTTTTTCAAAATCCTTCCCGTTTCTCCGAAATTTGAAAAAAAACTTTTTTTATATTTTTCACCTTTTTTCGGGGTGAATTTAAAAAAATCTTAATTGAAATTTATAAGTTTCCAAGCAAATCGAACAAAAACGTTAAATATATGAATTTTTCGGCACCTTATTTTTTTTAATTTCTACTGTCTTCCCCTAACTATCCCGGTTTGTTCTAGTACTAATATTAAAAAGTAAAATTAAATTACCAGACAAGTATTATCTCTTTTTTACTATTTATTTAAATATTTTCTATACCGGGTGCGTCTCAAAAAGGTCTTGGTCTTGGTCTTCTATCTGCTCACCACTAGACAAAAATGGTTCTATACAATTTTGTACCCAGACTGGTTTCCGAATAATGCGCTTCTTAAATTTAGATACCAATGTGATTTGGATGCAAATGTCACAATATCATGAACGTTCCAGGATATCAATCAAGACTAATGTATTTATTTATATTTAAACTAAAAATAAATCTAACGTCGATTTGAAAATATTTCCTGCAATTTATTGAACGCTACTATGCTAAATCCCCAAAACATTATGCGCGATATACGCATCAGCTTGTATTTAATCTTTGATAAATGGTTGTTATTTTTTCGCTTGTTCCAACGTTTGCAATATCGGATTTGCATTTCCGGTTTAAAATACGACTACGTATTTCTATACATATTTTAGGATCGAATTTTTGACGTTTAATTTTTCAACAGAATAGCAAAAATATGAGAACGTATAGATAGTTATTAATGCTTTTATTATTTGTTCGTCATTTTAGGTAAATATAACATTATATTAATTTTGTATGCTATACCGGGTGGTGCATCGTCGTTGGAAAAATAGGAAATCCCATGGCATGCAAATTTGGAATTGAAATATTTCAAAAAATTGTCCTAAATTTCAGAAAAAAACTTGTATGGAAACCTTTGAATAAAAAAAAATAAGGATGGAGCGTAACAAAAAACATAGGTCGAACGCTATGGGGGCCAAAAATGGCCGACTTAAAATTTGGTTTAGTTAAATTAGTGCCGTTATAATTTTATTCAAAACGTGTAAAAATATGATGCAGGGTAGACTCAATAATTTGTTGCTTTATTTTACGTTATCAATATACATATGTTTGTAGTTATTAAAATTGTTATAAATATTTATATAATTCTAATAAAAATAAAAAAGTTATAATCCATACATATATAAAAGCTCAAAGGGTTTTTTGTTACATCCATCCCGCCGAAACCGTTTCAGCAATCTTGATAATTCTTTTTTTGAATGAAAGGTATATACAGGGTTGTTCACCACATACGACACGGAGTATTGTAGCTAAACGATTAGATTTTTACAAATTATAAGTTTTGGGTTTGTTGAAGGACTATTAGAGCTACAATTTAAAAATATTTTTACAAGATACAGAGTGTCCCAAATAAGTAAAAAATATTATAGTTGTATTTTTTTAAATGGAACACCCTGTATATTGTTCTATTTTTGGATTCTACGATTGAAATAAAGGTAAATTTGATTAATATTTATTATTCAAACCTTACCGTTATTGAAATATTTTCAATTTTATGAAATTGCAGTAAAAATTTTAAGGCTTCATCTCTCCAAGGGTATCAAAGTTTTTAATACTAAATATTTACTGAAGACTGTCTATTGATGAAATATTGTGTTGCAATAATAAAAATTTTACTACCTTATACAGAGTGTCCAAAAAATTATATTAAATAATTACTAGCTTTAAACGGCAATAACTTGTGTAATTTAAATGAAACACCCTGTATATTTTATGTGAATCAGATCTACAATTTAATTGTCTATCAAATTTTATTATACCATTTTTTACCTATCTCTTCAAGTTTTCGTAGAAAATGCATTTTCTTATAATTTAGACCTCATTTATCACTATACCCATGGAATATTGACATTTCAGATTTTTTAAAGCAACATTGTACAGATGGTAAATATTGCAAGCCCATTGGTATACAAAAGAAAACTATTTAAATCTTTGTAAAAGAGTATACCAATTAAATATACCACCCTTATTTCCGACCAAAAATTAGTAAATTACATATTTTTAAATTGTTTTAATTAATGAATTATTCTAAATAAAAATGTCGATTTGGCTCAGAAATCAAGATAATAATAAGTTATGAAATTTAACGTCTCTGTTTTTATAAATAAGCATTCGTCAAAAAATGAAATAAAATTTATAAGGTGTTACTTTTTACCACACTGTCTAATACACACACAAAATTCAGTTTTTGTAGTATTTGGAGCAATTATTATTAAAAACCAAACAGTCAATTAATGTAGTTTGAATACTGGGATCATATTAATTTGCCCCTTTAACAAAGAAATTTTTTTTTATTTTTTAATGAAATAAGCGAACTATATTGACAATATTAGTATCTGTACTCTTTTAAAATTTGTTATATCTTTAAAAATAATCTAAAATGTTAACATTCCATAGGTATAGTGATAAATGAGGTCTAAATTATAAGAAAATGCATTTTCTACAAAAACTTGAAGAGATGTGAAAAAAATAGTATAATACAATTTGATAGACAATTACATTGTGCATCTGATTCACGTAAAATATACAGGGTGTTTCATTTAAATTAAACAAGTTATTGCCGTTTAAAGCTAATAATTATTTAATATAAATTTTTGGACACTCTGTATAAGGTAGTAAAATTTTTATTACTGCAATTTAGTATTAAAAACTTTGATACCCTTGGAGAAATGAAGCCTTAAAATTTTTACTGCAATTTCATAAAATTGAAAATATTTCAAAAACGGTAAGGATTAAGTGTGATAAACCTTAATTAGATTTACCTTTATTTCAATCGTAAAATCCAAAAATAGAAAAATATACAGGGTGTTCCATTTAAAAAAATACAACTATAATATTTTTTACTTATTTGGGACACTCTGTATCTTGTAAAAATATTTTTAAATTGTAGCTCTAATAGTCCTTCAACGAACCCAAAACTTACAATTTGTAAAAATCTAATGGTTTAGCTACAATACTCCGTGTCGTATGTGGTGAACAACCCTGTATGTATGTCTAAATTTGTTATGAAGTATTTTTATATTGTTTAATGGCTATTTCTTTGTGTAAAAGGATTAAATACTAAAACATACCTGAAAAACACCTAAACACATACCTTCGGAAATAAATTATTTGTCATCGTCAGTAGTGTGTCATTTAGAACAAGTTTTTAGATAGGTTTAATAAGATTTAGGGGTCAGTTCATACCGCCAGCTTTAGATACATACATATATTACCACAAAGGTTCGTTTAAATAACATTAGTGATTAGTGAATTAGCTACGCAAAGCGATTTTAGAAATTTCATCCTCTTAGAGTGTAAAATTATGTCGAACAATTTGTTGTATGAAAATCCTTTACTATCTGGTCTGGAAGAATGAAATTCTACAGAAAGAATTAGAAGAGATTTTTGAAATTCATCAACCAAATGGGTAAAGTTAGTAAAAATTTATATAAACCTTCGTTACCTCTGGATTATACATTGCATATAAAAATTTGCACAAAGTATCATTTAAAAGACATGAGTTAATTATTTGGATAAAGCGAATTTATGAAATTTATATCCTTAGGGAGTAGAATAGGAAATGAAAGTTTTCTGTAAATGCATTACTATAACATCTAGAAGTACAAAATTTTATAGAAGGGTTTTTTTAGTGACATCAGTGATATGAAAGAAATATTTCTTCTTCAAATAATTCTTCTGGGAATAAAAAATACCGTATAAAGAGAGTATTAGTGCTCTTGAAAAATAAAAAAATCAGGAGAGTATATCAAGAAAAGCGACAATTGAAAACTTAAAATATTCAATTGAAAACTTATATTCCATTTATTTTAGTTTATTTTAGTAATACTGTTTATATGGAACCACGGGTAAGGTTCTATCTATAGAGGGTAAATAGTCATTGCACTAGTTATTATTTTTGAGAGATTTCCTTTTTTTAGATTTTGCAAAATTTCGACTTTGGTTCGAATTCTAAAACATAATAATGAAATAAAAAAAAATAAAATCGCCACGGAAGAGCGCTATCCACCATCTATTCAACGATACATAATTAGTTTCAGTCAGTAGAAGTAGTTAGAGAAATTTGAAAAAGAATATTAAAAAGCAAGATTTCAAAATCATTTTGGGGCCAAAATTGAACTTCTCTCTTCTGAAAGTTATTTGAAAAACGGTAAAGATAAGATATGTGTCTTTTATCGAGATCTACCAGCACTGAAAATATTTGCACTTATTCAAGACTTGCCCTGTATAATACCGAGAAAATCGACAATTGCTAACTTTCATACTTTCATATGAAATACGAGTAGTTCTAAAACTCTTAAAAACATAGTTTAAATAGTGCATTTGTAAGGCTCACTAGCTCTATCTATAAATAGGTAAACAATCATTTAAATCAATGCATGAACGATTCGAGGTTTAACGCGAACGTAGTCGCGGGAAAAAGCTAGTAATTATTTATTAAAACAGTACGCTACTGAAGTAGGTAAGTCAAATTGACGTATCTAAATTCTTTGACATCTAATCTTTGCCATGTAGTAAATAAAAGCAAAAATGCAAGAAAAAATATTTCATAAATGATCGGTATACTACACGTACTGTTTGACCAGCGGATCTAAAGCTACGGAAGGAATGCGAGAAAAAAAATCGATATTGCCACGTTTATCTATAAAATTGCAAAATTGCCAGACATGAACTATAAATTTAATATATTTTTATTATATATAATGTGTTTAGCATATATTCTGACGTATATTACTAAGGAATTTTAACGTAGTTCATATTGTTGGATATGTTTTATTTAATAACTTATTTCTTTCATTCTGTATAATCTGCTTATTACGAAAGGTGAATATATTTCAACGATATCATTAGCAAACCGGCATCGCCGCGCATGGCCGCCTATTCATCGAACATGATTGGCGAGAGTACGTCACAGGATTTGTTACCACGCGGTTGCCATGGCTTTTACGCCTTTCCTATTCGCTAGCCTTATCCCCAACTTCAAGGTTACTTCTGAAAATAGTAGAAACATTGAATACTATTGAAATATCCAGTGGCGGTGTCATTCTTTTGATCATTATTACTTTCTTTCATTATTTTATACCGGTTATCCTAAACTTTATTCCTAGATTTTTCGTATATTTAATAGTTAAAATGTGTTTTATTGTTTTGTTATCTTGTTATTATGTTTTTCGTTCGTAGTTTTTAATTATTAATATTAAGTTTGATCGTATATTTGTGTTTTAAAATGAATAAATTTGTTAAGGGTAAGACGCTACATAGCCAGGACAAGAGAAATAATAGCTAATTTATATAGGCAAGTAGAATAATAATAATGTAATTATTAGAATACTAAAATTAAATATTGGCTAAAATGAAAAGCACACATTTTACCTAAATATTTTAGCTAAACTAAAATAAATGTAAATAAACGGGGATGAAATCTCATTTGGTTTATTTCCTTGTGTTCATAACAAGGTTTGCGACGAAGCTACAGAGAGTTCGCTTAAGTTGCCGCTTAAACGTAAATTTGAGCGGATATCTCTTTATACCGGAGTTAGTGTATCGGCTATAAAAAAATTCACACAGAAGATAAAAAAGACTGGAAACTTACCCCGATAAAATGATATCCAGTCCTGGAAAGAAACGACTACGTGAGCTCGACGACTTTGATTTCCAAGTGGTCAGGAATTTGATAAATAGATTTTATCTCGAATTCAAAGTCGTCCCCACAATTAGAAAGCTTTTGCAAAAATTGCAGGAAGAATTGAATTTTCCTTTGACAGGGAAACGCTTAGGGGGTTATTAAAATCAAATGGATTTTTTTGGCGTAAATGTCAAAATAACAGATAAATATTAATGGAGCGGCCCATTATATTGCAGAGAGAGATATAAATATATACGCGAAATTCGAAAATATCGCCAAGTATTATCTATTTGGATGAAACATGGGTAGACAATGACCTAACCTTTAAAAAGTGCTGGCGGAGCGATACCATATCTGGTGTAATAGGCAATATTGGATCTACTGGTGAGTAAAATTATGTTTTGTTTGCGCTTCCAAAGTTAACTATTTTCAAGATTTTTTTTGCTGGAAATAGTTATATCTAAAATTATGTATTGTAGAAAAAAATATAGTTTGTACAGATATATAAATAAATATATCTCAAGACTCAGTCTTGATCATCTGCTGATGATGTTAACATGGTTAGAGAAACGTGCGCCCAGTGTAAAAGTAAAAGTGTTTTGGTGTATTGTGCTAATTTAGTGTTTTATTTTGCTGTGTAACACCAAAGGTTCCAACCCCCAGCGGTAATTATTTCTTCTATTATATTAACAACACATAATAATAAAATTATTCAAAATATTTAAGGGAGCTTTAATATAAGCTTTTAGTGTGTTTATCTGCTAACTCAACAGTAACGATTCAAACAGGATAAAGTTTTTTGAAAAAAAATTATTAATCAGAATTTATATTTATGATACACATTATTTTCATAAAACACCGTACGCCCATGCCTATTTTATGAATGAAATTGGGCGTGTCTTGTTTACAACTGCATTCCCCTGCCGATATCCCGTAGCTACAGATCCGTTGGTCACACTATACTGTCAACAGTAGACCAGTGAAATCATACATGGTTTGATGGTTAACAAAATTCATTGGCAACAACTAAACTTTTGACTTTGTTATACTTTTGTCATTGCAGTGTGGACAATTTGTCTCAAGTTTCTCCAATCAGAATTCCCAATTTTTTGTCGCAAGTTTGTCTTATTTTTGTTTCAAAATCGTGTTTATTTTTTGTCGCCTTGGTCTGGACCAGGTAATACAGTTGTAGAAAAATAATAAATAACATAAAATAAGCTCAGTAAGGACCGAGGTAAAGACTGTCAATCCACAAAATTTTAAATCAAATTAAAATGTGTCAAATGAATCGTCAAACAGAACTGTCAATAATCCCCACCCTAGAGCCCCACCTCCGTTTTTATTCAAAGATGGAAACCCTTACCCATAACCAATATTATTGCCTGATGTTATTTGTGACTTGTAATAACCATAAAAAGATATATTGATTATATTGTTTTAATATCAACCACGAAAATGAGTTTTTATAGATCCTCCGTGAGCTATTCGCAACAAATAAACTCTTTAGTACATTCGTAAATCAGCATGAATCGTAAATTTTTACTGCCTTTCAGTGCATTTATTTTGCTTAACTAATAATAATAAACGAGGAGTTGAACCATTTTGACTGTTTTGTTTAGTTTGCGTATGGCGAAATGAATGGCATATGTTTGTGTTTGTGTAGTGGTGTGTTTTAGAGCTGTCTGCAAAATCACACTATATTTAGATTATAGGATAGGGTAAATTGACTTTGTTTTGAAAAAATATACCGGGTGACAACGATATTGTTAAAAAATGTCTATACCGATGTGTCGGATTTTGTGTATTAGGTACATACGTGTTTCGGTCATACGAGCATCATCAGACAAATACAATAAAAGTCAATCCATACACACGTTCACATTTTATAGTTATTAATGATACAAGTTCGATACGAACATCATAATGAAACGCGTGTAACGTTAAGTGTGGCTAGTTATACAAGTTTCATTAAAAAGTTCGTATGGAACGTGATACAAGTTCGATACGAACATCGTAATGAAACGCGTGTAACGTTAAGTGTGGCTAGTTAAAGTTTCATTAAAATGTTCGTATCGAACGTGTATCATTCTAATTTAATCTACGACGCGACACGAGAGACGATCCAAAGAGATTTGATTCAATTTAAAATATCAGAGATATCCTCATAAAAATTAAAATTCAAAATTATAAGGTGCCCATATTAGTCGACGCCGCGCCGTGGTAATCGTGTTTGTTGATTGTTTTCGTTTTGACTTTGACAACTCAATTATTGATGTTCAATTTTGTGTTAAACGTTCAGTTTTAGCAAAAAGCAAAAAATAATATTGATATGGGTGATTCTGATTCTAAAAGAGTCCCTTCGGATATTGAAGGCATTGCGCAAAACATTGTCTATTCCCTACTTCCCGAAAAATCAAGACAAACGTACGAGCAGGCCTATGTAAAACTTGAAGATTGGTGTAAAGGGAAAGGAATCAAGAATAGTAGTAACGAAAAGGTTCTCCTGGCATATTTTGAACATCTTTCAAAACATAGGAAGGCTTCATCACTTTGGGTATATTATTCCATGCTACGTTCAGTTATATCAGTGAAGAAAAATACAGATATATACAGTAAGTAGGTCCATTTAATTGCATTTCTAAAAAGAAAATCGGAAAGATTTCGGTCAAAAAAATCGAGAATTTTAAGAAAAGAAGACATAACTCGTTTTTTTGTTGGAAGCTGATGATAAAATTTATTTCCTCTCAAAAGTTTCATTGATAGTGGGACTTGCGGGAGCCTGCCGGCGTATCGTGTTGACAAATCTGCAGCTGCAAAATGTTAAAGATGAAGGACAATGCATTCATGTCATTATTCTATTTACGAAAACAAAGATATCACGAGATTTTTTTTATAACGAAAGGGATTGTTGAAGGAATAAATATGGTGAAAATGGTTCGAAGATATATATAGCTATGCGGCCAAGCAACACAGAGCATACTCGATATTTTGTGGGGTACAGAAATGGAAAATGTATTAAGCAACCCGTCGGCATTAATACTTTAGGGAAAATGCCGTATAAAATAGCATTGTTCCTAAGTCTTCCAAATCCACAACAATACACTGGACATTGTTTCCGTCGATCGTCTGCGTCGTTGCTTGCAGATTCAGGAGTGGATTTATTAACTGTTAAGAGAAATGGTGGTTAGCGCTCTAACACAGTGGCAGAGAGCTATATAGAAAATTCCAAAGAAAATAAGAAAAACGTGTCATGTAATATTTTAGGTAGCATTTCTGGCAATGATGGGTCTTCAACGAGTTCAAGCACTCAGGAAATAAATTTACTTTCTAAAAATTCAACTCAGCTGTCATCGTCTGGAATTAATTTAACCAATTGTACTGATATTATAATTAATGTTTACAATAAATAAACGTATTTAGGTACATTTTTTTGCTTGTTTCTTATTTTAAAATTTGCGTGTTCATAATAACACTAATACTATAACACTAATTCATAATAGCACTAGTACTATAAAGCCAAAATGACATCCAAATGACAATGTTAAATGTGTCATAATGACATTGTCGTAGAATAACATATTAAAACAACACTCTTTTTGAGTCTTTTTTGTACTTCTTTTTAATTTGAACCAGGTCTCTTTGAGAAGAATGGACGCCTTCTGCAAAGTAGAGTGTTTTAGTTAGTGTCTCTTTTTAAGTTTCTTTTTCAAAGCTATTGGTGGTAAAAGAGAACCAAATAATTTGTTATGAAATAAATATTTTTTCTTTCATTAAACGAATCTATTAATGAAATTATAATTGTTATTTATAAGTATCAGTAGGCGTACTCGTGCGAGGTTTTTATTACTTGGTATTTATGTTTTATATATAGAGTTATCTATTTTACTAATTTAATTTAGCTTTTATCAATGTGTATTTGTTTATGCATTGATACGTAAAATATGCAATATTAGAGTCTATATGTATATTAATTTCAGTTGATAATAATTTGGTAACATCAATATAATATTATTTATTTTCCATAATTAATAATGATAAAGTTTTTTGCACATTAGAGAGATAGACATTAAAAATAGTATGGCGGTGGGGCATTGAACGATTGAATTAAATAAAATAAACATACAAATAGTTTTTATTTATATATATTCAATCTAAAGTCATTGATTGAAATAGTTATAACCTGCATTATGATCCATTTTTTTTAAATTTACCTAATAATAACCTTGGCAACCCGATGAAAGTTATTGGAAACTAGAAACGCAGCTCATGCGGAATCTACCTAACAGAGACACTTTAAATGTAAAAAGAAGAGGTTTTAGTTTCAACCAGTGGCGTAGCTGTGATACGCATGGGGTAATTTAAAAAAAAAAAAAAAAATAGGACGCCACTGATAAAAATAAAAATTTCGGAGTTGTTTTATTTACTCGGTTTATTTCCAAGAAAAAATGTCTCTTGCAATTTTCTCCAACACCATTTTGTCACAATTTAAAAATAAATAGATTTCTTAATGAGAATCTTAAATACAGCGAATTATTATAACTAGAAGGCTCAGTGGCGTGCAGTACCATTTACAGTAGGGTAGGCAACAGAATCAAAAATATGAAAAAACTAAGAAAAAAACTATGTATTACATAATACTTATGTACAATGTACATATATAAAATTTACTGTCTAACGTATTTTAACTTTAAACTCAAACAAAAGAAAATTCAAATAACAGCAAATAAATTTAATTATTTATAGATGCAAAACGAATAATCTGTCTATCATTCAATCATTTTTTCTTCCCGATAGGCGACTCAACGACTGGCGAATTAGTTAAAACAATAACCGTATACAATATTGCCAGATTGCCAATTGTCACTGCCTAAAAAATGATTTTACAGTCAAATAAAATAATAATGAAATCATTTGGAAACAAATACAGATGACAGACAAGTAAATTTCTAATTTGCTGCATAATACAAATCTTTCTAAAACACAGTTATTTAAAATTGATCGTATGAAATAACATGGACTGTTTCTTACATAGTTCTGTAATAACATCGGAACTGGCAATACCGCATCGGCGGCATCGAGACATTGGGTGCATCCGTGCTGGGGTAACGCACTGCTTTTGCTTGTCCATATCCGTGCGTTCGATTTCGAATAATGGGATGCGTTTTTTAGGTAATAATAAGACGTTGAATAGGTGGTGTTTGTTTTGTATGATGTTTCCGGCTTTGCAACCGTATTAAACACAATACTAACTTACTGTTTAGACAAATAAAACAATGTAGGTCGCATTGTAGGATTTGTAGGTAGATATATAATGAAAATTGATCAGATAAATATATTTTTATTTTACGTCTGTCTTGAATAAATGGAAGGGTAGGCAATGCTTTTTTGCCTATATGTAATGCACGCCACTGGTAACTTTAGTACTTTTTTCTATTAGCACTAAATAAATTTTTAAAAAATTATAAATTTAAACTAGAATTTTTTTTTATTGTTAATAATAAAATTCGTAGTTTTAAGGTAGTTATAATAATTCGCATATTTAAGGTTCTCATTAAAAAAATATTTATTTTTAAATTGTGACAAAATGGTGTTAGATAGAAGAAAGTTGCAAGAGACATTTTTACTTGGAAATAAACCGAGTAAATAAAAAACTACGAAATATTTATTTTTATCAGTGGCGTACTATTTTTTTTTTTTGAAAATATTAGCCGATGCGTATCACAGTTACGCAACTGGTTGCACCTAAAACGTTTTTACATTTAAAGTGTCTCTGTTAGGCAGACTATTACAATAAAATTTTATAACGATACTTTCAACTGTTAAAAAACTATTAGAGAATATTTTTAATTTTTCAAAAACTTACACCTTATCTTGCGTAAGAGGCATTTCCGACACATAGTGTGCTATATCAAAATTAATATTTCGACGTCCCCTATCATTCCTCGAAAGCATGACCGACTTACAGGAATCACCCTGTATATATACTGTCGCGTGTCTCTGCCCTTCAGTATTGTTTTACAAATATTTGCGACGGGGTACTTCGCGTGTCTCTGCCCTTAGTACCCATTGCACGATCGAAATATTTGATGGTAATAGTTGGAGTAGATATTTCGCGAGACTCTGCCCTTAATATCATTGCACACTCAATATTACCTGTGTTTGTTGATGATAATAGACATAATGTTGAATATATTCTATAAAAATATTTACTTTAGCAAATTATTGTTTGCATTTTGGTTGCTCAGATACTTTTTCTTTAATTACAGGTAAAAATCTAAATGCCTCAACAAAGACAGTCAGTCTGGCTATTCGTTGAGACAATTCTAATAGTTATATTGTAAGTAGCGCCTACGTTTGCAGTTTAAAAAAAATACAAAAAATATAAGATTACTAAATTAAGTGGGTGTTACAAAACAAATTATTTACATCAATAAAACTCACCTTTTTAACAGCACTTAAGAGACATAAAAGGCCATTACTACTGCTTTCCCGTTCAAAATATTCTAATAAAGTTGCTATGAGATTTTTTGTGTTGCTTCTAGATCTTGTACACTTCGCACTAAAAGAGGTTCTAAAAAGAACAATGTTTGACTGCAAGAGCTACTAGTAAACATTTTCAAGCTTAAAGTATCACAACACTATTTATTTAAACCAAAAACTCGTAATACCTACAAAACTAAAGTGTCAAAACGAATGACAGGAAATAAATAAATAAATGCGACAACTTGACATTTTTTACAGCAGAGCTACCACCTGAATCTCCAGTGGGAAATTTAAATTCCAGTTAGTCAGTACGGCGCCGAATACGTCCATGGTTGGCAACAATGAATTTAAAAATCGCTCCCTCGATTACGTAACTAAAAGTTTAATTGATATGAAATATAGATTTCAGCATGTTAGTTAGGTTATCTAATGTTTCGGAACTGTTCATAAAATAGAAAATCATCGTTCGTATTTCGTATACAAATTTGCCAAGTATATTATATGCATTTAAAAAGGTTAAAGAAAAAAAAATAATTAAAAATTATGTACAATATATTTGGTTCTTTCATTTCTGAGAAATAGGGTAATTGATGAAAGTATTTCAGAGTTAGAGACTCGACAAAAGAAAAATGGACCGTAATGCTACTTTGCTTTGCACCCCACTAAATCTCCGTCGATCCCCTTTGACTTGCCGCGCCCTTAGGCAATTACCTAGCTTGCTTATTGGATAATCCCCGGCCCTTACTTATACAAGGCATCTATTTCGCTCTGCTCCGCCGACATCTTGCGTTTATTTCCTTTAGTCATGGCTGGCAAAGTTCGGTGGTTTAAACATTTCGAATAATTGAGAGATTGTTCATGTATTATTCTGGGCTAAGTCAGCCAAGTAATATCTTTAAATAAGTCAGAATTAAAAATGGCAGTCTTTAATCGTTTCTTTCTTTCGAGAATAAAATGGTAAATTTTCTTGACATAGAGCGAATGAACAATGTATATTTGGTTTGTTGACCGTCTCCTGTTATCGTCAGACGGGACCGTTTTTGAACATGTATCGCGGAATTCATTTACTAAGCTATACCCTCGCATAACCGCTAAGTGCTTCTAATTCTTGTCTAGATTATACGGGCAATTTACAAATAAGAACCTTTATTCTTCCGCAAAAATAAAAATCCATGGGCACTAAAGGGCTCAAACTCACTCGCAACGACCTGGCCGTCGCACAGTGGTCATAATGATCGATCTGACCCTCCAAAAGTATTTGTCGGCGTTTTTAAATTAGAGAAAAAGCAATACTTTAATTTTATATATATTAGTTAATAACAAACTATAAATTTAATAAATATATAAAAAAAACTTTAAATTAGGTGATTAAATGGATAATTTAACTAAAATTATATACAAAAAACACATTATTACTAATTACTACAAGTATAGTGCTTCTCATCCCAGGTGGGCCAAGATTTCTAATTTCGCTGGCCATTTTTTTGCTGGGATAGTCAAAATAAATAGGTCAACAAAAAAATGGTCAACGAAATAAAGAAAAGTTGGCTCAAATATCTTGATAATTAATGTTCTAAAACTAACAATTTCCTCACAAATAATTCTCGATATCAGAAACATCTTCTTCATCCCTATCATCTTGCAAATCCAACTCGCTTGCATTATAGGAACTTGTTAGAAGCTCTATTACTTCTGAAGGTAATGGTCCACTTTGTTTGGATGGTCTGCGTATCATGCTAGTGATTACGGGGTCAGATGTTATGAGTGCCATATGCATCATATCCTCCATTGTCTTCTTTCTAGAAATTTTCCTTGTATGGTCTCGTCGAAAGCGCTTGAGCTCCTTGTGTTTTGCCTCTTGGGCCTCCTCAGACATCTGTCCTATTGGGACTATGGAGTGTTTGATAATTTCTTCTCCATGAATTAATATTTTATGGAGTGTTGGAGGCATAAAATACCAGTCATATAGAGAGACATAGAGTTGTGCTGTGTCATAAGCATATTGCCCAAACTTCTGGCTATTGATCTCCAATCCACAAGTGAGAGTTCGCAAAATAATGGATAAACGATATATTAATGTCTGGTCCACACCCGTTATTGCTGCGGCTAATGCGGGATTTGCAAAGAATCTTCTCGCCGTATTCCCGTCATTGGTTGTCCCAAATCCTGGTTTTGGTATATCGACGAGAAGACCCATTTCATTCCGTAGTTTGTTCTGGACATTTCTTTTTCGGGCGCTTACAACCTCTTTGTCCTCTTGTCGCGCTTGCCATTTTTTTATGTCTAGACGATAGCTGATATGTAGTATGCACTCAAAACACTTGATTAGAGCATGTAAGCTGGATATCCCAAACGAAAGAGCTTCCTGATCTCTAGCTCTTTTAGAATGACTACTTAGATCATTCATTGCTTTCGGGTTAACTTTACAAATTAAGCACTTAGACGACGGTGTTTCTGTGAGAATATTTCCAATCTTTCCATCGATCATGGTAAGATTCAAAGAATGAGTCACTTCAAAGTTCAAATCATTAATACAAACTAACGTCGATTGCAACCGGGTTATCTGCTGCCTTATTTTTGGGACTTCGGAACGCACAAGTTCTTCAGTTTCTTTTTTAAATAAGAGCTTGATAGGCCTGCAAAAGGATGTAGATGACGGGCGTTGATTTTGCCATAATATTACATCGTTTTCACCAAGGAGGCGAAGGGGAACACATGAAATGACAAACAAAAATGAGTCATCATATCCTTCACTACTTCCTTCTGTAGTGAATCTCTGTTTATAATTCTGCTGCCCAGCTGCTCCGTCGCAACCCCATTTATACAAAGCTTTTATTTTTGAGGTACTACCTCTAGAATTTTCGTAAACTTGTACTAACACATCTTGTTGCACTAACAATAAACGATTCACCGTGTGGTCAAGAAGGGACTGTAACATCACTTCGGCTGAAATTTCAGTGATGGTCATGTCTTTGGGGTAGCAGCGTTCTTTCGCCAACAGTACTTCGTTATAGTTGGGATATATGTCGGCGTTGTGCTCTTTGCTGTCTCTGCTGATACCTGCATATTGGGATCTCGTTAATTTGTTTTTTATTATTGAAGCTAATGCTTCGTCTGCCGTGAACTTAGTAGGGGTTTTCTGCGTTTTTGAAAGTTTCTTCAAATTCTTTGCTTCTTCTGGGAATTCAGAAACAGTTTTCACTAAATCAGCTGCAGTTCGTAAGCCCTGACGGCGAAGAGAGGCTTGTGTAGCATAGCTAAGCTCATCTTTGTCAATCTCAAGCAACTCTTCGATTCTTCGTCTTTTGGTAGATTCAGACGACTCAGCAAATGCAACTTTTGGTCTTCCATACGAAGATGAGGGCGTATTGTGACACTTTTGTGAGACGGCCTCTTGCTTTTGTAAGACGTCTTCAAATGCAACATAACCGTTTAGCCACTGTTGGTACTTTTTCTTAAGGTTAGTAATGCTATATTGACATTTTCTCCATTTCGCCTGCATCTGCTTGCAAAAATTTTGACATTTCTTTCTTAAAATGTCTTCAGGGGGAACATTTAAATTCAAGCGTTCAACAGCAAATAAATAAATCGCTTTGTCTTTCTCGTGTTTATCTTTTTCATTATGCCATACTTCAAATAGGTCCCGTCGTATGATACCGCCGGCTGGTACTAAAAAAATCATATAAATTAGGGATGGATCAGTATGGATATGATTGTTGCAAATTCAGGTAAGGGACTAAGTAAGCTAAATAAAAACATCAAAAAAAGTTGTTGCAAAGCATTGCGAAAAAATAGCAGCTTCATCAAAATTAAAATTAATTTTTTTTGTATCATATAAACAGCGCTGCATTTGAAAATTTATTAAAAAAGAATAACTGAATGTAAATCGGAAAACGCCTGGCAGAATAATAGACTTACCTTCAGGTAATATCTCCATATCACACTTACATCAAAACTTATAACTGTGTCTCTGTATTAAATAGGTAAATATAACAGATAAACTAACACTAAAGTGGTGAAACTATTACACAAGTTTTTTCTTGTCGTTTTGGTGCAATACTCTACCGCTTGGGATTTTTTCATGTGAAACATTCGATCGATACTGAAAGATTTATGTTCTCTGGAACATGTCCAGACAAGTTTTAACTACATCGGTCGTATACGCATAAGTTACTTTTGGAGGGCTAGAACGCAGATTCTGATCACTGTGCGTCGCGTCGGCTGGCCGGATATATTGCGTTTTTAGCTGCGGCCAGATGAACGACCAGTTTCAACAGAGTTGTCAAATCTAACGATTTTTTACGTTTTACCAATTAGAAAATATTGTTTCAGAAATGTTAAAATATCCGAGTTAACTAAAAAGCGAAGTTGCTATTCACAACAAACAAAGAGCATTGTGTACGCGCGACCGACAAAAAGGGAGATATTCTGTTTATTTTTTCTACTGATATGGCGCCCTTATCGACTTAAGAAGTAAACATATTAGGGCCATCGTAAAAAAAGATCGTCAGACACTGGCTCTAAATATAAGCAGGTAGAAAGTTTTGCTTCCAGTTATTTCAATGTTTACAATATAACGAAGAATCTACAACAGTAATTACTTCTATATTTATGAATGTTTAAGTTACTTTCTTAATTTTTTTTTTCAAAATAATGTACCTAGTAGAAATATAGTCTAATGAACACTGTTCGAAAAACGTTAAATTAAATATCATATTTAAAATACAGTTGTCCTCCTTGTACATGACTACAATACAACTAAAAAAACTAATTTAATAAAAAAAACAAATGGTTGTAGAAAAACTTGAAATATTATTTTTTTTTTATTTTTTAAACATCGAAATTCAAAGGTATAATAACAGGTATCATACCAACCATAAATAGAGTAGGTATGTCATATAAAAATGTTTTTACTAGAAACGACCCTTGATAAAAAAAGGGATTAGATTTAAGTTTACCTTTGATCCAGTCTGTATACAATTTCTTTGGATTTTCTGCACGTGTGCAAAAACTACA
Organism: Sitophilus oryzae; assembly: GCF_002938485.1. Taxonomy (NCBI): domain Eukaryota; kingdom Metazoa; phylum Arthropoda; class Insecta; order Coleoptera; family Curculionidae; genus Sitophilus; species Sitophilus oryzae. The sequence continues at coordinate 419,416 of NW_022146697.1, forward strand.
CTAAAACACTATATCTTATAGAAAATAAATATTGTGCCTTGAATTTGAGGGATTTCATCTGAAAATTTATTAATTTGGAAGAAAACCGGCAACAAGCGGCAGAAAATAATAATATTTCCGTGCAGTCTTCTGGTCGCAACGACCAACGGACGGCCAGGACGTTAGTGTGCGCTATTTCATTTGATTTAATGGTTTTAGAGGTAGGTGCGGCCTGGCCGGTGCGACCTGGTCGTCAGTGTGTTTGAGCCCTAAGTCCGGCGGCCTCGACGGCCAACAACGGCTGGGATCTTGGTTAGCTATTCGATTATTCTCGAAATTAGCTGAAAAAATTTTCTGATAACTTCAGCGTTCTGAGGCGGTACCTCGTCTTGTTTCGTCTTGTTAAATATGTTTTCGAGTTCCATAAGGGGCAGATCATCAATAAGGGGTCTAAAGCCTGCTAGTTAAAAGTGGCAAACTTTTAAAAATTCTGTATTTCGAAAGGGACTATAACAAAATATCAAGTGTGCTATATTTTTAGAAAGGTACTTTTAAGTTCTTTTCATTTAATTAAAAATATACAGTGTCCCAAATAAAAAATATTTTTTTCTGTTGATAACTCTTAAATTATTAATTTAATAAAAAAATATACTCAAACTATTAAATTCTACGTAAAAAGGTCATTTGGAAATGTTTTCATAAAAATAGAACATTTTTCATAGCGAAAAAGTTACAGCGATTCGTTAAAAAGGCACATTTGTGAAAAAAAAACGTAACTCCGAAACGGTAACAGATATCGATGTGTGGTTTTCACCATCATGTTTTTGATAAAAATTGAGCTCAAGACACCGATATTAGTTTGCGTCTATCTCCTATAGAAAAGGGTGTTTCCTTTAAAAGCGTCCAATTTGACCCACCCTGTCCATTTTCTTGGTAGACGCTGGCGGCAGTCGACTATAATTATATGGCATATATAGGCAGTCTTCTTCGCAGTCATTGGCAGTCGCTTGGCAGTTAAATTATATTTTGGAAAGTACATGTACTGGGTGGCCAACAAATAATGGACGCCGGCTGTACCTCAGACACTACTTATCGTATAGCTTTGGGAAAAATGGAATAATAAGTAAATCGGCCAAGAGAAATCGTTGGAAATTATTTTGCCGATATTTTGACGTAACCAATTTTCCCCTACTTGTTTCCTAGCCTACTATACTATAACTTTTAGACCACATAATCCTAAGCGACAGCCTATATAACATGATTTGTTCTCTTAATATCTCCGATTAAACAGAAGATAGAAAGTTGCGGTTTGGTTTGGTTTCACAGCTCTATTTAACACTGTCACAGCTATATTTAACTGTGTAAAAAGAAACATAACCGGCTATTTAAATTTTTTATGCAAAAGCGGAATATCTGCTGTGATGTCAAACAGCGCCCTCTAGCTACCACGAGAAAAATTGTGGAAACAAAATTTATACTGGAGATTATTAAGGAAGAAAAGCTCTTTTAAACGAGCCCTAGTTTGTTTAAATCGGCTAACCCAAATCAGAGTTATCCTTATTTTAATAAAAGCAAGTTTAACCTTCCCCCACCACTTTATTTTATGAAATACAGCAAAATACTCATATCAAAAAAATTACAAATCTGTCGATGATTACAATAGTGGTATTTAAAATACCTCTTCACCTGCATATTTTTGAGAAAAACCCTGGTTTCTGATTGACCATCGCAAAAGCGCCCCCTAGCGGACGTTTTCCAAACTTGAAAATAATTTCCAGCAATTTCTTTTGGCCGATTTACTTATTACAATTTTTTTTCCAAAGCTATGCGATAAGTAGTTTCTGAGATACAGCCGCCGTCCATTCTTAGTTGGCCACCCGGTACAATTTTTACCCAAGTGAGACACCTCTCGGTGTTAGTCCAATATCAGAAATTTTCCAATAACAAACACCGTAATAATTCATATTATAAATATACGATTCTCTTATAAAAAAATATTTTAATCACAGAAATAGATTATATAGATATTCGTTCTAGTCCGTTTGATAAATTATTCATTTCGACAAACTGAAAACAAGAGATTTTAATGAAAAACTTGGTTCGTTTGAAACGTGGCCGTTCCGAAACAGTCGATGGCCCGCTCTATCTTCATTTATAATGAATTATTAACGCCCGTCTGACAAGTAGGAAACTACAACACCGACCGTGGCGAGAAGCGGTCCCATTCTTTCTCTCTCCCCACAGCCGAACCTGTAAAAATTGGACCGGATCTTTTGAAATTTAAATCAGGGGTGATTTTGAAACGGGAGCCGAGGATTTAATGACGGTGGGTCTGTAACTTAATACGCCGATACGCTAGAGATATTAAAGGTGAATTTGTTGGTGTCGGGTCTGGAATATTTTGAACTAAATTAAAGATAAATAGAAAATAATAACGGTATTGAAAAATAATTTGTAGGATTTTTAAAAAGGCAAAAACCTTTGGTATTTTGTATCTATATTCCTCGGCACAAAATTCCACCGAAAAACAATCCGATTTTTATGATTATGGTATCAGTGCGAAGATAAATTTATTGGAATTATTTTTTAATATTTTGATGGCTTATATTCTTCGGTTAGGTGGGTTTATACCGGGGCAAATCAAATCGTTGTTTTTTGCAATAAATTCAAAACACAGACCGTGTGGAAAAAATGAGACGTGTATTTTGGATAAAAAAAAAACACTTTCCTGTAATCTTAGACGTATTCCTAACATTTAATTTGTAACGTTTTTAGTTCGTTACATGTCTTTTTTATATATAATATATGATGTCTGGCATATCGTCACCCGATTCCGTATCGTTCGGGCCTGATGATTTATTTGACGAATTTTTACGTTCTCTAGTCCACAACCCTGTTTTCGTTTGACACAACCCTGTTATCGTTCTGTGGAGGCGCGCGCTGTCAACATCGCTTCTGTCAACTCTCTGTGATTTAACTTCACTTTTGGTTAGACTGTTTGGCCTGTCAGACGCCATTAGTCCCAGTTTTTGAGAAATGGTGATTATTTAAATCTTGCTGTGTAATCTGAATCAGCTGCTATTTCGAGGCTACAGGTAAAGATAGTTATTACCTTTTATCGATTCGATATTATTATTGAATATTTTTAGGGTAGAGTTACGGATGTCCCAACTTGTATTTGTGTTTTGCTGGCACGTTGGCGTCCCTTTTCTTTTGTCCTCCAGAATGTCACATGGAAGAAAGGACATGTTGTTTATTATTTATTGAGCCCTCGGAAGTATTTCGAGGTAGGTTTATTTTGTTTATTAGCCCTTGTTTGGTTTTAAACAAGAGTTTCATATTTTTAGGGTCCAAGGTACGGACTATTTCCAAGGTACGGACTGTGTCCAAGGTACGGACTATTTCCAAGGTACGGACTGTGTCCAAAGTACGGACTGTATCCAAGGTACGGGTAGTGTCTTATGTACAGACATTATCTTATGTACAGATGTCCTGTGGACGAGTGTCCCCAGTAAGAACGATTTTTTCTTACATCTAAGTGCCACAGCGTGGATGTAGCTTGAGTCCCATGCTGCTTCACTCCCATTTCTAAGCCTAGTCAGTAGCTACGGCTGTAAGGATTCATGGTGTCCTCAATCTGGCCCCTTTTGTTGTTTTGACCAACAGGATCACCGACAGACAGTACAGAGATGCTAGACCACCTCACGCTGCTACTGTTTGAAGCAAGGTTACATAAAAGAACAGCTAAGTGTATATTTAAGTTCTAGTTTTACATTTAACATCTAAAATATTTTCAGCCTTAAACAGTAACGTACATTTTAAATAATATCGTACAGACTATATTTAGTGGTTAGATTATTAAGAACATTTATGTCGATACAGTAGTTACAATGTGATTTAGATTTTAGGTTTCATTATATTACGCCTTGTAATAGTATTACATTTTATTCTGTAAACTTTGGTATTACTTTCTATAGATATCATTATTGCGCTATATTAACAGATGAATAACGAGACATAGATTCTAGAATCTACAGGTTACAACACATCAGATTTAACACCGCATAAAATTTAACAATTTAAATAAAGTAATGCTACTTTTCTTATATTTTCTATAACGTTACACGCATTGTATTTTTTCATAGTCTTTTCATAGAACATATTTAATATTATACACATACATAGTTTTATTCAACAAATAACCACTATAATAATTATTATTGTACAATGCTATTTACCATCAGAATTCATCATGAATAAATATAGTCATTAGTTTTAAGTATTATACAACTGTGTTTTCTTTCTCTGTACACGCCTGGCGCCCAATATCTATTTTTTTGTTTATTGTTCTTAATTAGTTTTCTTTCCAGTGAAATACCTTATCCACGACTGCTCTCCGATGAAAAACTGCCGTTCGCAGTGGTAGTTGTTTAAAAAACGCTACAAATTTCTTGAATTATCCCACTATCTCTATTTTTTATGAGCTACACATTTTTAAGTAAAATATTGATTTTAGAGATTCTTTGATTGACAAAAACAATAATTTTATAATAATTTTAAAAGCTGATCTATGGCTAGTATTAACGGAGGAATCTCCGTTAATGCTAGCAATAGATCTTTTTTTAAAGTTTGTGGTGGAATAGGACGACGACGAACAGCTCTTTTAAGTTCATCCCACAAATGTTCAATTGGATTGAGGTCGGGACTACAAGGAGGCCATTCCAATCTTCGTAGTCCAACCCCATCCAAGTACTCGTTAATTTCTCTTACTCCTAACTCGTTACTCCGCGCAACGTGGGACCTGGCAGTATCGTGCATCAGTATAAACTGATTTCCAATGAAAGGAGCAAATAGAACGGCAACTTCTTGGTGGACGCAGCCTCGCAATATAACGGTGGGTTTGGTTAGGATTTATTTAACTTAAATCACCACAATACACCAAAACATTTTTACTTTAGCACTGGACACGCGTTTCGCTAACAAAACTGTCTTATTAGTTTTAATCATCTGCTGATATGCTAGCGTGGTTAGCTAAACTCGCGTCCAGTGCAAAAGTAAAAGTGTTTTGGTGATTTAGTGTTTTATTTTGCTGTTGTAACACCAAAGGTTCCAACCCCGAACTGTAATCTATTTAATCTAATAGGTAATCCTACTAACAGCACAACACCAAAATTTAAATAGAGAGTGAAATATTTTTACACCTTATGCCATCTGTGTTATCTATACTGTTGGATCCAAGAGCCCAAATAATGCTGGATCATCCATTTCCTTTTGAATTTACCTGTTTCCACTTGGAAAGCTCATTTAAACTTCCTACGACAACAGAAATTTTATCAGCTGAATTGCTGACTTAAGTTGAAGGCAAAGTATCTTATCGGCTGAAAAAAGAAATTGGCTAATTGCTGCTGACTCCTATGTGTACAATAAATACAATAAATTCGTTCCAACCCAGTCATCGTTTGGGTATAGAAATTAATGGAAAATTATACAGGATAACATCAAAAAGATTCTTATATAGTTACTTTGATGTTGATCGTTCTCGCAAGGGCATTCCTGACCGAAGGGAACCTCGCGAGAAATTCAACGAATAGTCTTCCTATTAACCAGACCTTTTGGAAAGAGGATTTGAACGCAGAAAAAAAATTAAAAATTTCAAAAAATTTAAAAATTTAAAAAAACTAAAAAATTTCAAAATACTGACTCTTCCTTCCTTATTCATTTTTGAATCCGTTTGCTTAATCCGCAAGCACATATTCTCTATTCCGAAAAGGCCTTCTCACAACTATCCACTTAGGAATGCGGAGCACGATATTTATCTGCCAACCCCGAGCTCAGAACTAGTTAAGGGCTCAATACTGTAACTGTACAATGCCAAGAATATGTACAATCATTTGCCTTCGAATATCAAGTCACTTTCATTCTTTCCCGCATTTCGCAAAGCTCTGAAATCATACTTACTCGAGAGTATATGTGGTAAACGACTTTTTTGTTGATGTTTAATCATGAACAATTTTGAATTTTAAAATTTTGATAATCTCACACACTGGTTAAAGGTCTAGTATTTAATATTTTATAACTCTTGATTTTATAATATATAACATTATTTTATCCATTTACAGTTTTCCTTTTGTAAAATTTTCTAGATTCGCCTGTGTTCTGCAATGTCCATATATGTTTTATTTGTAATTTTATGACGTAATTTTTTTTAAATTGATTTGTATTGTATGACATTTTTTTTTGTTATTTGTATATTTGTTTTTGTGCTTTTTTGTTTTGCTTTGTCGATGAAGCTGTTTTGGCTTTTTGTACAATAAAACGTTGTTTTTTTTTCAGATTTGATACAATTATTCAAAAGTCTGGACCAACTGAGATGGGATCTAAGTGACGATAATTAATTATATGAAGTAAAGAACAACTTCTATCAAAAGAATAAGCTGTCAGACAGGACATACTATGTTAACCCATGAGCATCTCCTAAAAAATTGTTATTACAGTGCAAAAATTAAAAAAGAAAAACAGCAATAAGGGCAATAAAACTTACATCAAAGATATCTTCAAGTTTTAATTTTTTTTTCATTCTTCAAAAAATGATATAACCATGATAAAATTTAGATATCACGTTTCAGACATTTAATAAATTTGTTAATTAAAGAAAGAGGAACAGACAATCGCTTAGATTTACATTTAAATTGTTAATAATTAACTAAATAATGGTCGTTGTGTAAAAAGTTTATATTTACTAACGAGAAAGGAAAGTCCATTTTATTATTTAAATCATAAGATTTAAGAAGTAGGTATTTAATAATAACGTATGTTAAGAATAAAGGTTAGAAGTTTGTAACAAATTTATCCAACAAAACTAAATATTCTCGAAAATAAACAAAATAGAATCATACAAAATAATCTTTCAAATCATATAACAGATTTTATATACTTAGCCAACTAAATTAATTGACCATGGGTCAAACACATGACACACGTGCGCATGCATCAAAAAAAGTCGTGGATATGAACACGGTATTGATAGACAAATTTATTTGGGGTTCCTAAAGTAAAATTCGCTTCTAATTTAGAATAATTATAACTATTGTATAAATATAAACTCTCTAAACACTTTTAGAGCCCCCACAATGTAAAGTTGCTTGCTGATTTAAAAGTTAATAAACAGGATTGGTTTAACTATCTAAGAATAAGGAAACTTGTACCAAAGGATTCTCTTCAGTTTTTGAGCGACCTCTTGCTTGCGCTGGATAACTGTTGTTTAAAGTTGCTATACTGATTAGTTCTGATTTCTGATGCTTATGCTCGTGGGTACTGGAGCACCTGAACACCCCTAGAGCTAAGGTGATTGCTCGGTGATTTTTTACTCTCTCGTTCTCTATATTTAATTTTGAAAGTTGGAAACCATAGATAAGGTAATACTATGAATTTAGTTTTAAAGGTTGATTCTCACTATATCTTCCATATCAGCTTCCTTCCGTTTTCCTTCCGTTTCCCATCCGTTTACGTAAAATATATTATATCATGTAAATGAATAGGACAAAATGCACACACACTATCCGTTCCGTTTCCCTTCCGTTCCATATCCTTTCCTTCCATACATTTTTTTGGCGGGCGGACTGAAGCATATCGGAAACAACATTATCACGTTCTTACATTTGTAACAGCTCTGTTAAAATTTTGCTAATATTTATTTATAGTTGGGGAGCACAACGTATAAAAACAGTTTCCCGTGGGAAACTTCATGAAGGGAACGTGCCAATGGAGTTGTTTTATCAGAAAAATTATGTATTCCATTAATTTTTATGGTGACACCGTCACAGCGTTTGTTTGGAGTGCTTTAAACAAAATGGCCGCCATAGCAATATAGACAATGTGCGCTATCGTCGCCACTATTTAACCGATTTCAATTTTTTTTGGCCTGTTAGAAAGGTAATGTAAAGAATTAATTCTTGAAAGTATTGCGAAAAAATAATATTTTGGTTGCTGGTTGGATTTAAAGTGAAAAAAATTGAAAATATTGTGTTATATTATTTTTACCAAAATAAAATATGGTCTACGTTATATGAGTTCATGTATTTAAAAAAAATTAAGTGATACATTTGCACATATATATTAATAAAATTACTAATCGGTATCATCACTATCAACTTCATCACTACCTTCGTCGGTAAAATCAGGCGGATACAAATTATCACAAGTTAATTAGTCCGCATTACAACTACACATTTCTGTGCAAGGCATATTGTTTGCTAAACATTTACATGGTGGTGAACATCGATTTTTAAGACAAGAACATCTAATCAGTTGAAGAAGAGACCCTGGAGCACATGGTTCTTCACACATAACAGGGGTAAGCACTCCCTCTTCCAAATACCAGCCGTCTCCGACTGGATTAGGGATGACTGCATTTGGTTCATCATCTTTTGACCACACAAAGGCTTGAAGATTAGCTCTCTTAATTGCGGGTACAAGGCAACTTCTAGTGGGGGGGGGGTAACTTATCTCCAAGGGCTTGTTTGGCAGTAAACATTGACCATCGTAATTCTACAAGTGATTTTGTTAGAGTGCTTGCTTTATAAACTCGACTAATAAATATTTCTAGCTGATGCAAAATATCATTAGGTACTAAATCACTGATACCAAGTTTCTGCAAGGCAGTAAGTTCTTCGCTCGCTCAAACAAATGCCTTCCAGTATGACAACTTTCCTTTCCCAAACAAATTTCGGTTGGTGTCACAACCAGATATTGCATGGAACCCGGGCAGTGCTGAAGATTTTAGTGGTGCGAGTGAAATATATATGTTTTTAACTGATATTGCATTGCCTGACGATGGTACAAAAAGGTGTTTTCGGGAAGCCTTGCATAGCGCCTCACTAGCAAAACTAAAATATCTGTATCATTAGCAAATATCAGTAGTGTATCTGCACCTCTAACTTTTGCACTAATAGCATGAAGTACAATTTTTGTGTCGGCTTCTTCTTGAGTACTCTTTAAACAATCCAAAGAGCAGTGCGTCGCAGAAACTTCAGTGTGCCATGAAACAACATATTTTTTTGCATTAGCTTGATATTAATCTTGGCATGACTTAGACTTGTATGTGCAAGATAGGTGGTTAATTCATCCTTGGTACGAGTATGTGACAACAACTTTTTCAAATTTATATTTGATATGTCAGTTGTGTCACATATTTTGTACTGTGTTGCGACACCGTCATGAAGCCTCTTATCCCTAGTAAGGTTTTTATTGAATCGTCCAAGTACGTGTCGAAAATAACATGAAGTTCATCATATTACCAGTATTTCCTTTGGATCTTTTGGGCGAACAAATCTGCAAGATCTTTACAAGTTTTCACTGCGCTAGTTTTATCAAGAGCCTGCAATTCTCCCATTGCGTCTACAATTGCAACGCAGTTATTTGATTGGTGAAATTGAGCAGATGACCAAGAATCTTTGGCAGTGAATTCCACTAAAGACTTCAAGATTTGAATTAATTTACTTTTAGCTATGGGCACTGATGCATTGTTCCGTCTAATGCAAACACGGATCTGGGCACAGCTGACATTTCATACTTTCCTAAGGTTGTGCGTAGGTCTATTTCACATTGAGATCGTGCGACAATGAGCAGGGATCGAGATATGCCACTTGGTTCATAATGAAGCGACGGCCATCTTGGATGACGTCATCTTAGCCACACGCAACATCTGTGAAAGTGTCACCATTGACATTATTGGACTACATGTTTTTATCTATCGATTAGTACCACTAGTACCTTCCCTTCCCTTTCCCACGCGACACACAATGCTTCCGTACTATTATTCTTTCATCTCTTAATTAAATATATTTCATTTTTCAAAAGATACAAATTTTTAAAATAAAACTTTTGTAATGACATAAATTGTACAATAAAAGTATGGAACTGATACGGAACAGAAGCTTGCGTACAGAGTCAATACAATAAAAAATACGGAATGGATATGGAATGGAAACGGAAGATATAGTGAGAATGAACCTTAAATCATTGTTTTTTTATACTTCTTTACCATGTTTCACAAATTGTAATGCATTTTACGCCTGCTATAAATAAGTTTATATAAATATAATCCCGTATATAACTAAAATATAGTTTGGTAAAAATAAATAGTGTCATTACAATAAAATATATACGATCGTAAAATATATCGTATATATTTTTATGACTGTAATTTTATTAAGCAGAAGTTCCATAAAGTTTAGTGACATCACGCATCAGCATAAATTGAAAATTCGATATTCAAATGGCAACTAAATATCACATAAATGTATTTTATTGCTAGTAAAGGGTCCTATAATATTTTAGTTTCGTAGCCAAACTCGTTTCAAATTGCTAATGCTTATTCGTATAAATGCGTGGTGAATAAAACTTTGTAGAAGGTAATAAAATGATGAATCACGCATAGTTATTTGTCCATATTTTATCTAGAAGTTTTGGATATTTAACTATTATATATTAAAAATTAAACCTTAGCTATAATAAAAACAGTTTTGTACTCAAAAGCAACATCCTTCAAAAATAAATCAAATATAGAGTGATGGCATTGATAGTATTCGTGATATATGTATTATGTAATTATTTCTTTTAACGCAACCTAATGTGCAAATTCGTGATAAGGTTGATTTAATTTCCCCTTACATCTCAAGTGCTGTACGGTGGAGCCACCAATTGTTCTGCGGCCAACGCATAAAACACTTATTTTCTCTAATTCGGCCAGCGAAGGCATTTCGAATTTCGAAGCACAGTTTCGAAGACAGTGTGGAACTAAAAGCGCCAGTGTTGCCATATTAAAATGTGCAATATCTGTAATGCGTTTGACGAAAATATCATTCAATGAAAAATCCGCGTTTATGTATTGAAAATTTATTCGTGTTAAACACAGAATAAACAACAAAAATATTTTTTTTTATATGTACTGAATATTTCGTATGATCGAAAAAAGTCGTTTAATTGGCTTGGAAATTACGATTATCGACATTTACCATAATATTTTACATATGAAATAACAGCGATCTTCATTTCCTAGCCAACTCTGACGCCGTTCTTTGTTTAATGGTATAAAATTATATTAAATTGTTTAATGATAGAAATTCAGTATTATTAACGTACTGTAACCAAAATCCGTAAATCTACGGATTAATCCGTAATTCTGGCAACACTGTCTCCGGCAACCACTCACTCTGTCGACGAAAAGCAGAACTACGGTATACAGTATTCTTTATCCGCTGCGATGTAAACGATACGTTGATCAGCGCGCAGCGATGTAGAGCTATACTAAGTCTCGGACAGGTTGACGGAAGCGCCAGCTACATCTCGGGCATGTTTTGTGTCACGAAATTGCTCATAAGATTGCGCATCTTCTTATTTCTTCAATCAACGTTTGTGGCTTCTGAATAACGGTCTAGGTAAAGCATCTAGCTCATTTGCTAACTCAGGATTATTAGAGTTAAGCAACTCACATTTTTATTGGAGAACATTGTCATATTTATTTTAAACCAATAATCAACGAGAATATTCATATAATTTAACAAAATTATTGTAAATCACTATAAATAATAAACAAAACATGCAAAGAAAAACAAACTACACCAATTGTTGGTTAGGTTCAAAACGGTTCAAAATTTTTTAGTTCTTCTCCTTTTTTTATTAATTTAAAGGTCTAAGCTACTTGAACTAACCGGCAATTCTCTTCTTAATTGTAATTTTAAGAGGCGTGAACATCATTAGGCATTTGCATAAAATAGTGCACACATTGTTTATTTTTGGATAAGGTTTTTGGAACACCCTGTGTAAATCTATTTTACGCAACCGTTGACAGACCCTCCTGCATATCGATTCTCCCTTGATGAGGGTAAGGAAGTGGAAAGCACATAAAAATTCCATTCCAACCGCCTTCTGTTATCCGTTGATCATAACTCCGACGAAAGAATATTTTATTTACTTATCTTTAATATATATGTCGTAGTCTCATATTCCCTCTTTTCATGAAGAGCCTAGTCACTTAATGAAAAAAACTAACATAATAACATAACTAAACTGCTAACCTAACCGACGACGCTTCATGAAGTGACCTAGGATCTTCATGAAAAGACGGAATACCACTATGTGACTACGATATACATATTACTACCAATTTATTCGGTGTCACTAATTTTAATAGCGTTTTTTACTTAACTTATGCGTTCCGATGCTTTTCTTAGCTTATTTTATGTTATTTATTTTTTTCTCTACATTGCGTTTAGTTTAGAGGTAGCAAATCTAAAAATTTTATTATTTATTATTGTGAATTCCACAAAAAGAATACTATACTATACTATATATACTGCCATTACTCGCTGACGAGTATTTGACACGCATCAGAAGATGGTCACGCAAGGCATTTTCTTTCATGAGCCTTTCTGTGACTGAAAAGCCCAATACGTGATGTTATTTGTCTACCGCACTCCGGACATTCAAAAATCTCATTGCTTTGTTGCCTCTTAACTTTTTGGTTCTCGCTGTTAACTAAGTTTACAGTTTTTCTCCATTGAGTTCTATTGTGAGCTGCTACTTCCCACTCATTCTGCACATTAATCCCCTTTAAGTTTTCGTGGAAAATGTCCTTGTACCTTTTGAGTTGTCCACCTGGCCTCCTCTTACCGTCTACAAGCTCACCGTAAAGCAGTGATTTTGGTATGCGGTTTTCTTGCATTCTACATACGTGACCAGCCCATCTTAGTCGGGATTTTGTAACCATGACTTCAATACTCTCGCAGTTAGCTTTTTCAAGAACCGATACGTTTGAGACGTGATGGAACCATTTGATTCTTAAGAGTTATCTAAGGTGTCTCTGTTGCGTTCATGTGTCGGCGGTACGGCACCCAGGTTTCGCTCCCATATAACATGGTGGGGATTATTATTGCTCGTTACACTGCAAGTTTCGTTTTTGTGCTCAGATCATGGTTGTAAAAAACCCTGTCTTTTAATTTCCAGAATGCTCTTGAAGCGCTGCTAATCCTGTGCTGAATTTCAGAGTCGATATTGGCCTTTTCCGAAATCAAACTGCCGAGATAATTGAATGCCGCCACACATTCCAGTAGTTCGTCTCCGATTTTTATAGCATTGTTGTGATCTTCCAGGGAAGTGCTCATGATTTTAGTTTTGTCGATGTTTAGCTTAAGACCCAAAGCCTCGTATGCCCAGGTATATGTGTTCAACATTTCTTGTAATTGCTGTACAGTTTTTGCAACTAGAGCGCAGTCATCAGTGTATTGAAGTTCTGTGATGAATTTTGTACGTGTTTTTGCCCTGAGTCTTTTTATGTTGAACAGAGCGCCGTCGTATCTGTATCTAATGCCCAATCCTCTCTCCTGCAGTTTGCTGTCCACTATAATGGAGAGCGCTGCCATGAATATGTTGAATAGGAGAGGCGCGAAGACACATCCCTGCCTAACTCCTGTATTTGTTAAGAAGGGATCGCTCAGCGATCCATGATGTGACACTCTTGACTTGTTGTTGTTATGGAGGCTTTTACACACTGTAAGGAATTTGATGGGTACTCCGAACTTTGTCATAATTGCCCAAAGTGCATCTCTGTTCACAGAGTCGAAGGCTTTTGTTAGGTCGATGAATGCAACATAAAGTTTAGACTGCTGTTTTTTTACTTTTTCCAGTAGTTGGCGGATGGAAAATATGGAATCGGCGCGGCAGTGCCGCGGTTAGTGCGAAAACCCGTTTGCGATTCTGGAAGGATTTTTTCTATATGTGAGTGCAGGCGGTTTGACATAATTTTTGCAAGAATTTTTCCTCCGATAGCCAAGAGTGAAATTCCCCAGTAGTTTCCGCAGTCTGATGCACTTCCTTTGTTCTTATATATTCACTATATTTGCATTGCAAAAGTCCTGAGGCACCTCTCCGCTTTCCCATATGACATCGAAGAGAGCCTTAAGATGTCCAATAAGTTCTTTACTTGCACACTTATAGATTTCCGCCGGAATCGCGTCACAGCCAGCTGATTTGTTGTTTTTAAGCTGTTTTATGGAGACCTTTATTTCCTGTTCTGTTATTGGGATATCTAATACATCGAGGCTGTTATACTGAGGTATTGTGTTTAGTGCTTCTATATAGGGGTTATTTTCTTGGCTGTAATGCTCTTTCCAGCGGTTTCTAATTTGCTCTTCCTCTTTTAGAAGTTCGCCATTTTGTGCCATGATTGGGTAGCTTGCCTTCTTGGTTGGGCCGTACACTTCTTTTACAGCCTCGAAGAATTTACGGTAATCGTGATGCGTGGCGTACTCTTGAATCTGATTTGGTTTGGTTTGGTTTGGTTGGTTGTTATTATTTATGTATATATATATATATATATATATATATATATATATATATATATATATATATATATATATATATATATATATATACTATATTATAAGTAAATATAATAAGAGTAATATAGATATTATATATCTATATTACTTTTGAATCTGATTAGCTATGATTAGCTATTAGCTAAAGAATAATAATTTATTGTGCAGCGTGCGGTAAATCTTACTCAAGAATAGGATACGTCAATTTGACTTGGTTGTTTTGGTCTTTCTATTCAAAGGTTTGAACATGAATATTAACACGGAGAAATGACTTTAGGAGTTATTAGAGTTGGAAACACATACCTAATAATGTTTTTAAGATGTTTCTTTTCAAGAAAAATATATCTACGATAACACCCGAATTAATTAATGCAAATAGGCTTAAGAGTACGCTGTACTGTTCGGGTTGCTCTGAGGGGTCGGGTAAAGCTGGTGTGTGGCCGAAGAAAATATATATTATATTTCAGAAATCGACCTAAGGCTTAGTCCGATCCTGGCGTGTTAAGCCACACCCAAAATTCCAAACACACGTGCTTTGATTAAGGTTTGCAGAGCTTCAGCATTTGCCATAAAATAGCGAGCAATTTGTTACAAAACCATATAAATTATATATCACTGTAATCACAAAACTTCAATCTATTTCCGTATTGTAACGAAATTTTAAATTATGTCTTTATTTTCGAGAAGAATTTAGACTAAACATAAGGAATATTTTGTATAATCCTTTATCTTTATAATCCTTTATCTTTAAATTCCTTCTTCATTTGTGTAAAAATACCTAGCCAGTTTTACATAAAACGTTAAATGCCGAACGCTTATTTTGCTACTTTTTCGGACTAGTGTAATGGACTGTTAAATATTGGCTATAAATAATAATAAAAAATAATAATTCTTGTTAGCTTCTCCAAAGCACAGTCGAGTCTTTCCAATCTGAAATAATTTGAAGAATACATCCCACAGAGTAGAAATTTTAAAATAAACTTCTTGAAATAATAAAGCATCTTAAGTCAAGTACTCACAAGTATTCTTAAGTACCACTACGGTAAACGTCAAACCCAAAACGAATGCCCCTCTCGAGAAACCCACCGGTTATCTACTTCGGTATACAAAGGAATCGCGCAAATGCCTATTTAGAGATTTTAACCATCTCCCACTTCTTTAACGTCCCTTTAACTTGGCCGCTATACTACCGACTCGGTCTAAGTGCCTTTAAAACTTTAAATTGCAGACAATTGTTATGTAAATCCGCAGTAATGATATGTAAATATAAAAATCTTTAAAATTTCGAGAGCCGCGTTTATGGAGCTTCGGTTCGCTCGTTCGCAATTCTGTCTTATTGGGTTTTACAACTTCTATTTGGCTTTAATGGTACTAGATATACAGGGTGGGCCAATAAGGTTATGCAAAATAGGTTCAGCATTGAGAATACTGTTTGACCAGCGGATCTGAAGCTACGGAAGGAATGCGAGAAAAAAAAATCGATATTGCCACGTTTATCTATAAAATAGCAAATTTGCCAGACATGAACTATAAATTTAATATATTTTTATTATATATAATGTGTTTAGCATATATTCTGACGTATATTACTAAGGAATTTTAACGTAGTTCATATTGTTCGATATGTTTTATTTAATAACTTATTTCTTTCATTCTGTATAATCTGCTTATTATGAAAGTTGAAGATTTTTCAACGATATCATTGGTAAACCGGCATCGCCGCGCATGGCCGCCTATTCATCGAACATGATTGGTGAGAGTACGTCACAGAATTTGTTACCACGCGGTTGCCATGGCTTTTACGCCTTTCCTATTCGCTTGCTTTATCCCCAACTTCACGGTCTCTTCTGAAAAGAGTAGGAATATTGAATACTATTGAAATATCCAGTGGCGGTGTCATTTTTTTGATCATTATTACTTTATTTCATTATTTTATACCGGTTATCCTAAACTTTATTCCTATATTTTTAGTATATTTGATAGTTAAGTTGTGTTTTATTGTTTTGTTATCTTGTTATAATGTTTTTCGTTCGTAGTTTTTAATTATTAATATCAAGTTTGATCGTATATTTGTGTTTTAAAACGAATAAATTTGTTAAGGGTAAGACGCTACATAGTCAGACAAGAGAAATAATAGCTAATTTATATAGGTAAGTTAATAATAACGTGGATGAAATCTCATTTGGTGTATTTCCTTGTGTTCATAATAGGGTTTGCGATGAAGAAGCTACAGAGAGTTCGCTTGAGTTGCCGCTTAAACGTAAACTTGAGCGGATATTTCTTTATACCGGAGTTAGCGTATCGGCTATAAAAAAATTCACACAGAAGATAAAAAAAAGGCTGAAAACTAACCCCGATAAAATGATATCCTCTCTGGAAAGAAACGACCACGTGAGACTGCTGTCGAAAAGCTCAACGACTTTTTCGAAGTGGTCAGGAATTTGATAAATAGATTTTATCTCGAATTCAAACTCGTCCCCACAATTAGAAAGCTTTTGCAAAAATTGCAGGAAGAATCGAATTTTCCTTTTGCAGGGAAACGCTTAGGGGGTTATTAAAATCAAATGAATTTTTTTGGCGTAAATGTTAAAATAACAGATAAATATTAATGGAGCGGCCCATTATATTGCAGAGAGAGATATAAATATATATACGCGAAATTCGAAAATATAGCCAAGTATTATCTATTTGGATGTAACATATGGGTAGACAATGACCTAACCTTTAAAAACTGCTGGCGGAGCGATACCATATCTGGTGTAATAGGCAATATCAGATCTACTGATGAGTAAAATTATGTTTTGTTTGCGCTTCCAAAGTTAACTATTTTCAAGATTTTTTTTTGCTGGAAATAGTTATATCTAAAATTATGTATTATAGAAAAAATATAGTTAGTACAGATATATAAATAAATATACCTCAAGACTCAGTCTTGATCATCTGCTGATGGCAGACATGGTTAGCGAAACGTGCGTCCAGCGTAAAATTAAAAGTGTTTTGGTGTATTGTACTGATTTAGTGTTTTATTTTGCTGTGTAACACCAAAGGTTCCAACCCCCAGCTGTAATTATTTCTTCTATTATATTAACAACACAATAATAAAATGATTCGAAATATTTAAGGGAGCTTTAATAAAAGCTTTTAGTGTTTATCTGCTAACTCAACAGTAACGATTCAAACAGCATAAAGTTTTTTGAAAAAAAATATTAATCAGAGTATTATATTTATGATACACATTATTTTCATATAACACCGTACGCCCATGTCTATTTTATGAATGAAATTGGGCGTGTTTTGTTTACAACTGCGTTCCCCTGCCGAAACCCCGTAGCTACAGATCCGTTGGTCACACTATACTTACCCAATAAAAAACATGTTCTCACATTTAATTTTTTTTAGTAATTTTTAGTAATTTAAAGAGTATCTACAGTATACCGTATACCCAGTTTTGGAAACAAGGTTTCCATTTATTGTCGATTTATTTTCGAAACACCAGTTTCTCTCTTTTTAGATATAAATATGATATAATTTTGATGATTTGTGGCTGACTCTGACTAAAATAATGAATTAAAATTCCGCCATGTTGACTAGCGTTTTAAACTAAAATATATCTTTTTATAGGCTGTTGAGCTTTTAAACTCAAAAACGTGTTCTACTTACATTAATTTATATATTTTTATTTTCAGAATGATACAGAAATGAAAATGAAAATCTATATTTCAAACAAAAATATTTTGTAGCAACAAGTAATGATATATAGAAGGGACATTAATAGTTGTTTTTTATGCAAGACGATAAAATGGTTCCTATTTTATCGTCGACCGAAAAGATTAATTCGTGAGCAATGAAATCGCGAGTGAATTAATGAGGATAATGCAATTTTATCGTCGTGTATAAAACAATATTTTTTTCCATAGCGAGTTACGTTTTAAAAAATATTCAGAAATTATCATTTCAAGGAATTTATTACGAGTATAAAAAATATTGTGCTGGGTTGGCGTTGGTTTCTATGTAATTTGACAAATAAATAAAGCTGTCTCTTTAGTTGTCAGTTTTGAGTCAATATTTTTTAATTCTCTTTCGTGTCGATTGAATTGGCTGAGGCGACAAACGCCATATCCCAACTACTTCCATTTAAATCCCGAATAACTTCTGAAAAGGAATACAAACATTTTCAAAAATGGAAGCAATTCAAAGATATTTAAACTCATCACACATTGGTTTGCGAAAATCAACGAGTGCGAGAGAGAATGGACAAAGAAGGAAATAGGGTATCGGCGCAACGGCAACAATGTAGTTGTTTACAAAGATTAGACGGTTGAGGTCAATTTCCAGTGGCGTGCCGATCGGCCGACAGTATTTTAAGGAAATTAAAATAATTGTTTAATAAATTTAAAAAATAATAATAACACTTACATATTTGTCGCATTGTAAAAAGTTGAGGGAGGATAGTAATAGGAAAAAAATAAATTGAGGGAGGATAGCGAAATAAATAAAAACCGGCATAATTTTTTATTATAAAATGGCTTTTCACATAAGAATAACGATTAAAAAAAATGAATAAGCGTTTTTTACTTTATTTTATTAAATAAAATATTAAATTTTAGGTGTATTAATAAATGCAGTTTCAATATCTTGTTCCAAACCTTGTTCATCTCCGGTGAATGAGACTCCCTCTATTAGCAATAACAAAATAAAATAGTTATTTTAACCTAGTAACACAATATTTTACCAAAAACTAATATTTGTAGACTTCAAATATTTTTGATAAAAACTTTATTATTATATGTATATTTATTATATATTACCTATATGAATTTTACAACTACTAAATGTGTGTCTAAAGGGATCGCACCGCGATTAAAAAACCGATACAATGACGCAAAGTACCAGAGTGGTGCGACCCCAAAAACAAAATAAAAATAAATTAAATTATAAAAATAAACAGAATTAAAAAAAAATAGATAAAAAAAGTGAAAATATAATTTTATCAGGGATGAGCGATGGTAAGCAGAGAGGCATGACGAAACAGTGTAACCGGAACAGCAACCAATGAGGGGCATATCAGAAGAACAAGAACCTCATAAATCAGTGAAAAAAATTAATTTTTTAAATGATTTATTGTTATGAATTTAGTAAATGATTTTTAATTTGTTTTTTATAATCTGTAAAGGATTGAAATTTAAAGTTATTAGAAATAATATTCCACAAATGTGGCGCTATGAAACTGAAAGATTTTTGGAAGTTAGCTATTCGGTGTTGAGGAATTTTAAAATAATGCACTTGCCTAGTCGAATGATCATGGTCAACGTAGTGAAACAATGAGAACAAATAGGGAGTCTGCTCTGTAGTTAAAATTCGATAAATGGATGTCATTAAATGAAATTATTACAAATCTAAACAAAATTATTTGATATTATAATAGTCATCAGAAAAGTCTAGAGATAATTTTAGAAAATCATAAATAAAATAAAATGGTGATTGTTTAGTAAACGGTTCTTCCCTTAGTCTTAAAAAATATTTAGTTTTTTTTCTCTGGTTTGCAAAGGAAAATTCATATTGTTTATAAATTATAAAAAGTGCATGTGCAGAGAATTTCAATACAATAAAATGTAAAAATACAACAAAATGTAGTAGTCATAAAATTCATGTAATAAGTACATTAATTATATGTATGTCCAAAGATGTCCATTTACATTATAGCAACCAAAATTTAAAACAAAAGCCGTATTAAATTGTAACCACAACAAAAAAGTAAAACCGCAAAATTCCATTTTTGGTACACCCCAATAAAATTTTCACAAAGGGCAGGTAATGATTTGTCAAACCCAAGTGGGTACCTCGATTATATTTATTCAATGCCTTTTCTTAAAAGGAAAACAGAAATTGTTATTAAATTATTAGTAATTAGTACGTACCATGTACCTTTTTTCTACAAATAATTTAATTAATAAATATATAATTTAAAAAACATAATAAAATAATAAATATACAATTTAAAAAATAAACCTAAAAATAAATATAATTTAGAAATCTGCTATTTTTATGTTTAGGTCCGCCTCTGATCTACAGAGAATAGGATATAATAATATACCTAACCCTACTTATTTTTATTTACCGGTGAAAAGTTAAATTTGGATTTAAATGATACACTCTGTTGTACACAATACATGAATGCACCATATTTTCAAATTAATGTCCACAGAAGTCCACAAAATAACGCAAAAATACTACAATACTGCAAATAAAGAATACGGAGCTTGATCGGCGGCATAGCAACATCGCAACAGGAGAATCTAGGAATTTTCATTCATCGAATCTCGAAAATCCGTTTTACTACGCCGGCATATTTCTAAAATTGACGTTGCCAAACTGCTTTTTATTATTAAAAGAAACACGATCATGATATTTTTATTCCATTATAAAATTTAAAATAGTTAAGCAGTTAAGCATTAAATGAAAAAATTGACGTTAGCAAATTAATGTACTTGATATATTATAGAAATATAACGAAATTATTTATTACTTAATAAATTGGTTGTGGTATTTAATCGAATACTAATACCAATATACAGGTAAATCTGGCAAATGTTTTCGGTGTAAGAGAGATGCGAAAATAAGGATAGAATAATGGCCGATGAAGGAAAAAGGTAAACAATTGTATCTCTTGAGTTTAAATATCTTTGCAATTAAAGAACGTGCGAGAAGAAATAAAGTTTTTAACCTATCCTCGCTGTTAAAGTATCATTTAATATATCCTTATTATATTTTATTACATTATACCATACCATAACTTGGTATACTGATGCTTCCAAAACCAATACGGGAACAGGGATCGGAGTGTTTGGGCCGAGAGCTAATTACTCCGAACCAATGGGCACTTACCCTAGTATCCTACAGGCAGAAATCTACGCTATCGAGAGATGCGTACAACTTATCTTAGATAGGAACTATCGGAAACAAGAAATAGCCATCTTATCTGATAGTCAAGCAGCATTAAAGGCGATCAACTCAGTATCAATCAATTCGAAATTGGTCAAAGAATGCATAGAGAAGCTGAATAAATTAGGCAAAAAACAAAGTCCTCCTACACTGGGTGCCTGCTCACCAAGGGATAGAAGGCAATGAAAAAGCAAATAATCTAGCTAGGAAAGGAGCGAACACTCCACTAACTGGACCAGAACCGTTCTGCTTTCCAAGTGGTAACCAACTCAAGGCGGAACTCAAGGACTTGGAAGATTCCATCCGCTACCTGGAATGGAAATCTTGCAATGGTCTAAGACACTCGAAGAAGTTTCTGAGGGCTTATGATCAAGAAAAATCACAGATCTTCCTGGGTCTGAGTAAGAACAATCTTCGGATTGTCACGGGGTTTTTAACAGGACACTGGCTACTCAATGAATACCTCAATGGATTGAAGCTAATGGTGCGTATCCAAACAGCGAATGCAGATTCTGTGGGGAAGATGGGGAAACACCAGTACACCTCATCACTGAGTGCGCCGAGACGACAACCATTCGTGCCATGAATTTTGGTACGACTGATATTGGAGATGGAGAACTACCCTCTATAAAACCGTCCCAGATACTGGCTTTTGTCAAAGCCCTGGGACTGTATGATGAGTTATGATTCAAGAAAGGGGGACACAATGGATCTGTAAGGTCGAAGTGATTAACCCCCCTCCCACTCATTCTAATTCTAATTCTAATATATCCTTGCGGGTAAAGTACTCTTTAATATACTATTTTTGATAGATATAAGGCAATTTTAACAGTTGCTATGGAAAAAATGTAGTTTTTATCTATCTATGTTCTAGGATTTAAAAATTGACTACTTGTTTGTGTATATTTCTCCTCCTATTACTACGATGAAAAATTATATTTAATTGTTCTGTTAATAAATTTAAGTCAGAACGAATACAACTTAATGATAAAAAAAATTCTACGTATTTTTTAAAACCTTTCAAAGTACAAAGCGGACGCAAGATAAGCATTACGACCGTACGTATCTTAAGTACAAATGTAAACGTGAGTTTGAAACGAGTCCTCTCTGACAACCCACTTCTTAACATACTCGTTTTTCCATATACAAAGGCCCTACGTAAATGTCTAAGCCAACATTTAAACATCTCATACATCTTCCAGTTCTTTTACCTTGCTTTCGAGACATTTTACGTGCTATTGACTTTGTTTAAGTGACTTTTAAAAGTCTAAATTACGGACAATTGTCATGTAAATGTCCGCCAATGATATGTAAATAGCGGAACATTTAAATTTACAAAAGGGGTCACATATACCCTTTGTCCTTTCGAGATCTATATCTGCAACGCTATCTATTAAAATGTATGCGGCTATCGACAATATTTGAATTAATAAGAATATATTTGTACCTACAGGACAACATATTCATGTGTAGTTTGTTTTCAAAGAGTGATCAATATAATATTTCTAAAGTATGAGAAATAAATGGATATCAAAAAGGTTCATATCTAGATATAAAAAGATGAATTTTAGATTAGAGATTTTGATTGAGACTTTTGTTGCAAATATTATTCCTAATCCTAAATTGAAAACCGCGTTTCGCTAGCTACTGTAATTTTGGAGTTACGATTTTTTAAAAGTTTTAACCCCCTCCCGTACCTCCTTACCAACCCCCCACCCCCACCAAAAACTAATGGCCAGAATCTCGGGTGCCACAGTATTTTTGTGCCAAATTTGGTTAAAATCGGTTTAGCGGTTTTTGAGTTATCGTGTTACAGACGGACAGACAGACAGACAGACACCATGAAAATATTTTGTATTTAGGTCATTTATGACCCAAATAACTCATTTTGTTTTTCTTTAGTTTTGTTGGATAAATTTGTTGATTGAAGACCTAAACTGCCTCTCAAAGTGCTAACCTTTATTCTTAACATACACTGATAAAAATTAGGGTAAATTTACATTATTTTTTCACAGACAATTTAGAGTTTTTTTACATAAAAATAATTAGGAAGATATTTCTACACATGAGAAATTGAATATTTACAAAATGCATGGTAAAAATACATTTTATGTGTATTTTTACAAGGCTGCATGTAATATTTCTTCTATTATACGTAAATTTACATCAAAAGTACAGGCTACTATGTAGAATCACAAAATACAATGTAAAAATTCGTCCAAATTGTAAATTCACAATGTATTAAGTTTCTTCAACCAATTATAATAATGTATCAGATCACGTGCTTGATTACGCAATAGTAGACCACGCGATGAAGCCGTCCACTGTTTATAGAGACTGAACTGTTTAGGTCCGCCATCACTATAGCACTTGTCGTTTTGGGTGTGATACAGCTACAATATTTAACTTATATTGGACAAATCAATATTATTTGAATTAATAGTCTAGGTAATCTAATAGGTGAAAATAAAAGGTAAGTTGTTATTATTAAGTTTAATACAAAATGTTTAAAACTCTGTAAACAAAAATAATATTTAGAAGTTATAGGGCTGCGTGTGAATCTATAGTATAGATTATAGATCGTGATTATATTGATATATTTATTATTTATTATATTGATATTCATGATTATAATACGTGTGAATCTATAGTATAGTATAGATGGTATAGTATTAGAAGAGAGATATGAAAGATAATTATTGAATATAGTTCAGAAAGGAAACTTTGATGTCATCTTTATGGTAAACAAAATAGAAACGAGAAACGAGAAAAAAACGTAACTAACAAACAAGGAAAATGTGGAAATTTCGATGAACAAAATTTCGAATTCGGTTTTAAAAAGGTATGTATGGCAAGTATACAAAATAATATTATACAATACTTGTTTGTAGTAGGGTCAGATCCAAGAGTATTATCTCGGCTTATTCCTTTTATAGTCACTTTCATACTGCAAATGTGTAAGTATTACAAAAACTTAGTTCTAAAGCATTATATTTTTACAAGTATTGTTAAATTTACTACATACTTTTTTTTAAAAAAAAAAGATATATGAGGATTAATTTTTTTCTGAAAGGTATTGGCGTGATTAGGCCTCCAGTTAAGAATCCGACATTTTTCTAGGAGCTGTAGTAACCCTGGATATGATTCAAAAGCTTAATGTAAAACTTCATTTGAATTTCGACATACTCGTAAAAACAAAATGTATCTCAGAAGGTAAGTTTTTAATATGAAATATAGCATTCATTCACAGATTACATTGTAGGACATAAAATTTTGAACTAATTCTGTTTAAATTGTTTTATATTCAATTATATAAAATATTTTATGTTATTTTAAGTAATCTATTCTCGATATTTTTGATTTGTGTTTATATATCTTTTTATGGAACTATAACACTGAAAGTTAATAGATATTTAAATAATCCAATGAGTTTCTTTTTATAAACACCTTTTGGATGCAATTACCAATTCCTAGCTCCTGGTCATATTCATTCATCTATAGTGTAATAATACATCTTCTTCTTCTTCATTAAAAGCGCTAAATGAAGACGAATCGCTCCACGTGGTCGCCATGTTGTTTGTAGCATAGGCACGTCTGGCTTTTAGAATATTTTCGGGATGTGATTTGCCCAATTATTAGCAGATGGCGCCATAAGTATTAAAGCGATTTTCAGTGTAGGCACATCTGGCCCATATTAAATGGCGCATTTTCGGTGCATACCCATAGCTAACATATATTTTAATGATATGTTGTATAGGCACCTCTGGCTCTGAGCCACTCAAATGTAAAATTACATGATAAATGTAAAATTCCAGACAAGATGGAATTTTACACATATTTGTGTGGCATAAAAGTAACCAATAATCTAATGTGTAATTTTACATATTTTTTTATCAGTGTACGTTACTATTAAATACCTACTTCTTAAATCTTACGATTTAAATAATAAAATGGACTTTCTCGTTAGCAAATATAAACTTTTTACGCAACAATCATTAAGAATTTAACAGCGCTTTCAGATGGAGCGGACCGTCCGCGGCGGACAATCCGCGACTTCGAGCAAGTACCATGAGTTTATATGAGCAATTTCACATGAGTCGCGTATGCTCCGTCCAGATGAGTTATCTTGAAAAAAATCGCTCGTCGTCAGACGGTCGAACCGACGTTGGTACCCGACGTCGGGTTTATTGAATGCGACGTATACCCGACGTTAGATAACGTCCAAATGCTACTTGGGATGTCATTCTATCCAGAGTGTTATTTTTTATCGAATGAAGAAAAAAAGTACCGAGGGTGCCATTTAAAAATCAAAAGTTGTAGTACAATTGAATACGTCCAATCATTCCTAATTTATGTCATATACTAACATAACAAATCTCGTTTTTTTAACTGTAAAAATAAAGAAGTTATAGGGCTGACCACTTTTGAGACGCACCCGGTATAGTATATAGTTAGCTAAAGAAACATATAAATTAAAATTAACTCACATTGGGTCAATGTAAGTTGGTTACAAATTAAAAGTAAATAGATAATTATAGGGTTTAATTGCATTTATATTTATTTTGCATAATATCCTGGGACGTAATATGTATAAAAACATACTCATATAATTAATTTCGGAGTTTCGTGTCATTTACTTTCTCCAAATTTATTTAAACTGCCAAAATTACAACCCCAATCCTGATGGTTATAGGCGTATAGGTATGTACACAAGGTAGTCATTAAATTAATAAAAGTCCTGCTCCTAACTCCCAATTTGGTAAATGTATGTTAATTTTAAACACGTTATATAGAATTAAAAGTAATTGCGGCATGATAGTTGAATTTACAATTTAATTACAAAATAATTAAGTG
The DNA here is from genome assembly GCF_002938485.1 of Sitophilus oryzae. NCBI lineage: Eukaryota > Metazoa > Arthropoda > Insecta > Coleoptera > Curculionidae > Sitophilus > Sitophilus oryzae. The sequence continues at coordinate 445,569 of NW_022146697.1, forward strand.
ATATACCGTATGAACCAAAAAAGTATCAAATCTAGAAGTATATTTCATTATGTAAAGTATTTCATAGTTGTTTGGTTGGTTAAACTGGCGAATACGACCGCTTGTTCAGCTCCAATTAGCAGAATTGCTGTTTTGATACCACTTCTCTGAGACTGTCTGAGACCCTATCCCTAGCGATGGTACAATTCAATTGTGTGCTTATTACCATTCGATGGCACTGAGGAAACACGTGACTTCAGTTATCTTCTTTTTGGCAATATATTCAAGATCTACCAAGCTGTAGCTTCCAAGGAAACGATTCCCTGAACCCATACAACGCCGGACAGCGGCATAGAAGATGTAGGGCCGTTTATTCTTCATTCGAAGCCTTACAGCTTCGGCAACTTTGTTAAAAGAGATGCATGCACAGTCTCGCGGCATGACAAAAAATAATAATTATCAAAATTTCATGTCTGTTAAGGTAAGTTAAGAACAAAATTTGAATGTTGTCGTAGGGTGGTAATGGTAGAGATAAGAGTTACATATTTTCCTGAAATGAATTAGTCAATGTGACTAATATACACGAACAAGCCAAGAAAAACATATTTTCTGGTTCGGTACTATATATTATATAGTACTTTGCTAAGTACTATGAGAATAGATGTAGATTATCTAGAAAACATCTTCAGTGTGTAATGGGACGGTTTGGCGGCAGTAGTAATATTGGCTTTACGAAATGAATTATAATCAGTCAGACATTATAGCCAGTCACTATATCAGTAGTCTTTAACAATTAGGTCATTTAGTATTACCCTAATCTGTGGCTATTGCCCCGACGGAAAATCCCCCCCAAGTATCATTTTTCATAATATAGAAATACATCAAGAAATTCACGACTGCGATTTTAGTTTATTTGAGCAAAGTTAATTAATTTTAACTATTACTAACAATTGTAACTAATTATGAAGCTACTTGTTAAAGATAAGTAATAACTAGTTTGTTTTGTCAATAGTTGACTTTGCCATGATTTTATAGCATAATGGTATTAAAAATATGGGTAAAAATAGAAAAAATTGGAATAAATCGCAAACTATTAAAAATACGTATATGACATACTTAATAAAAGTTGAAGAGTTTTTTTGAAGCACCCTGTATACTCTATAATAATTTTAAAATGTATATCCTGAACTTCCCTATAACTTTTATATTTAAAACTTTTTTGTAAACCTCGAAACAAATGAGATAATGAACTTTACTCTATCGTTGACTCACCCTGTACAATAAATACCAATTTTGGGAAAAAAGTACCAAAAATACCAAATTATTTCCAAAAAAATACCATATTAGAACCAAAAATACCAAATTAGTATTATTCTTTTTAGTATCTAAAGAATTTAAGATATTTGTAACTTTAGGGCCTATTCATGTCAAACTACGATAATTAGGTCAGAGAAATAAGCTTAATTCGAGTTCCAAAAAAGTACGGTTCTAGAACGGTTTAAAACAATCGCACAGTCTAATTACGACAATCATTCGTGTCAAAAGTTCATATTGTGCCAGTGTTTTGAACCGTTCTAGAACCGTACTTTTTGGGAACTCGAATAAAGCTACTGTCACGAGTCATGACACGTTTAAAAAGTCATTTTTAAGGTTTATTCTCACTATACCTTCCATATCAGCTTCCTTCCGTTTCCTTCCGTTTACATAAAATATTATATTATGTAAATGAATAGGACAATGCACACTATCCATTCCGTTTCCCTTCCGTTCCATATCCTTCCCTTCCATACATTTTTTGGAGCGTTGTTACGTTATTACATTTGTACCAGCTCTGTTAAAATTTTGCTGATTCTGTCACCTCTTAATTAAATCTATTACCTTTTTCAAAAAATACAAATTTTTAAAATATTTTTTTTGTAATGATATAAATTATACAATAAAAAGTATGGAACTAATACGGAACGGAAGCTTACGTATAACGTCAATACAATAAAAAAATATGGAACGGATATGGAATGAAAACGGAAGGTACAGTACGTCTGTCCGTTCTGTGGCCACGGGGTATCCGTGAGAGAGGAAACGATATTCTCTCGATGTTTTTCGTAAAAAATTAGACGACGCGTTCCATCAATAAAAATTCTACAATTTTGCAAGTAGCCAATAAAATGAGTGGGCGGAACGATTTGCGGTGACGTCTCGTCAGGTCGACGTATAAAATATATTGCTGTTTATTTAAATGTTTTTTGTCCGCATTGCTTTCATAGACACAGATCCAGCAGATGTACTGTATAGTGAGAATTAATCTTAACGGTTTCATTAACAAGAGTGTGTACTTCAAAAATTTATAAAATAAAAACTAGACATAAAAAGTAATTGAATGTTTTATTATTTGCGCTATTTGTTACTTATAACCTCAAAAATATAATTATATGCACAAGAAAAATAAGAAATTCTAACGAGATCCATATTATGTTTCCATGATTCAAGTTCTTTCATTTCTTCGCATTTTTTCGTACATTCACATGTACCCACACCGTCATTGAATAAAATATAGGTTTTTCAGAATGTCCTAAAAAACTGCTTGTGGGTTATCATTTGGGGGGATTTCAGTCACACAAAACACCCACTCTTTAAATCGCAGCTGCTTCTTAAACCACTTTTTTTCAACAAATAATTTTATTTTTATTTTCGTATATTATATTTATTATTAAACACTGGGTGTTTTTAATAATATAACATAATAATATATTAAATTCTAACTATATTGAAAACTTAACTAAAGGAAAAGATCCCAAAAATCGAATTTCCGCAGAATTTTACCCTTGTAGTTATAGCCTGCTGGAGGAAAAATCCAGAACTGCTTTTGATAAATGCTTATCATGGATGCTGTTCAGTTTGTACTTATTCCACGATGTACGGACTCACCAGCCTGTTCCGACCATAATCCTAAACCTGATTAAAAGTCATCCAATGAATCAATTACATGGCAAAAGATACAGTGTACGAGGACTCAATAGGAAGGACTAGATCAACTAATAAAGAAGGTGGAAGCGCTGCTAAAAAAAGAAAATTAACCAGCGTTCAAAAATTAATAATTCTGTGTATTGTACCAGACATTAAGGAAATTTACTGGAATATGGCCCTGTTATTTAAAATCACCAATTTAAATAATATTTCCTTTAAATTTATTGCGGATTTTAAAATAATCCTTTTGGCAAATGATTTACAGACTGCCTCATCATCGTTTCCATATCCCTATAGTCTTATTAGCCTTAGGGAAGCTGAGAAATTTCCTGATAATGAGGCTAGAACTTATCGAAACCTGAAAGGAGAGCGATCAAAAATACGTTAATGTATTAGAAAGTCAACCAAAAAGAGCCAAAGAATGCTTTAGCACTGTGCATGCGCCATTTTTTGATGAAAATGATGCTATGCCGTGTTAAAGAAATGCATTTTGCCAGAACTGCATCTTCTTCAGGGTTTTGTAAACCATCTGTTTTGGAAGGGTTTGGAAGGGTTTGGTTCCTCTCCTTGGTAGAGATAATGCACTGAAATAGCCAAAGAATTTAAATGTTGTACCTAAAAACTATCAAGGAGAGATTTTTGAAGGTAATGTATGTCGAAAGCTGCTTCAAAATGCAGATAAACTTAACTCCCCGGAAGTTTTGGGAAATATTGATAAAATATATGTTCAACCATTCATATGAATATTATGAACAGAATTGTCAATAACTGTTTTTCTGTCCAAGTTAAAAATATTGACAATTTGAAATTGGATATCCAGTTACTGCGTTGGGTTTATAGACACACCAATGCCTCTATTAGTTTAAAGGTACACTGTATCATTTACCATCTAACTGATTCATTGGATGACCTTTAATCATGTTTAGGATTATGGTCGGAACAGGCTGGTGAGTCCGTACATCGTGAATTTTTAAAAACGTGGAATAAGTACAAGCTGAACAGCATCCATGATAAGCGATATGGGCAGCATTTATTAAAAGCAGTTCTGGATTTTCCTCCAGCAGGCTATAACTACAAGAATAAAATTCTGCGGAAATTCGATTTTTGGGATCTTTTCCTTTAGTTAAGTTTTCAATATAGTTAGAATTTAATATATTATGTTATATTATTAAAAACACCCACTGTTTAATAATAAATACAATATACGAAAATAAAAATAAAATTATTTTTTGAAAAAAGTTGTTTAAGAAGCAGCTGCGATTTAAAGAGTTGGTGTTTTGTGTGACTGAAATCCCCCCAAATGATAACCCATAAGCAGTTTCTTTAGGACATTCTGAAAAACCTATACCTTATTCAATGACGGTGTGACCGTTTTTGCGAAAAAAACATTTTTATGGCATTGAAAAATTGCAAGCTTGGCAATTAATATCGAGTAAAAATAACCTATTTTTCAAATAGGCCAGCAACCTAACCTCGAAACACCAGTAATTATTAGTAGTGGGAACTATCGAATGAATACTATCGAAACATTCGATAGTTGCAATTCATTCGAATGATTCGATAGCTAGTAAGAAAACATTCGTCGAAAACTATTCGAATAAAAATATCGAATAGATGCGTCATCTGCCTTGAAATATATTAATTCGGCAGCAAAAACCATTCATTTATAAAATTCATTCATTTGTAAAATTCATTTATTCGTCAAGATCGATTATAATAAAATATAAACTGGATTTTAGTTGTCGCCCGGCGACGTAGGTTTCTTTCCGAGAAACCCGACAGCGGTCGGTGGCAATGCTATGAAAGAAGCCGGCATCTTTGATTTTTTGCGGAGTCATATAAAGATAAGGACACATTATTTTTTTTATTGAGGTGCTAGTATTTACACAGAAAATACATTATGAACGGCGCTGTTGCCGTATATTCGTATTAGTTGGTATTAGCAAAGAATATTATTCTTTGGTATTATAGTTAATTAGGGATAGTATAACTATATATTTTGCATGTTTTTTTTATTAATATTCTGTTATTACACTGCAATAATACTTTTTATTTTGGATGTAGGAAAATGATTTTTAATGTTTTTAAGCAAAACTGGTTTAATAAATAATAAAGCAGCAGTATATATATATATATATATATATATATATATATATATATATATATATATATATATATATATATATATATATATATATATATATATATATATAAATAATTTGTTATACCTATTAACACCAAAGTTTAAAATCATTTAATATAAACATTTTTTTAAGTAGTAGCAAAATATAAACAACAAATTAGAAGTCAAAATTATTTATATTAGATCCTATTTAAAAGTAATATAGTCTCTAAATTTTTTGGCAACGTTGGTTTATTAAATAATAATAATTACAGAACTAATTCGTTATATTAACAACAAATTTTAAAATCATGAAATATAAACATTTATTAATTTCCTAAGCATGCAGTGTAATAGAAGAAAAATATAAATAAAAAATTAGAAATCAAAATTATTATGTGTATTACTTTTTATTACTTTGTATTAGTATTTAAAAATAATATTTGCTTTTACTGGCATTTACTTTAAAAAATAAATGAAATATTTCTTCGCAAAATTCTACATGTAAGAGAATTAGCATAAACAGAATACAAATATCTTAACTTTTTTTTTAAATTGGCACGTGTAAAACTTTAATCAATCAATTTAATTTTCTCATCCCAAAATTTGAAATTTTTAACAATTTACTTAACCACATTACCACATTACCACCTTACTTAAATATGATTATTAAGTTCAACTGATTCATATTACTAAAACATCTAAAATTCAAACACATATGTATTTTTAAAATTAATTGTAAGTTCACCTCATCTCTCTTAAAAATTGTTACTTCTCAAAATTTCCCATTAAAAAAATAGACCATATACCGTATAAAATGAAATAATTGAAAGATCGGAAAATCACACAAAATTTTGACCACCTGCACACGTACACAATCGTCAATTTAAAAAAAAACACTACTACTTTAGTATTTTAAATATTTTAATAAACGCAAAAATAGCACAGTATTTAGAAGGCAAGTTATAAAAATTTGGAAGAACTAATAATGCACCGACGCAGACAAAAATCAAACGAATACTAAATTTCATTTATCAAAAGCATTCGATAGTCGTGGCTTAACGATAACCATTTAGTCGCACGGCGAGGTTGTCACATATGCTTTAGTATACAAATGAATGAATGATTTTATTCGAATGAAACCATTCGATAGTTGAAATAATTCATTCAGTAACCATTCGATAGTCTAATTCATTTGATAGTTCCCATCGCTAGTAATTATTCTTAAGTATGTATATTACGAGGTATATTTTATTGTTAAGTAGGTACTTACCAGGGACACTAAATATAAAAACTTTAAAATACTTCATATAAAATAGTTCAACACCAAAAATTTTTGATCGTGTAAAAAGCGCGAAGGCGGCTCATTTTCAATGCAAATAGGCTAGAAATGATGCAATCAACTTCCCGGCCGTCGCCACATGCGTCTATCCACATCCACCGTTGCCAGATGTCCAAGAAAATGCCTGTTTAATACCAGTTTAATACCAAATAAAACCAGTTTATTACCAAATAATACCAGTTTATTACCAAATAATACCAGTTTATTTCCAAATAATACCAAATTAGCACCAAAAATACCAAATTAGTACCAAAAATACCAAATTAGTACCAAAAGTACCAAAAAATAGCAGTATTACCAAGTGCTTGTACAATAAATACCACCAGGGGTTTGCCCCTCGATATATACTAAATTATCTAATAAATTGATATAATTTTTCTTTCACTAAGCTATATATCATGTCATGTATGATGCAAAATATAAGTTAGACTGTTAAATTCATTTGTGTTTCTACCACATGCCATGTAATTATTCTTCTATCGCGTTTAAGTACAAGGAACAAGTTTATAACTATATTTACGCCTGCAGAGGCTTTTAGCCGCTAAGCCGATATCAAATACAAATCTAATACATATGAATGTTTTACAACAGTACATTATTATTATATAGGGACAATTACATATAATATTTTATGGAGATATATTATAGGCGACATGAGTAAATACATTTAAGGTGAAAAGACGTACAGTACGGTTACAGATAACAGAACACTGACACAATATAAATATAGTTTATTATTATTTGTAGTCTTAACAGATGGTATTAATTGAATTTCTTTATTATGTCTGTAATTTTCATTGTTTTGAAAGACATTCTTTTGTTAAGAAATTTTATTTGTATTGTTATGGGCTTTAAAATCTTATCACGCGCTCAATATATCATGTGATTATTATTGAATATAATCAGGCAATCCAGGATAATAGATATTAACATACAATATTGCTTTAATTCCATAGGAAGGAATTCGAGATATAGTTTATTAAAGAAAAGCACTTAGAGAAACTTAAACTCGTTAAATATGGATTTGGAAATTATATCAACCTAGTAAAAAGTCATTTGAATAATACTCCAGACACCAGAAAACAGAACTTGGAGATATAGAAAGTAATATCACAGATTAGGTATCCTATAAGTATACAGATAAAAATCTTGTCCCTAATTCGTGCTACGAAAATTGATTTTTATGACGATGTGCAAACGAGTCAAATTTCCTGTGCGCAAAAAAAATTCGCGTAAAATAACAATAAACAGCGTAATAGAGAGATATCGCTAAACCGAATAGCGTGCATGGAAGTTAATAAGGCCAGGTGTTATTACCTTTACGTGAGGTGGTATTAACTCTCTTCATTTAAGCTACACGCACACTGGTGCGATCACGGCCGCGATCACAATCACGATCAGGGCAGCAATAAAGTGTTTGTACACTTAAATCCCTGATCGTGATCGTGATCGTGCCAGTGTGCGTACAGCTTTATAATTATCGGATCGGAAAGAATTCTGATCGCGTCGCGTCCCCTATTTAAACTTAACCTAACTTTGAATTTAAAACTTTGAAATTGTTTTGTTTACTAGGTATTTTAAAACTAAAGGGCTAAAGTGCTTATTTCCAGTGCTTTATTGTACAACGTCTGCCAGTGGGTTTAGGGCAACAAGCAACAAATTCTCTTAGAAGGGCTAAGTCGTCATCTGCTGTAAACCTAAGACTCTTTATAGGTTCTTTAGTATTGGAAGAGGTGGAATCCATATTTTGGGCCATATTTATTTAATTAAAACTAATCCCAGCTACTTAAATATCAAATTACTTAATAAAACTAAAGCAATAATGCAAAACAATTGAAACATAACCTAAAATAAAAGGTCCCGCCGGCCGGCTCCGGTTGTCAAATACCCGCACATGCCTATTTAAGCAATTTTTAAACGTTATCAGAGGTTATTTAGAAAAAGCGCTTGGTATAATTGATCCGCAAATTACGTCAGGCGGTAACGTTATTAGCGGGTGTTGCGTTAAAAATTAACTCGCGCATATCGTAACCATGATAAGGTACGCGTAAATACTGGATGACGCTATTCGGTTTTCCGATATCTCTCTAATAACTGTGCCGGTCAGGCGCTGTGCACAATTTTAGAGGCCATAAGTGGGCGTGCTATGTGCGCAAACTCGTCACCTAATTAGTGCCCGATTCCGAAAATTGGAACCACGAAAAACATTAAGGAAAAACAAAGATTATAATCTGTATAATCTGTGGTAATATATTACTTACCTACTGCCGAGAGGCAAACCGCTGGTGGTATTTATTGTACAAGCACTTGGCAATACTGGTATTTGTTTGGTACTTTTGGTACTAATTTGGTATTTTTGGTGCTAATTGGGTATTATTTGGTAATAAACTGGTTTTATCTGGTATTAAACAAGTATTTTGTTGGACATCTCTTGCAACGGTGGATGTGGATTAGACGCACGTGGCGACGCACGGCCGGAAAGCTGATTTCATCATTTCTAGCCCATTTGCATTGAAAATGAGCCGCCTTCGCGCTTTTTACACGATCAAAAATTTTTGGTGTTGACCTATTTTATATAAAGTATTTTAAAGTTTTTATATTTAGTGTCTAAGGTAAGTACCTATTTAACAATAAAATATACCTCGTAATATATATACTTAAGAATAATTACTTGTGTTTCGAGGTTAGGTTGCTGGCCTATTTGAAAAATAGGTTATTTTTACCCGATATTAATTGTCAAGCTTGCAATTTTTCAATGCATAAAAATGGTTTTTACGCAAAAACGGTACATAGCGTCATACGAAAAAATTCCAAGAAATTAAAGAACTCGTATCATGGAAACATAATATGGATCTCGTTAGAATTTCTTATTTTTCTTGTGTATATAATTATATTTTTGAGCTTATAAGTAACAAATAGCGCAAATAACAAAAAAATCAATTACTTTTTATGTCTAGATTTTAGTCATGACAGTAGCTATATTCGAGTTCCCAAAAAGTACGGTTCTAGAACGGTTCAAAACACTGGCACAATATGATTTTTTGCAACTTTTGACATGAATGATTGTCGTAATTAGACTGTGCGATTGTTTTAAACCGTTCTCGAACCGTACTTTTTTGGAACTCGAATTAAGCTTATATGTTTTTCTGACATAATTATTGTAGTTTGACATGAATAGGCCCTAAAGCTTCAAATATCTTAAATTCTTTAGATACTAAAAAGAATAATACTAATTTGGTACTTTTGGTTCTAATTTGGTATTTCTTTTGGAAATAATTTAGTATTTTTGGTACTTTTTTCCCAAAATTGTATTTATTGTACAGGGTCGGTCAAATTTGACGCTTTTAAATGGAAACACCCTTTTCTGTAGGAGATATACAAAAACTAATATCGGTGTCTGAGCTCAATTTTTGTCAAAAACATGATGGTGAAAACCGCATATCGTTTGTTTCGGAGTTACGGGGTGTTTTTCAAAAATATGCATTTTTAATAAATCGCTGTAACTTTTTTGCTATGGAATATGTTGTATTTTTATGAAAACATTTCCAAAGCACCTTTTTACGTAGAATTTAATGGTTTAAGTATAATTTTTGTAAAATTAATAATTTGAGAATTATTAACAGAAAATTTGATTTTTTATATGGGACACCCTGTATATTTTTAGTTTATTGAAAAGAATTTAAAATTACCTTTCCAAAAATATAACACACTTGGTATTTTGCTCGATTCCTCTTCGAGATATAGAGTATATAAAAATTTGCCCGCTTTAAATAAGTAGGCTTTGAACGGCACCGGCTATGATTTCAAAAAATTGACAAAAAATTCAAGCTGTGAGCATCAATTAAAACGAAAATAATATTTGCTATGAGAGATGCAGAATTTTATAACAATTTAAAATATATTTAACCAACATCAACACATTTAAACTATATCTAATAACAATAAAAATAAATAGCAAACCAAGACATGAGATTTTGCAAGAGATGTTCCACATATCGACGTCTTCTGTTATGGACAGACGGGGCAGTTTTGAACATTTCTCGCGGAATTCATTAACTCAGGGGGGGGTGAAAGATACCCTCTCATAACTGCTAAGTATTTCTAATTCTTGCCTAGATTATACGGAATAAGGAACCTTTATTCTTCAGCAAATATATCCATAGGATTAGATCCATGGGCACTAAGTCAGGCGGCCTCGACGGCCAACGGCTGGGATCTTGATTAGCTATTCAATTATTCTTGAAATTGGCTGCAAAAATTTGCTGATAACTTCAGCGTGCAGAGGCGGTGCGTCGTCATGCTGGAAAAATATGTTTTCGAGTTCCATTAAGGGCATAACAGCAATAAGGGATCCAAAGCTTACTAGTTAAAAGTGGCGAACTTTTAAAAATTCTGTATTTCGAAGGGGATTATAACAAAATATCAGGTGTGCTATATTTTTGGAAAGGTAATTTTAAATTCTTTACAGTTAATTAAAAATATAGGGGGTGTCCCAGATAAAAAATCAATTTTTCTGTTGATAACTCTTAAATTATTAATTTTATAAAAATTATACTTAAACCATTAAATTCTACGTAAAAAGGTGCTTTGGAAATGTTTTCATAGAAATACAAAATTTTCCATAGCAAAAAAGTTACAGCGATTTGTTAAAAATGCACATTTTTGAAAAACACCCCGTAACTCCGAAACGGTAACAGATATTGATGTGCGGCTTTCTCCATCATGTTTTTGATGAAAATTGAGCTCCAGACACCGATATTAGTTTTCGTCTATCTCCTATAGAAAAGGGTGTTTCCATTTAAAAGCGTCGAATTTGACCCACCCTGTACACCATTTTTGGCAGCGGTTTGCCACTCGCCTACTGCCAATACTCGCTGACGAGTATTTGATAGTTTTGACACGCATCAGAAGATGGTTATGCAAAGCGTTTTCTTTCACGAGCTCTTCTGTGACTTAAAGCTTCTGTGTCCGCACTCCGGACATTCAAAGATCTCATTACTTTGTTGCTTCTTTCCTTTCTTTTCTTCTTTTCTTTCTGGTTATCGATGTTAACTGAGTTTTACAATTCTTCTCTCCAATGTATGCTATTGTGCGCTGCTTCTTCCCACTGATTCTGCATGCTTATCCCCTTTAAATTTTCTTGGAAAATATCCTTGGATCTTTCGAGTTATCCACCCAGTTTCCTCTTACCGTCTATAAGCTCAGCGTAAAGAATAGATTTTGGTAGGCGGTTTTTTTGTATCGTGCATACGTGACCAGCCCATCTAGAGCGATATTTAGTAGCCTACAAAAAGGTGGTAATTTGCCATCATCGTTATACATATTTTATACAGTTATGTAGAAAATTACATTTTGAATAGAATAACATATGATATGTCAACTTTTGATATTTTTAATTAATAAAAACTAGCATTTTAAATTTCAATCTAGAATACAATGGCTGTGTGTGCGACACCCTGTATATAATTAAAGGGTACTTAACAAAAAAAATATATGTATACATGATTTTGTAAGAATTTTATGCTATAACAATTTATTTTGAAGCATATAGAGTACGAACTGGGAACAAAAGCATATTACAATTTTCTTCTTATTCCATATAAAATGTAATAACATTGCATTGCTACAAAACAGCATTAATTGAAAAAAGCTGCCGACAAATAAATAAATCCAAGACACGTGTAAAAACAATCATAAAACCACACCGTTACTTTTAAATCCGTCCCTAATTAATTACTTAAACAAACGCAAAGTAATTTTATATATTAATTAAACGCCAAAATATATCCGATTAAGCAAAATCGATTTCGTACCTGACGTTATTATCATATTACGTTATTTTTCGATCGTCGTCCAATTAAAATATAAATCAAGATAAATGATAAGCCTTGCCATACATCGAGGTTAATAGTCAATGATAAGTGACAGCTTTATTTATTGAAAATTGCCGATCGGGCGGCTGTTGGGATAATGAAAGTTTTTCGTGTGGATTTAATTTAGAATTTTTACTTGGAAAAGGGGATTGGTTAGGTCGTTAAAATATTCGAACATTTTTTTTTAAATTTGGGCTGTCATCGATATATTCTATGTCGTTTCTGTATAATAATGTAATCAATCTCATTGTTTACTTGTTATTCTTTATAAAAGCAAACATACATAACAATAACAAATATGTGTGACGATTCATTTATAATTTATGAGACCACTACAAGACTATAAAGAGTTAGTATCATCATCAGCATCATCAACCAACCACTAAAGTCCACTGCTGGACGTAGGCCTGCCTTGTTTGCTTCCGTAACTCCCTATCTTGAGCTATTTGCATCCAGTTACAGTGGATACGACTTAAGTCGTCATGCCATCTGGTTGGAGGACGGCCTCTGCTCCTGAATGCATCATGTCTTGGTCTCGTTGTTCATTGTTTAGCCCTGCCTGTAATTCCATGTATCCTGTGCCTGTGTAATTCCATTTCAAGGTAGTTCTCTATGCGGCTTCCATTACTTTTGTTCTGTCTCTCCCCGTGATACACTTTGATATTCTGTACTTTGTCTCCCAGAGATAGCCCCAACATTGATCTGTCTATTGCTCTTTGCCACAGTCTTTGTGTTATTCTGATTTTGCTTAGTGTTTTCTTGGTTAATGTTAGGTTTACTAGGTTTGTCATCAAACTTGGGTTTTTGAGTTCCATTTGTTCAGAGGTTGCATTCAATTTGTGTAACATTTCTTGGGCGTTTACGCAATCGGATATCAAGACAATGTGTGACAATGTCATCAGCAAATAGCACGTGGTTCAAATATTCGCCATTTATATTTATACCCAATTGAGTACTGCGAGAGGTCCATGCTAACGTTGAATGAATGAGGGCTGGAAGACGAAGACTAAGAACAAGAGAAAAAAACATATTTTTGGATTATTTCTAACCTAACCTAACCTAACCAAATTGTTAAGAAAGATAAAAAATCCTCGACTAATTCCATTATTGTCTCACCCTTAACAAAAAGCGAGCAAACGCATCAGCGTAACAGTCCTCGTAAACAATAAGATCTCGAGAAATTCCCGACGTAGGTCGGAAGACGAATACCCGGGGCTCCATCGAGCGGACCCCCGTCCGCTCCTTAATTAATGACCGCCGAACGAACGGTTTATGGAAGTAGTCGGAGCGGCGAGCGAAGAAAACGTGGCCGAGATGGGATCTCGCGACGAACGCGCGGACCCGCCGATCGCTGGAACACCGTAATTTGCGACGACGCCTTCGGAAAGCGTAATTAGGATGCACGGAGCTGAGAAGGGACGGATGACGGACTTTTTATCGTTAACGTGTGCTAGGTGTCTATCAGGAGAACATCTGAAGAAAGGGAAGTTATGAAAAGCATAAGAAACAAGATTCGACACGGCAGAAACTAAAGCACGTAATCTAAGAAATTAAATGAAGACTAGAAATCTTATGTATTAAATCGAAATTGGGGACGTCAATGAATGAGTTGAAGTGATGACTTTAAAAAAACACAGGACTAGAGTAGACAAGAACAACCGAAATTAGAGAAAGATGGCATGAACTGGCAGAAACCTATGTCCAAACTTAGGTGACGACTTCCTGGAGAAAATAGCGGCAATCCATTATTGTGTAAAAAAATAGTAAGGCAAACAAATAACACACCGTTGCCATCTTCACAGACGACCAAGCATCGTTAAAGGCACTTAATTCCACAGTGTCAATTCTAGACTAGTGTGGGATTGTGTTATTGTGTCTAAATACATATGGTGAGCATAGCAACGTTACGTTAGCCTGAGTACTTGAGCACGAGGCTCGCAAGGACAACGAAAAGACAGATGAAATGGCCACACAAGGTTTATCAATGCCTTTCATACCACCAGAACTCTTCTGCGGCGCTAGAAAAGCAGTTACAAGGATGGCCATAAGACAGTGGAAGGCTAACAAATTTCTAGAATGATGAAAAATTTCACCTGGGCAAAGAAAGGCGACAAAGGTTTCGCCGAAATTTACGACAGACTAAATAAGCAAATAGAGGAAGATATTGAAAACTGTAGTTGGTCTACTAAAACTATAGGCATCTAAAGCTGATGGTAGCAGCTTTAGTCATACAGAGGAAGAAGCAATAGAACACATTTTATTTTAAATGTGTGGTTCTTTGTACCAGACAGTGATATGCCATCGAAAAAGAGATATATGGAGGGTTCAGTCTTTTAAGTTCAAGTTACTAGACTTTTTATAAGGAAGAGGACAACAATAGATCCTGAAAATGGATAACGTCAGAAAGGATCAAGCGAGTAGCCAAACAGTAAACAACACTACAACTCTTATCAAATCTGGAACTACTCTAAGCGTTTTAACAAAGACAAAATTAAAACAAGAAAAAAAAAAATGCATTAACAATGTACCATTGCGATAAAAAAAAAGTAGTACAAGGATTAGTAGTCCCAGATAGAACTCCTGGTCTATAAGGATATTTGGATTTAGCCAACAACACTGTTTTTTTTTTGTTTATCCCTAATGCATCTGCAATGTGGCCCTTATGGGAACCCCGTCCCTTAATCGTGTAAATATAATCGATTTTTTAAATATTACGGGACACTGACAAGAATATAGACCAGCAGATTAAATCATATTTTGTTGTACTACTTACACAAGCAGCACAACATAAAGTGGTCTGAAGTTCGGGGTTTCCAAAAAAATCTTTATTGGAAAAAGAGTAAATTTGAAGCTCATTTTATATCAACGGCAATATTATCATCTTAGGCATTGCAAATGTGGAAATATCCACAATCTAACAACCGCTTATAGAGCATGCCAATGCTGGGACCCTTAACAAATTACTTTACGTTTAACTGCATCCAATTCTAAAATGTCTTGCTCTAGTTTCTAAGTTCAGTAGTTCAAGTACATAAGCTCAGTTATTTTGTGTAAATTTTCGACATTAAATGCAGACATGTGAGTCCAAGAAGATCTGCTATCTACTTGACAATCATGGTTAAACTGAACTGCTCAAGATTAACGAAGATAATGAAGAAAAAAACCGCCAGAAGATACATCCCAAAGGCTTAATGGTCGTTATGGAAACAGACAATATAATATAAGAAATTTTTGAAATTATAAATATATGTAGTTAGAGATCATTAAATGAAAAAGCAAATGTTATAATTCGAAATTATTAAATGTCTAAACTATTTGTTCATATGTAACCAGTAAAATAATATACTGGTGTATATGGCGAAGAATTATAAAGAGTTTAAAACGAGAAAATAAATTGGGCTTCGATGTCTGTACGACGCGACGCTGGCATTGTATGGCTCGATTTCTCGTGGGTATTGGAAAATGGCAAACATCGGTGAGCATAAACTATTCAAGTCGTGATTAATTAGTGGGTATCCTAATCCGTTTAGAATTCGGCATCAGTTAACCGTCTTTCTGCATAAGTAACTTTAACGAAAGATGAAACTGTAGAGGATTTATATTTATTTAAACTTATAGGTTATAGCTATAGCTATATAGGTAAATAAGAAAAAATATGTTTTAATAAAACTAATTTGATTTTAACTAAACTTTACTAAATATTAGCAGTTTTAATAATAATTGTGTTTGTTTTAAAACAAATATATTTTATTAAAATATAGGTAATAAATGTTTTTGAATGATAATTATTAATGGGTGATATGAATAAAATTAAGTTCGTACTTTTTGCTTAAAGTTTTGTAGTAGGTACTTCATTTGGTATGAATAAAATGATGGAGAAGATGCTAAATTACAGAGCATCTGCTCCAATTTTAAGTATCTACTCAACAGCGAGTGACAGCAAGTACCTACTTTAATTTTGGATTGAATAAAATTGAGCACATACTAAAAAGTGAAGCAGATACTCACATTATTTTAATGTGATGCTCAGAATCAGTAATACTAATGCATTTGTACGAAATTTGCTCGTGCACGAAAATATTATAAATTTCGAAGAGACTGTCGAGATGTTGATTATCGGGTTTTGTATAGATTTAACAGAAATAGCGTGGAATGGTTGGCTGCGCATTTCTTAAGAGACGAATTTGAAAGTAGAGGTGGTGCTTTAAGGGCTACTGAAAAAATGAGAATTTTTCTTCGTTACGTGGGTGACCCGGGATTCCAAAGTGGTGTTGCTGAAGATATAGGAGTACACCAAACAACAGTATCTTTAACAGTTGCAACAGTAAGTGACGCTATAGTAAGAATGTCAAAGGTTTCCGTCAACTGCAGAACAATTGCCGGGAGAAAAAGATAAATGGCAAGATAAATACAAATTTCCTTTTGCTATAGGTGCCATCGATTGCACGCATATCCCCATCCTTAAACCAATCGTACATGGGGATGAATATTATATTAACCGAAAGGGATTTTGTAGTCTCAATGTACAGGCAACGTGCAATGCTCGGGAGGAGTTTACAAGTGTCGATGCATCTTGGCCGGGGTCTGTTCATAACTCACGTATATGGAGAAATTCCGGCGTTTATAATATTATGCAGCAAAATACGCATAATGCACTCTTCCTTGGAGACTCTGGTTATGGACTTACTACATGGCTTATGACTTCATACAGAGGTGTCACTCCTGAGCAAAATTCCTACAACAGATGTTTGACCAGAGAACGTGTACATAATAGAAAGGTGTTTTGGCCAACTGAAGCAACGTTTTCCTATACTGCACCACAGAATCCGAGTGAAAACAGAAAAAATCCCATCTCTTGTATTCTAAGATATCTCTAAGATTTCCCGATTTTGGAAGATATCAACAATAATGAAGATGATGCATCCGTTTAGCAATAGATTCATACCATTTTACTACTTTATTATTCTAAAACAAATACGCGGACAACTGTGATTCGGAGAAGGTACTTAACAGCCGAAGTAGCTGCTCAATTTCGGTATGGAAAACTTATTCATACCAAAAATAAGTATGTGCTCATTTTTTTAGCATCTACTTCGAGTTTTGTTGAGCACCTGCTATGAGCATGTACTCAATTTTTTTTAATACCACCCAATATCTATGATATAATTAATTAAAGTATGATTTTAATTTTAATAAATAACTGTTAATAAAATTCAGCATAGGCCATCCATCTCTTCAGATGTTTATATTAGTTGCAGCGATTTGGAGTGCTGGGAAGTTTCGTATTCCTATCCAATGACGAAATATTTTTTTGTCTAATGATATAATTTTTATTTTGCAATGTAGGTATATTGAATCAGCATAGTTTCCTTTAAAATTTTGCCGATACACACCTATGAAATGGAGTCTATTATTTTTCTAATGTCACTGTGTTGGAAAAGTTATATTATTATTTTTTGTTGGCAGTTACTCTAGGAGAGATGGTTTTTAGTCCAGTAGTTCATCGTACCATGTTCAAATAAAGCAACAATAGCCTATACCAAAGAATATACCTAGCTAGAAAAAGAATGGACTCTGCCATACTGAAAAATGGTCCTACAGAAGTGGCTCCATCTATTGAGTAGGGCTTGTTTTAAATAGATCGAAGCGCGGGCTTTTTAAATGAGCGTATTTATTGAATTTTGCTCTAAAATAATAAAATTTGATTTTTAAATCTTATTTTTTACACAAATTTAACAATACTAATAACAAGTATCGTTGTGATGTGTAAAAAATAAGATTTAACAGTATAATTTATACAATTATTAAATAAAATTAAAGCCAAACATGTGTAAATATGATTTATTATTTAAAGTTTTTATTTATAAGTCAAATATTTTAACATCGTTTATTATAATAAAACAAAACCAACGTAATACGCCCAAAGTTTTGTAAATGGAGTAAATATAAATAGGTACTTAAATGATGGCAAAAATAAAAGACTTACATTATATTTTTAGGGCCACAAACAAAAGGAATTGTCTAATAAAACACATATAACAAATTATAGTTTGAAAAACGTTTTGATAATCATTTTTGATAATATTATGATTGGCGCTATGACAACGACAATATTTTTTGAGAATTTGACAATAGTATGACAATGGCCGTTGGAAACTATGGAAACTACAAAAAAAATCTGATTGAACGCCATCTGACAATAACTAGTAGCAATTTCTTAACCTAAAAATTAATTGCACTACCAACTAGCGCCCGAGGCTGGAACTATTTTATTTGAAATTTCCGTGGAAACGGTGGAACCGCTTTTGCTATTTCACTTTCCGGCCCCTGGCCTATACAACTTCATGACTTTTCAATGACAGGGACATTACAAAAATAATAAACACTACTTCATAGGTGTCTTGATGAAGACCAAAATAAAGGCATATTTTTATTTTTTTGATGTACTGATTAAAGAAAAATGCCTTTCTTTGGTTTGCTGTGGCTGTTACCTATTTGGAATTTGAGTTGACACATTGCTATATTAAATATTATTATTACTAATTACCTACTTTAACAATAAGTGAATTAATAAAAGATACTTATTAAAACAATTTTTTGAACTCCAGTTGGGTTATTTTTATATCATATCTGTCTTATACACATTTTCGTCTTATTAAGACATCATAATCGTAAGCAGAGTAATAACCATTTAACCATAAAAAGTCTGAAGAATACATTAAAGTAATTATGTTCGACGATACGAGAACAGGAAACAGTTCATTATCGTTACAAATGTATCAGCGACATAATTATTAAGCTTGGCGGCATTCCGACATTAACGGATATGTGATAAAATGACATATGCATTCATCTTTGACTGGTGCAGTGGCGGCTGGTGCATAATCGCTGCACTGCTGCAAAATTTCCACGAAAATAATTTAATAATATGAGCTGACGGAAATGTTTTCTAACTTTTTTCCATTAAATCTTGGTGCGATTCTAATCTCCTATGCCTCAACCTATCAAAAACCAAAATTTTGTCATATAAAAGTACTATACAACCTTTTGTACTTAATAACACCACTATTGATGTCGTGGATTCTGTGAAATTCTTATTTTTTACTTTTATCTTCTCTTCTTGTACACGGAAAAAAATAATTTCTATATTCAAGAACAATCATACACTTAAAATTTTACACTTTCTTTAAGGATAGTATTCTTTCCATGAGTACAACAAATATTTGGAACTATTTTACTTTTACACTTGCTTTTTAAATATAGTTATAGTCACTTTAAGTAATTTTGAATCTAAAAAAAAGAATAAAATGACTTATATTTAAGAAAAACTTATATTACTATCAAGTGAATAGATCATTTAGCAACGAAGAAACTATTATTAAATGAAGTATAAATACTTTTATATAATAATAAGTAGTATTCTTAACTTTTTTAGAACTTTTACTTGAAATCGGTGTATTAAGACTTTAAATAAGTATATTATTCTCGGCGCGAGAATAACACCCCATTCCCAAGAGTTACTATTCTTATATTAAGTGACCATCCCCAACAGCAACAACGCAACAGTGCATTCCTGATTCCTATCTTCATTTGGTTTCTGTTTCTCCTCTGCGACACGAGATGCGCCGTTTATTCTAATAAAGACGCGTTTTTTTGTTATCGTTTGTGCTTGTGATATGTTAAAATGGAGGACCTTCTTCAGGCATGGGAGATGACGGATTTGATCCCAAAATTTCAAGGTAATTTTAGCAATAATCCTACATTATTTGATGACATTGGTTTAAGGTTAGGGGGACTCCATTTTAATATGCATTATTTCTTATACATTGGTGGTAAATTAGGTATGTACGCGTTTGGAATGATTCAGTTATGTTTTAACAATTTTTATTATCGTTTCTCGTTTTCAATTAGCGATGCCGCTGTTCAATATCTACCTATATTTGGAAATTACACAGTTTTATTGTATTTTCTTATTACGAAAAGCAAATAATTTGGTAGGTGATGTTTGGCTAATCTAATTTAAAAAGTATTAACCATATTCGGGGTTATTCTGGTGATATTTCAATATTCCATACCTATTGGAAATGGAAATTAAAATTTTTAGCATGTCCCCACTCTATTATATTCATGTATGTTACCGGGCAAACTCGATTTTAGGATAAACTAGTTTTTCTTAGGACGAATATTAACCGGGATCGAAAAACTATATAGTTCTCACAAAATTCGGTAACGTGTTCCCTATGCTTTCGGAGGTTCGGGTTCGATCTTGTTAGAAACTCTTGTTTTGGTAAAATCTTTCCTTAATTTCCATTTACAATAGGTATGGAATTTTGAAATATTACCAGAATAACCCCGAATATGGTTAATACATTTTAAATTAGATTAGCCAAACATCACCTACCAAATTATATGCTTTTCGTAATAAGAAACTACAATAAAACTGTTTAATTTCCCAATATAGGTAGATATTGGACAGCGGCATCGCTAATTAAAAACAAGAGACAGTAATAAAAATTGTTAAAACATAATTGAATCATTCCAAACGCGTACATACCTATATAGTTTACCACCAGTGTATAAGAAATAATGCATATTAAAATGGAGTCCCCCTAACCTCCAACCAATGTCATCAAATAATGTAGGATTATTGCTAAACTTACCTTGAAATTTTGGGATCAAATCGTCATCTCCCATGCCTGAAGAAGGTCCTCCATTTTCACATATCACAAGCACAAACGATAACAAAAAAACTTTATAATTTTATAAACTACCTCGTCGGCGCGTCTAGTAACTAACCTAAAAATAAGAAGAGCCTTTATTTTATAGTAGGTGATATTACACTTGAATAAAGTAATTATTACATGTACACAAAGAATTTCTATACTTAATGCAATAATTTGCTAATTTACAAATAAGTATAAGTAGTACTAGAAACAAGATTTTATCTCGAATTGTCTGGAGTGTAGTTATAATCTTAATTTCAATACTAGGTAAATCTTAAATAAAAGATAAATTTTCTTAGCTTCTAAGGATAAGGTTTTCTTGAAAAGAAGTATAACTAGATTTGCGGAATGAGGAAACTAGCATATCGTTGCTTCAAGATTAATAATCTTTAAGCCAGTTTAGCTTTTTTTCCGTGTAGACAACTCGTTAAATGGGATATGAACATTGAAGCTTTATCAAAGAAACTAAGCGCTGCCTGTTTTGCGCTAAGATCAGTTTCTAAGTAACTTAACTTATCAACCCCTAGAATAGTTTAAAAAATAATTTAATAAAATCTATCAACCCCTAGAATAGCCTATTATGCCCTTTTTGAGGCACATCTTCGTTATGCCCTTCCATTCTGGGGTACTTGCTGCGCGACAAAATTTAATCGTATTTTCAAACTTCAAAAGGGAGCAGTTTATACGATACTTCGATATTTATTGGGACTGAACAGTAGAACTCACTGCCAGAATTTCTTTAAAAATTTCAATAAATACTGACTGACTTTATTCATTTTTGAAACCGTTTGCTTAATCCGCAAGCACATATCTGCTATTCCTGGAAGGCCGCATTTTTTCGCAACTATCCACTTAGGAATGCGGAGCACGATCTTTATCTGGCAACCCCGAGCTCAGAACTAGTTAAAGGCTCAATACTGTACAATGCCAAAAAAATGTACAATCATCTGCTTTTGAATATCAAGTCGCTTTCATTTTTTCCCGCATTTTGCAAAGCTCTGAAATCATACTTACTGGAGAAAGCCCTATATGCGGTAAACGACTTTTTTGTTGATGTTTAATCATGAACAATTTTGAATTTTAAAATTTTGATCATCTCACGCACTGGTTAAAGGTCTAGTATTTAATATTTAATATTTTATAACTCTTACATGATTATATCCATTTACAATTTTCCTATTGTAAAATTTTATTGATACGCCTTTTTTGTGTTCTGCAATGTCCATGTATGTTTTATTTGTAATTTTAATGACGTAATTTTTTTTTGAATTGGTTTGTATTGTATGATATTTTTTTAATATTTTTATATTTTTGTGCTTTTGTTTGTTTTGTAAATGCTTTATTGTCGATTAAGCTTTTTTGGCTTTTTGTACAATAAAGCGTTATTTATTATTATATTAGCTCTTATTCTAAATAATTTTGTCTGCAAAAGAGACAAAATTTACACTCAGAGAAAAAAAACTCGTCTAGAAATTTTCTTTCAGTCCGTTCAAACATGGGGTTATCAGCTCGTTACTTTGCGACTGTCGAAATAAATTTTACCAGCTCGGGAGCAATTTAAATTTAATTTGGGCGTCGAAATTATGGAAATTATGCGCTGTTACTTAAATTGCGGATGATTTATTAGTTTAAGATATACGAGTGTGATTTGTATTTACTGCGCATCTTTAATATTATTCCACGAAATATGAGTTAGTTGATTTTTATTATACTGTGCAGCTGTAAGTAAAATGTATTCAAAAGAAAGAATAAAATAGTAGCACAGAGATATAGCGTATGATTGAAAAAGAACGGCGTCAAAGAGGGCTGGGGAATGACAACTTGATGGACACTAGACGTCATTTATTAAAATTTACTATTTCTATTAATTATAGAGAGGGTAAAAAAGGATAGAACGTTTTCAGACACACAAATCACACCAAAACTACACCATTTAAAAATAATTTTTACTCAATATAAAAATAAATTGCAATCTTCTTAAGATCAGCTGGCAGTGACCGCCGGCCAAGTAATGTAAATAATAAATAAATAAATGCCTTTATTGTCAAAAAATTTTTCAATTTGTAGACAAAGGTAAACTAACAAACAAAGTAGAAAAAAAAACAAGGTACACAAACAAACAAACAAAAGATAATACAAAACATTATATAAATAATATTGTCAGTCTTATTGTTAAAATAAACATTTATAAATGTTTACAATGTCAAAGAACAAAAAATTTAAAATAATATTCAAAAATATTTAGCCAGTTTATAGCAAAATATCAATGACCTCTAAATAAATTAATTTCGATGTCATTAGTAAATATAGCAATAGCAAACATTAGACCAGTGTTTTCAAGATCAAATTCGATTTTCAATTCAAATATAATTCATTTACGGCGTAGAAAGCCTTGTCTAATAAATAAGAGTTCAATGCTTTGCGAAATGAAAAAAATGATGTTATGGATTTGATTTCAAATGGCAGGTGATTGTGCATTTTTTCGAGTTGTATAATATTGAACTTTTAACTAACTCTGAGCGTGGGGTAGGTAGATAAAGATCTTGCTCCGCATTCCTGAGTGGATAAGTGTGAGATGGCCTTTCTTGAGAAGCTGATACATGTTTACGTATTAGGCAAACGGATTCAAATATAAATAAGGAAGGAAGAGTCAATATTCTTAATTCCTTAAAAAAGTCCAGGCAATGAGTTCTGCTGTTTAGTCCTAGTGAATATCGAACAGCCTCTTCTGGAGCTTGAAAATGCGGTCAAATTGAGTCGCACAACACGTACCCCAGAATGGAAGGGCATACCTGAGGTGCGACTCAAAAAGTGCATAATAAACAGTTCTAGCCACTGACAAGTTAAGCTCCTTAACTTGACGTCTAGAACTTGACCTCGCCAAAATTATTATCGACTGTCATTCCCCAGCCGTTTTTAACGCCGTCTTTTTTTCGGTATTATGGTATTTCAACTAGTATATTTGCACTATAGCTAAAGAAATAGATTTAATCTAGCAGAAATTATTTACTATTTATGTAAAAAATTTGAACTCGGATCGCCTCTCATATCAAGCCAGTGCCATTTGTGGTTCCGGAATAGGTTAAAAATGGAAAATATTTACCTCTATCTGTGGCCGGCCGTTGCTCCATCAGTGCAGTGGTTGTGTGTCTGCTCTTTGCCAGCATCCTGGGTTCGATCCCCAGTGGCTACGGTCCCTATATTTATTTAAATAAAGATATTAGTTTATCTAAATGAAGTCGCCAGTAAGCCTTCAAATCAAGGAAGACAGTGGCAAACCACCTGGTGTATATCCGGATGTAGGTCCCGTGTACTTGTGAAACTTTGATGACACATATTACAGGACATGGCATTACATAAAGCGTTTCAAAAATATAACATTTTTTACCACAAATGTTAAAATGGTATGCAAAATGTAGAAAATCCTTATTTCTACAAAATATATACTTAGAATTATTAGATATCTATTATATTAATTAATTATTAAAACATACATTTATTTTATCCCTTGGGCCTATGATATGTACCAATGTGACAGATGTTTTAATAAAAACGACAAAAGATTAAAAGAATGTTTATTTTTTAAACTGTGTAATAGATTTTTCCTTTCAAAAAAGTTTTATGGGTATTTCAATATATCGCTTTAATACCCCTCTCACCCCAATGATGAATGATTATGATAATGATGATGATGCGTATTTCGCCACTTGCAAAATAGTTATTTTTTGTAAACATCGCTGAGTTAATCTAACGGAGACCAACTTGTCAGAGGTTCTTTACTAATAAAAAATTATTAGCATTAAATCTTTAATTTCACTAATTTCAATATTATGGGGTGTGATGAAAACTGATGATGGATGAAATTTTCTCTTTTTCAGTTCCATTTTAGATCATATCTTCCATCGCTCAAGAACATCGGACGGCATAGGTGCTGAAATAGTACGGATGAATCAAGAAATTGCTGTCCCCGTTAGTCCCAGGAGTTAAGTTTTCCGGGCGGAAATAACGGCAATCCATTATTGTGTAGAAGAAATAATAAGGCAGGAAAGAACACGGCGTTCAGTTGCCATGTTCACATACAGACAAGTAGCACTAAAGACACCTGATTCCATAGAGGTCACTTCTAGGCTAGCATAAGATTATGTGCGTGCTCTAAATATATTAGGTAGCAATGTTACGTTACCCTAGGTACCTGGATACGCGGATAACAAGAATAACCAAAGGTAAATAAAATGGGCAAACAAGGCTCGTCAATGCCATGCATAGGCCCAGAAATCCTCTGCGGCGCTGCAAAAGCAGTCACAGGAATGGCTATAAAAAAAATGGGTCACCAACAAATCTCTAAAACGGTGGAAAAAATCACATCGTAAGCAAAATGGAAATTTATTTTCTCTATTAAAATGTGACTTTTATGCGAGTACAAGAGACATACAATTTTTATGTATGGAAACTAGGAACTAGCGTTGCCAGATTTTTATAGCTAAATTCCGAGAGGGCAAGAAAGTGAGAACAAAAAAAAAGAGACGGGCTCTAAAAATTCTTCTACATTTGCGGTAATCTATACTAATATATAAAATCCTTAAGTGACTGACATACTGATTAATCACGATCCTGCTCAAACCACTCAACTTAAGAAGCTGAGTTTTGGCATACAGGTTGATCCTAGGTTGTAGAGGTTCGATAAGAAGGGATTTTTCGAAATTCCAGTCCCAAGAGGGTGAAACCACCCCTCAAATATTACAATATTTTTTATTTAAAAAACGGTCAAGTTTCCGAAAAAACGCTTAAACACGTTTCTGTTTAAACTGCTTGACGTTTAAAGCTGATTTTTGGCAAACGGATGGACTGTGGGGTCTCTCAAATTCGAAGAGGGTGAAAACGCCCCTCAAATATTACAATATTTGTTATTTAAAAAACGGTTAGTCTTTCGGGAAAACGCTTGGACAAGCATAATTTATTTGTTTTTTTTTACATATTTTGAATTTTTTTAAAAATCATACAGGGTGTTCCAAAAAGTTGGGTAATTTATTAACCACGATTCTGCTTAAACTGCTTGACGTAAAAAGCTTATTTTCGGCAAACGGATTTTTCAAAAGTCAAATTCCAACGAGATAAAACTACCCCTCAAATATTACCAAATTATTTCGGTTATAATAATATCGCCATATTGTTTTTTCTCATGCTGACATAAATGTGAGAAAATTTTATGAAAATGGGAAATGGCGAAACACCAAAACGCCTCATCACTTAGTGCGCCGAGACCACAACCATTCGTGCCGTGAACTTTGGTACGACTGATATTGAAGATGGAGAACTACCCTCTGTAAAACCGAGATACACAATTAATATTAATACATTACAAGAAACCAGATACTGGCTTTTGTCAAAGCCCTGGGACTTTATGATGAGTTATTACTCAAGAAAGGGGGACACAATAGATCTGTAAGGTCGCAGTAATTAACCCCCCTCCCACTTATTCTAATTCTAATAAAATGCTACTTATATTAATTTTACGGGGTTTCCGGAAAAATCGCCGACGTCTGGCGGCCCTAGTGGAGCCCTTGTGTATAATTCTTTTTTTCGGATATATTAATTTGATACTGTAAACTTTTCTTTGTGCTCTTTTTATATAAAATCAAATTAAACAAATTGAGAAACATACTAATTGAAATTAATATCTCGGTAACTGCTTAATAAACCAATTTAACCAATTTATTACAACAAATAGTACATATAACTAATTTATAAACTACTAAAACCTAAAGAAATCTCTAATTAGTTAAGGTAAAAAGTCGACTGGCATCTAGGCAGTTGGTCTAATGTTTCCTTCTCGCAATTTATAATCCATTAATCTGCTGCATTTATCATCCGCACAGAACGGAAGAAGCGGACGCCTCGTAAATTATATAGTTTTGCCGTCCCCAACTGCCAAAAACGACCGGCTCCGAACATAGTTTAAGAGGCATTTTTCATGGCAATTATATAAATTAGCATCTGTAAAGTATTACAATAATTTACTAGGTAGTAGCATATTTCTTCGGAGTTTTGGGATGGTCGTTTTCGAAAATTAGTTTCGTGTGTTTGTTAATTTGAATTATGAATATTTTAATGTTAATAGGATAGGATAAAGTTAGGAATTTTGAATATTTCTACATGTATTTGGAATGGTCGGGAAAAAAATAAATACAATTAATACAGAACTACTTTTCCAATATAATATATAACACTGTATATTATACAAAGAAGTTTTGGAACTGTACTGTTTTATTTGTTAAACATTGTCATCTATTTCTACAACCAAAATAAAAATAAATAATTTAAAATTATTTTAGAGTATTTTTTTAATTAATTTAATTTTCACGCTTATCTACTGACTTAGTACTAACAACAACTAACTTCTACTAAGTACCACTCACCTGGGCAGTAGGGTTTCCGGAACCGGAACTGTTTTTCGGAACCGAGAATTTCGGTACCGCCTCTCTTACGAACCGGGATTTCCTTTTTTCAGTACTGACTAATTTTTGTTCAGTGGTGGTGCAGTTCATCAATCAGAAAGCATGGAATGGGTTTTCAAAGTAAAATGGATAAAAATTGAGATTTTTAATGAAAATAATATAAAATTATTAAGTAGTCAGTCATGAAAAAATTAACATGAACACAGGTAAAGAAAAAAGTATAGGTAACTTAAATTTCACTACCAACATAAACCAACTGAATTTGAGACAAAAGCACTAAAATATTGAATTAAACATGCAAATATCTATTAAAACATAATATAATAAATAAGTATTATAGGAACTTCAAAAGAGAAAAGAAGCCAGAACAATAAGAAATAGCATCATTACTTATTTAGAAGAGTTGAATGATTACCGCTAGAAAGTATCAAAGGACTTTCTCGCGTAA
The DNA here is from genome assembly GCF_002938485.1 of Sitophilus oryzae. Classification (NCBI taxonomy): domain Eukaryota; kingdom Metazoa; phylum Arthropoda; class Insecta; order Coleoptera; family Curculionidae; genus Sitophilus; species Sitophilus oryzae. Next base: position 473,475 of record NW_022146697.1, read on the forward strand.
CAAAAAAAAATATTTTTTTAATTATTGTTGCCGAGGCCCGGTTCTGTGATAGCCAAAAAAATCTGAACCCTAATTGGTAGTATTAATTAGAGTTTCCAGAGAACCTTAATAAAATATTTTCGTTGATTCGAACGGTTGTGGAGTTCGCCAATTAGCAAGCATGAGATGGTTCTCAAAAGTAAAACCGATAAAAAATTGAGTTTCAAATGAAAATAATATCAAATTATTAAGTCATGAGAAAGTAAACATGAACACAAATAATAAACACAAGGGAAAAAAAAGAAAACACAAACACATAGGTAGCTCAAAAATTACATCAAACAACATCAAACAAAACTCGAAATCAACTTAACTGAATTAGAAAAAAATAACATTTTCATTTAAATATGCAAATGCCTATAAAAACATAACACAAAAAAATATAACTAATAGATTCACCAATATCATACTAAACAATAAAATAACATATTTAAACTTCAACAATTTCTAATAAACACTATAGAAACTTCAAAATAACTTCAGAAGTAAGAACAGTAAGAGATAGCATTACTACTTATTTAGAAGAGTTTGATTTCGACCTCTAGAAAGTATCAAAAGTCTTTCGCACGTAACAAAAAATATGTCTTAATTATTATTATCGAGCCTCGAGAGTACCGAAAGAACCGGGAAATAATAATTTCGAGTCCCGGTTCTCAAAAGAACCGGAAAATCCCGGTACCGAAAGTAACTGAACCCTAGTCACAATCAATGGTATAGACCATGATAACAAGTAAAAGAAGATATGATATTGAAGCGTCAAAATTTCGTCGGTATTCGCGCATGACGTCATCTTGTGATAGATTTTCAAATGGGTATGGCGGGAACTACGCTTTAAACACTGGAAAACGTCAAAGTTTGATCAACATTTTTGAAGTAAACTGTTTTATTATTTGTTTGAAATAATTTTAGTTAGGCTGGAACCCATTTCCTATTTAAAAAAAAGAATGATATCTTAGAAAAAAATACGAAAATATACAGGCCCGCCCGGCAATGGATCTCTAGGCATAGGAATTACATGCATTGGAATGAAACGCCTATAAAAAGTCTATGCTTAAACAGAGATGGACAACAACTTCCCCGTTTCCACTTCCACTACGACTGTCTACTTAGACAAACTCCAATAAGATAACAAATTTTGGAAATTCCGCCACCTCCCATCCACTCTTGATACCCATCTCCCTGCCCTTTATTTATCGCCATTATTTTATTTCCCTTCCCGCGCCTCCGCACCTCGCTATTCCGACTCCCGTCAGTTCATCACAGAGTTGCCAGGTCTATCGGTTTCGTCTGTAAGCTACCGATCTACCGATTTAAAGAAAAAGCTGACTTATTTGACTAAAAATTAAGCGACTGCCGCGTTGGAATCTGTATAATCTGACTTTATTATTGTTTCATTAAATTTTATTTAGTAATAACACACATACAGGTCATCGTTCTGTCTAGTTGCAGAGTTACAGAGATATTCCTAAAAATCCTTATTACTCCTTATTAGGCGCGGTATTGGCGACATGCCCGAAAAAGTTGATATATTTTGAAAAGATTTTATTTCATTCATCTACTAAAGTTGAACCCATATTTTCCCCCAAAAAATGTAAACAAAAAACAAAATTTAAGTTAAGAAACAACCTAAATTCGGACAAATATTTTAGTGATTTTCCCGTCAAAAAAATATATTAATATGAAAAGAGAGTTGAGAGTTGCTACAGCTTCCCATTGAAATGAAATTAATTTTAGATATCACTGATCAAAATTTGTACAAAGGTAAAAAGTGACTGCTACACTAATTTGTGACTGCTATCCCTACTTGTTATAGTTTTATATGTTTTTATTAATATATTAATATTATTTAATTCAATATTTTTTTTAATATTAAATAATATACCTAGCTATTTCTAATTCTTGTTATATTTATTATATTTGTATTTTATTTGAGTGATCTATTATTACGACACATAGGAATGCTAATTTTGGACTTAAATATTATATTTTATTTCGTTTCTGTACTTTTAATTTTTGTTGAAGATCTACCGAGAATTTTGTTCTCGTATGGAATTATAATCTAACAAACCCGGCAACCCTGTTCGTCTACTCCTTATAAAGTTTTTTTCGGCCTAATTCCTTTGTCACAGCCGCGGCTTTGTGAAGCGCCGCCGCCGACCGACTGTGTCGGGGCGACTGCTAGGAAGATCGTACAGTATTGCCATTTCATAGAATTGCACTTGCTATTTTAGAAATGATATCAAAGTTTTGCATGTTACTTTTCGTTTTAGAAAGAAGTTATGTGCCTAGAGAAAACATTCGTAAAATTGTTTCGTACTTTATTTAATATTTCATTAAGTAGGCAAGATAATGGGATTAGAAGATTTAGGATTTTGACAAGCCAACATAATTTCGATTTAATTGAATGGCAACACTGTCCGTCCTGTTTCTATTTTTTCGATTCTGTTCTATTAGTAGGCGGTAGCCCCCACACAAGCGTCTTAAAGACCCGCCCGGCGCCCCCTCTCGCAGGGGCTCTCTCGTCGTATCACTTCTATGATCACTTCCCTTATACGATGGTAGGGAAAAGACACTTTATCCGTCTCTGTTGCACTGCAGTGTATTTTGCAGCCTTACCATCTTTTTTTATCGCATTGAAAACCTCCTATTGCTAATATTCCTTTGCCAGTAGTGTATAGAATTCTTTATTAAAATATTTATGTATGGATATATTATTATAATATTATTATTTTAATATATACCTCAGTCAATAATTATTATCAATGTGCACAAAAATAATATATACAGGGTGTAAGGGCAACTATGAATACGAGTATACAAAAATCGCAAAATATGGCAAACAAGTGTGGGAGTCTCCTAGACGCTATGCATTACTTATATAATTACTATTAATAATTTATTAATCATAATTATATAAATAATGCCGCTAATAGACGCTATTAATTACTGATAATAATTATTAACACTGCAGGGGGGTCAGTCAAAAATTAAAATATGTAGACTCACCCTGTCACTCAGACCAGTTAAATGAAATGTTTACTTAACTATTTTTAACATTTTTCGTTTCTTAAAGGTAGTAGAATTATATGTCTTTATTTAATTGTCTGATGCGAAAATACATTCTTGATCTAAAAAATAATGTTTTTTTTTTATCAGAACTCATTAACTCATATCTGACAGTTTTTTCAGTTTTGGTCAGAGGTAAATGTTTTGATGGAACAGCCCCTTTTTTCAAGGAACGATATTTTGTCGGTGTGTATCCCAGCAATTCGTGTTTTAAATTCCGTTCATAATCGGATTCAGTAAAATGCTTATCGCAAACACGAGCGAACTTAATATTAAATTTGTCCTTGCGTTTACACAATTGTTTCCAAACACCTTGTAACTCCTTGTCTTTTGGAAAGCTAAAGAATCTAGTACCGGGTACAAAACCCTTGCACATATTGTCTACAGCACAACCATATACCGCACACCTCATTTTTCACGAAAATTAACAGTTTAAAAGTTTTAAAAACTATTATTTTAAACAATCTTTCGCTATGCAAACACACGAAGTATAGCCCAATATGGCGGAATCTATCACAAGCTGACGTCACACTCCCGCTCTGACATGCGCGGTATCATATCTTCTTTTATTTGTATCATGGGTATAGACATTATTTAATTAAGTATTGTTCTAACTTTAATTTTAATATTTAGAAAAAAAAATACTGGGAATAATAGTATATTACATACCGAGGAAGAAAGTGTTTCATTACTGTCGAGAGAAAATCTCGAGACAATAATGAAAACTTTCCTCCGAGGTTGAGTGGGAGGGGGGTTAATCACTTCGACCTTACAGATCCATTGTTCCAATTCCTCCGAGGTTTGTATACTATTTTATTTACAACCACATCATTAATTAAAAAATAGGGACAGTATTTTATTAAAAAAAAAGGGAAAATTTGTCGTTTTCTGTTTTCATATCTATAGTTACCGGTACCAGTGGTTGTTACGGCGCAAACCTTTAACCGCAAAACAGACAACTAAGTGACAGTTTTGAATTTCTCTCGAATTTTTTTTCTTCGAATTTGTATAACATAGAAAACCAGAATGTTGTCGGAAAGTTCTGATAATGAAGACTACTCTAATATTGGTACTCCACCAGAACTTACAGAAGCTGCAAAAAGAACAGAAGCCAGTTTACTTCCAAAGAAAAGTAGGGGGCGGATTCGGTGAACTATCCTGACACACGATTTTTCTTAGAAAATGAAGTTTATGTTACCTTAAAATGAACTTCTTGGAGTCTTTGACTAAAATCTGATGCGGAAAAACACGTTTCACATAAAAAATACATTTTTTATGTGAACACATAAGAAATTCACAGTAGTGAAGGTCGAATTTTGACAAATATTGCGAATTGATACATGGTTGTCAGATCAGCTAGTAAATTATCCGGAATTTCATGCATCTTTTTTGTTTAGGGAAAAAAATTACGTCATAGGTTTTAATTTTTTTTTTAATACGAATTAGATTACTTTAGTTTATCAAATTGGCTAAATTACCGCGCCGGCGAGACAATTGCTATAGTTATAGCTCTAGCAAAGAAAACACGCTGCAAGCTGGAAGCATAGATTTTGGCTGGAAGCCACCAAAGCAAAGAAAACACGCTGTCATTTCTTTGGTTTGTGTTTGGGTGGGATGAGTTGGTTTAAACAAGAGCGAAACAAAAGCCACCGAAAAAGAAAATTCAGTGGAACTGGCAACATTGCTTTTCCTTTTGTCGCTGTCATGTTAAATCAAGTGTTAAAATTCTCCATAACGTAAAATATGTGTCAACTACGAAAATTAAATTAAAATATTTTAAAATTCTGTGCACAATCTCCATTTATTTTTATTTAAAACTATTAATAAAAATGGTTACTTTTTGATAAAAAAAAAAGGAAAATGCAAAAATCGTGTGTCAGGATAGTTCACCGGATCCGTAGGGGGCGATAAGAAATAGCATTGAAAGTATACGAAAAATGGTGTGCCGAAAGAAATTTTAATAATATTGCTACGGAGAGAGTCTTGATGGCATATTTTAGCGACGTGGCAAGGCAGAAAAAGCCACCTACTCTTTGGGTTACGTACAGTATGATACGGACAATGCTAGAATTAAGAGAAAAGACTGACATATCAAAATATCACAAACTCGTCGCTTTTTTACAACGCCAGAATGTAGGTTTTAAGCCAAAGAAGTCTAGCATTTTTACCAGGCAAAACTTGGAGGATGTTCTCACGAAAGCACCTCAAGAATTCCTTCCTATTAAAGTAAGGCTTTTTTTAAATGTTTTTTTTTCTGTTTTTAAATATTTCTTTTCATTGTTTTAGGCTGCGCTTATAGTAGGTGTGTCTGGGGCATGTCGAGGTGATGAGCTACTGAAGATGAAAACTACGCATAGAAAAAACTGAGTGAGGGAAATGGAAGAGAAAAGAAATGTAGATAATTTGACACTTTGTCAAATTGTTTGAAAGCCAGTAATGTCAGTATTACATATGTGGTTGCAAATAATATTTATCTTTGCTACAAGAGGGTTAATTAACAATCCCATAGTACCAATTTCCGAAAATGGACCTATTAAAATTCAGAAGAATTTTATTACCGCGCGATAATCCGTAAATAATTCTAGCCAGTTCTTTTACCGATGCGAATTAATATAATGACCATGAAAAACGCCGCCCAAACTATGTTCGGAACTGGTCGATTTTGGCAGCTGGGGAGGGCAGGGCTGTAATTTATGAAGAGAACGGGTCTTCCGTCCTTTGCGTTGCGGATGATAAATTCCACAGATTAAGGGATTACAATTTCCGAAGGCGAAACATTCGGCCAACTGCCTAGGTCCTAGTCGAGAGATTTTAACTTATCTATGGAAAGATATCTTCTTAGTTTAAGTAGTTTTATAAGACATTTATATTTTCATTTCTAAGTTGTAGTAAGTCATTTTGTAAGTCAAGCATAAGAAACAGTTCCTTATAAACATCTGAGTATTACAGCACCTAAACAGAAAATTTGAAAAATAAGAAAGATAGGGATCTCCATAAAAGACCTATGGGCATTTCGCCACTGTAAGAAAATCTACAAATTAAAATAGTTATTTTTTTGTAAACACTGTTGCGTTAACCCAACGGAGACCAATTGTCAATGCTTAATGTTTCAGTAGTGTAATTGAAAAAGATTAGTATTATTGTTTGTTAGCAGTTAATCTAGAAGAAATGGTTTTAAGGCCAGAAATTTATCTCTAGCGTTTTCATTTAAAGCATCAATAGCCGATAACTTCCTGACTTGGAACTTGAAACTCTCTCCGCTGGAGTATAACTGCCAACAAAGAGTGATTATATGACTTTTCAATGACAGTGACATTACAAAAACAATAGAAACTATTTGATAAGTTTGTTGATTAGTACCATAGATAAAAGACTTATACTATTAAATAGATAGGCAACTTATAATACATTTCAATTTTATTATACAAGGGCGCCTCTGGTAGACAGAGGAAGAAATACTAATGGAAGAGAAGGGTGCGGGGAAGGGGGGTTGTTTTAGTTAATTTAAAATAAATTTAGACATACATGTAAGAACACTTTGTGTGCTTTTAATTAGGTCGAACATATTATAAACGATAAATCAACTGAATTAAAAGCACACAAAGTTTTCTTATATGTCGGATATTAATTAAAAAATATATTAAAAATACTAGAAATAGTATATATTAAGTTGTTACAGTTATAATTTAATCTTTGGCGGTTTTCAGCAAATAGCAGGCAGTTTTACATAATTTTCCTCCCTTTGAAGTGAATTGGAAACGGCTAGGTATATAATTTTGGTGTAGGCAAGATTCCCAGTTTGTTTCCGTTTGGGACCTGAAATAATAAAAACAAATTAAATCAGATGTAATCATCTGCTGATCATGCTAATATAAAACGCGCGTCCTTAATTCCTTACATGCACCGTAAAAAAATTTAAATAACTGCTCTGCAAGTAGCATTTATTAGCAGTACTAATTTAAAAAATCTATAACTGTAAGTAGATATGTTTAATTTACTTACCATTGTATCCTTCGGAAACCAGGAGTACAACAATTAAACTCCATGATAAAAAATAATTAAAAGTTATTACAAAACACAAATTGTCCCACCATTTTTAAAAAACATTGTCTAAAACAGAATACTGGCAAAAAATCTGAAGGAATTTAATTTTACAATAATTCGACAAATCAAACGAAATCAAACCGTAAAATCACAACAAAAGCGTCTCTGAGTGACAGTTAAAAATCAAATTTTATTATTGTCAGATATTGACATTTGCATTGTTAATATTGACAGTTTTAATATTTTGCGCCTCTGCATCTTGGAGGAAAAACTATTTTTAATGAACTGTCATTTCCATTTAAGTTTCTCAGCCATGATTAGGACCAAATGCAGAGGCGCGATTTTTTACATTTCTTAGCGAAATAAAACATTTTTCAAAACATCAAAGGATTATGAAAAGTGTCACTTTATATGTTAAAGTAAAAGAATAAGAAAAATCTAAAAAAAAGAAAAAAAACATATTTCTGCACTAATCCACTCGTCTAAAAATAACTAATTACTATTTAAGTTGGATCTACCTAATGACTAACATTGACTCTTCAAATTATTTAGTGTCATGTTATTCCTAACAGCTTTTTCATTTTCTTAGTTGTCAGAATGAAGAATAAGCGTTATCTTTATCTTCTAAACAAATGTTGAATGTCGCTTGTACATTTCTGTCTCTATGTTATCGTTATAATATGTGTTCGTTAGACACAACTTAAAAATTTCTATAATTACTTAGCATGTTTGACTTGTCTTTCTTCTTTCGTTAGCCTTGATGTATTCTTGTATATTTTACCATTTTTAAAATGAGCATTTAGCAACTTTTCAAGGAATTTTCCTCACATTTTTTATGTTACAGCTTTAAGATAACATAGAAAAAGAAACAAATAAATACTAATAGGTAATTTAAAATATTATGGATTTCTGTTCTGTAATAATTTATTTTTTGTTATTTTATTTTTATGTGCTTTTAAGATTCTTATTTAAATTCTTATTTAACTTCTTTATGATAATTTTACGCTTCAAAATTATAATTATTACATTTATATTTCTTATACAGGGTGTCTCAAAAAACATTGGTCCGACTCTGCTTTGTTTCGTAGCTACAGGGTGTTAAAGTCTTAATAATATTTCCATTTATGATAATTTTCTTCCAAGTACTTTTAATGATTCGAATGAAATTTTGAGGGTAAAAGTTACTATAAGTGCTACATATTTTAATGCTAAAAAGTGTCAATAAATTCATCAGGGACGTGCATATGGGTTATCACTGGAAAATTTTTCAATATTAAAACATGTGCGCCACTGCCTTCTTTTTCTTTTGATATCAAAATTGTGTAGGCCGTTTAATACCAATTAGAAATTATCTCTTGATATTTTGTCGAATTCGGCCTCCTTGATGAGATAAACGCTATTTTATTAATCACAATTAATAAAATTAAAATAGAAATAAAATTAATAAATTATATATTTTAACTAATTTATTATTAAATATTTATTATATTAATTTGATTAGCCTACAGCAATTTCATGCAAAACTACTAAACTAAGATTTAACATCCGGCAACTCCAAAACTATGCATTTCCATACCCATGTTTATAGGAACTTTTTTCTTATTTTTTGACAAGACACATTACTAAATTGCGTTTATCTCATCGACAACTTTTAATCGGCATTAAACTGCTTACACTATTTCGCTAACAAGAGAGAAATAAGTCAGTGGCGTACATGCATTTTTTACAAAAAAATTCCAGTGATAACCCATATGCACGTCTCTGGTGAATATGTCGACACTTTTTTTGCTTTAAAATATGTCGCATTTATAGTCACTTTTACCCTCAAAATGTCATTCGAAACGCTAGAAGTACTTGAAAGAAAATTAAAATAAATCGAAAAAATATTAAGATTTAACACCCTATAGCTACGAAACAAAGCAGAATCGGATCTATGTTGATATGAAAAATAAATCTTATTTTTACGTGAGGAATCACCGCACGAGAGATGGCACATGTTTTTTGAAACACCCTGTATATTGGAAAGCTTATTCTAATTCGAAATTATTACTTTTCCAATAATATTTTCGTACGAACTCTTACGAATTCGCAAGAAATAATTGCAAGCAATATAACCATACACATGGTAAAGAAAGATTTTTGGTTTTTTTTCTGACAATTTCTTATAAATTCGTAAGAGCGGCAACCTCGGCGAATTCGTTGTGCCGACGATGTCCGAGATGGAGCGGGCGTCAGCCTCGTCGCGGCTGTCCGAGATTTTGGCTGGCTCTGCGTCGCTGCGTGCTTCGCGCTTCCTTTCGTTTACAGAACGGCGAAAAGTAAACACCGTACCGTAGGTAGTTTGGGTTGTTTTGATCGCATCGCATCGCATAGTCATTCAGAGCTGACGGAGACGTAGAGAAATCACTTACCTACTTGGTAAGTAAGGGTATTACTGCGGAATGCTGTTATTACTGTTATTTAATACGAATAGAGTAATCGCAAAACAATTTTCGATGCACGTGATCAACTTTGAGTAAAAAGTGTTGGCGACAGCGCTGCCAGATTGTGATGAATTTATGAGATGAATCTTAATGTAAAATTGGGGAACAATATATTTATTATAGAATTTTTTAAAATTTTTACGTTTTATTTATAATTTAATGATTAATATTTTAGCAATTAATTTATTAACAGTAGTCACCAACACTCACAGTAGAAATATTTAAATTTAAGGCAGCGGTGTTAGTGCAACCATGTCTGTGGAGTGTGCGTATGCTGGATGCAAGAATAGAAGAAAAGAGAGAGATAATGTATTGACCTTTTTTAAATTTCCCGTGAGGAAGCCCAACATTCTTTTCCAATGGTTACAAAACAGTGGCAATACTGACTTACTTGGCGTGGACGAATCTATCTTGATACATAAACGATTGTGCGAGAATCATTTCTCTAAAGACGATGTGTATCCCAGTGGCGAAAGAAAATTGCTGAGAAGAAATGTCGTTCCCATACCTTGGGAAGGTAAGTGTTATATTTTGCTTACTTTTTAAACCGATTTTTGAAGAATAAACTTTGAACGAGTATTGTAGTGCAATATCTCCTCTTGAATAATACTGCTCCATTATTATTATTATACTCGATTGTCCATGACTGGCCATGATTGAAGCAATACGCACGTCATTCAGGTGGTAGCTCTGTTGTAAAAAATGTCAAGTTGCCATATTTATTTATTTATTTCCTGAACAGTGCTTTCCTGAACAGTGCAGTACTTTCCTGAACAGTGCAAGCTCACAGAAAACTTACTTACATATTTTTTTTTTAATTTAAATTATTTTAATGACTTAAGTCATTTGATTTAAGTTGTAACAGTCAAATTTCCTCGCAACGACCTCTGTGTGCTAGCTCATAAAATATCGCAAATAGCTATTATTTTTGCATCATGTTTACTATAATTTTATTGTTAAATATTATTTTATTTAGTATTTTACCATTATCCAACCGAATATACACCGCGATATTATACAAGCTACAGCTCAACTACCTCTACACTCCATAAGCTCAACAATATTGTCACTGGAAACGGCCGCCCAGCATTAGAATTTTTGTCGACCTCTCTTTATCTTTGGTCATCACTTGTCACTTGTCACTGTCAGATCAAATCAGATGTTTTTGGATTTATTTATCCTTTGTTTTGGTTATTGAAATTTTATAATTATCAGATAAAATTTCGTAGTTAAATTGGTTATTTTTGATGTGGATCGAAATGTGCAATTCGTTCTTTTAATTGTGGAATTTCTGAGTTTTGTTCGTTCATTGACCGGATATGGAATATGGCTGAGGAGAAAATATTTAAATATAATAATTATCAACGCTGATAAATAGAGTTAGGCCTCCAGTTGGTGACGTCACGAGATTTTTACGTCACAGCTGTCCAGCCTTGTTATTACGGTGGTTACGGTGGGTTCCGGAAGAAAACAAATGCAATTGATGACTGCTTTATTGTCCTGAATACTTTAAAAAAATCGTAGAATTCCAGCGTTTCAGAATCAACATCTGCTACAAGCCGTGTGTAGAACTCAAGCCAGTGAGAGAACAATCCAACGAAGACTAAAAGAAAACAGCTTGTCTGCAAGGACGCCTGCCATAGAACCCCAGCTACTTCCAAGACATCGTCGAACACGTCTTCAGTTTGCGCGTTTACATGTGAATTGGTTTGGTCGCGTTTTTTCCTGCAAAGCATTTTTCCGAGACGTTCGTTTTAAAGCAGTGTATCTCCAATACATACAGAGATAATGTCGTGATTAAAAAAACAAAGTACTCACAAAAGATGAGGCTATAATGTGATTTGATTTAGCAATACCTACTACAGCTGCTACACCCTACAGGGTATCACAAAGTTCGAGAAAAAAACTTCGTTTTATTGTTGTGCCCTGTATATGCTCAAAATAAATTCGGAATAAAAATTTTTGACGTAGCATCCGTTACGAATGAATTAATTTGCAATTTAAAAAAAAATCATCAAAATCTAATGAGTGGTTCGCGAGAAATCCAACTCTGAAATTGGGACTAGTTTTTAGTGGCAGGTTTTTTTTGCCGGTGAGTGTGTTTTAATTACACCCGACATATGCAAGGACCCCATTCAGTAAAAATGAAGACAATGAAAGTTCGATATAACAGTTTTACTAAAACAGCTTTTCATTGTTGCAGTTTGTCTATACCTCATAAAATTATACATTCAATGCAAGTTCAACAAAAGCTTCTATCAAATTCAATGGTATACGATCGATGGAATAATGCCTGTCCTTCCATTCATACATAAAGATGCTATTCACTTTCGAATTTTAAGCGGAATAGAATATTTATGAGTAATTTGGGTCGACATGAAAATTTTGCTGATAGCTCAAATAGAACGACGTGTCTACGAGTCACATGCATAAAAAATATCGTCAATACCGTTTAAAAATGGAAAAGTTTAGAAGCGATTTTCATTATCTATTAATTAATGTTGTAGAAAAAAAAAATATATGGGAATTTCTGTTCCAATTTTACTTTTTTGATGTATTTTTTAATTTTATAACCAACTTTTTGGATATAAAATATAATCTTCGGTAAAACTTTGAAAATGCGATCGTTTTCAAGCTCAACTATAAATGTTTTAAATAATGTCCATACATTTTATAGGCTTGGTGCATTTCAGTTGATTTCAAAAAATTCCGACCGCAGCGCTGTACATCGTGTCCCATTTTGGTTGAAATCGTACGGTATCTCCGTTATTCGTGAAGATAGAAGGGTGCGGTTTGCACAAACCTGTGCCACTTTTTTGTCAAACGGAAGATGCAGTAAACAAAATTTTCATAGCCCTCTTCGTTTCTGAGCTACAGGGCCTTTTTGAAAATTTTGCAATTTGGGACACCCCCTGTTTCTCTGTTATTGTTAAAGGTATTGAAACGGTGAAAACTGTTTATTGTAGAACTTTTTACGTAAAATGCAGTGGCTTAGTCTGTTATTCTACGAAAAGAATATTTTTAAAGATATGAACTAAAGTTATGTTTTCTTAAATGGAACACCCTGTATATTTATAAATTATTTGATCTGGCTTGACATAAGCTTCTCAAAAATATATAACACTCTATATATATTTTTATTATTTATTGCAATATTTAAAAAAAACATATTAAAAGATCATATTTATTAGTAGGCCATGATTGATAATAAAAAAAACTAAAGAATTCTTAAAAGTAATACTGCTGTCTTTTGTTTTATTTTGATTTTGAGAGTCACTAATTAATTCTTTGTATATTAGGGAAACTTAAATCTCTACCGCTATTTGTAAATCTTGGAAGCTATCGTATCGGATTTTTTAAATATTCCTTAAGCTTATTTACGTGAAATATACTTTCAGTAAGAGCGGGCTCCCCCTCACAACTTAACTTATAACGAAAATATTCGAATTTTGTTAAATTAGTATTTCTCAAATCAATGAATTGGAACCAATGTACCCATATTGCCTCACTGGTTCCCGGATTTGTCCGTTCTCGATTTCTGATTTTGGGGATTTTTGAAATATGAAATATATCGTGGCAACTAATACGATGTCGAACACCTGGAAAATGCTTTAATAATGCAAGCTTTTAGATATTTGTAAACCCATCCCATTAAAATAAATTCTGATATAAAAAAGAGAAAAATATATTCAGAGATTCAGTGGTAACAGTTCAAAAGTAAAATATATCGATTCCAAATAAAATTTTAATATGTGTATGTCTATTTTAGTAAATACCATTTTGGGATTTTGTTATTTATCACGGCCTACTAATAAGAAAATGATATATTTTAAATATTGCAGTAAATAGTGAAAATAAATATAGGGTGATATTTAAGAAGCTCATAGCAAGACGGATCATATGATTTATAAATATACAGGGTATTCCATTTGAAAAAACATAACTTTAGTTCATATTTTCAAAAATATTTTTTTCAAAGAAAAACAGACTATGCCACTGTATTCTACGTAAAAAGTTCTACAAGAATCAGTTTTTACCTTCTCGATATCGTCCATAATAACGTAGATACGGGGGCCGTCCAAAATTGCAACATTTTCGAAAAGATCCTGTAGCTCAGAAACGAAGAGGGCTATGAAAATTTTGTTGACAGCATCTTTCGTTTGACAAAAAAGTGGCACAGGTTTGTCCAAACCGCACCCTTCTATCTTCATGAATAACGGAGATACCATATGATTTCAACTAAAATGGGACACCCTGTATACGGCTGAAATCAGGAATTTTTCCTATGTATTTCACGCCGTCCTGGTTACAGTTCATGTTCATCGCATTAAATTAATATTGAAACCATGGCTTTGTGATAATATTTAAGTATTTTAGTTTTTTGTTAATGCAGTTATTGAAACTATAAAACATTTAAACCCCATACTCACACTTCGTTACTTCACTTCGTTCCTTCGTCGCGTCCCTTCGTCCAAAAATCCTATATTTACTATGGAAAACTGTCGATTTTATGCGACTGTGTGTTCCTTCTATTTTACTCAAATACATATATATCCAGATTTTATTTATCTACAAATTGGGTACTTATACAGGGTTGTTCACCACATACGACACGGAGTATTGTAGCTAAACGATTAGATTTTTACAAATTGTAAGTTTTGGGTTCGTTGAAGGTCTATTAGAGCTACAATTTAAAAATATTTTTACAAGATACAGAGTGTCCCAAATAAGTAAAAAATATTATAGTTGTATTTTTTTAAACGGAACACCCTGTATATTATTCTATTTTTGGATTCTACGATTGAAATAAAGGTAAATTTGATTAAGGTTTATCACACTTAAACCTTACGGTTTTTGGAATATTTTCAATTTTATAAAATTGCAGTAAAAAATTTAAGGCCTTATTTCTCCAAGGGTATCAAAGTTTTTAATACTAAATATTTACTGAAGATTATTTATTGATCAGATATTGTGTTGCAATAATAAAAATTTTACTACCTTATACAGAGTGTCCAAAAATTTATATTAAGTAATTACTAGCTTTAAACGGCAATAATTTGTTTAATTTAGACAGAACATCCTATATATTTTACGTGAATCAGATGCACAATGTAATTGTCTATCAAATTGTATTGTTCCATTTTTTACCCATCTCTTTTTTCCCCCAGCATTTTCTTATAATTTAGACCTCATTTATCACTATACCCATGGAACATTGACATTTTAGCTTATTTTTAAAAATGTAACAAATTTTCAAAGGGTACAGATACTAATATTGTTGATATAGTTCGCTTATTTAATTAAAAAAATAAAAAAAAACTGTTTAAATATTTTTTGTTAAAGAGGACCAATTAATATGATGCCAGTATTCAAACTACATTAATTGACTGTTTACGTTGTAGTAATAATTGCTCCAAATACTAAAAAACTAAATTTTGTGTGTGTATTAGACAGTGTGGTAAAAAGTAACACCTTATAAATTTTATTTCATTTATTGACGAATGCTTATTTACATACATACATACAGCCGTTACTCGCTGACGAGTATTCGACACACATAAAGAAAATGGTCACGCAAGGCGTTTTCTTTCATGAGCTTTTCTGTGACTGAAAAGCCCGATACGTGATGTTATCTGCCTACCGCACTCCGGACATTCAAAAATCTCATTGCTTTGTTGCCTCTCTACTTTTTGGTTGCCGCTGTTAACTGAGTTTACAACCCTTCTCCATTGAGTTCTATTGTGAGCTGCTTTTTCCCACTCATTCTGCATGTTAATTCCCTTTAAATTTTCGTGGAAAATGTCCTTGTATCTTTTCAGTTGTCCACCCGGCCTCCTCTTACCGTCCACAAGCTCACCGTAAAGCAGAGATTTTGGTATGCGGTTTTCTTGCATTCTGCATACGTGACCAGCCCATCTTAAGCGGGATTTTGTGACCATGACTTCAATACTCTCGCAGTTAGATTTTTCAAGGACCGATACGTTTGAGACATGATGGAACCACCGGACTCTTAAGAGTTGTCTAAGGTGTCTCTGTTGCAACTTGTTCAATGCGTTCATGTGTCGGCGGTAAGGCACCCAGGTTTCGCTCCCATATATCATGGTGGGGATTATAATTGCTCGGTATACTGCAAGTTTTGTTTTTGTACTCAAGTCATGATTGTAGAAAACCCTGTCTTTTAATTTCCAGAATGCTCTTGAGGCGCTACTAATCCTGTGCTGAATTTCAGAGTCAATATTGGCCTTTTCCGAAATCAAACTGCCAAGGTAATTGAATTCCGCCACATATTCGAATAGTTCTTCTCCGATTTTTATAGCATTGTTGTGATCTTCCGGGGGAGTGCACATGATTTTAGTTTTGCCGATGTTCAGCTTAAGGCCCAAAGCCTCGTATGCCCAGGTATATGTGTTCAACATTTCTTGTAATTGTTGTACCGTGTTTGCAACTAGAGCGCAGTCGTCAGCGTATTGAAGTTCTGTGATAAATTTTGTACGTGTTTTTGCCCTGAGTCTTTTTATGTTGAACAGACGCCGTCATATCTGTATCTAATGCCCAATCCTCTCCTGCAGTTTGCTGTCCACTATAATGGAGAGCGCTGCCATGAATATGTTGAATAGGAGAGGCGCTAAGACACATCCCTGCCTAACTCCTGTATTTGTTAGGAATGGGTCGCTCAGTGATCCATGATGTGACACCCTTGACTTGTTGTTGTTATGGAGGCTTTTACACACTGTAAGAAATTTGTTGGGTACACCGAACTTTTCCATAATTGCCCAAAGCGCATCTCTGTTCACAGAGTCGAAGGCTTTTGTTAGATCGATGAATGCAACATAAAGTTTAGACTGCTGCTCTTTTACTTTTTCCTGTAGTTGACGGATGGAAAATATGGAATCGACGGTGCCGCGGTTGGTACGAAAACCCGTTTGCGATCCTGGGAGGATTTTTTTTCTATATATGGGTGCAGGCGGTTTGACATTATTTTTGCAAGAATTTTTCCGCCGATAGCTAATAGCAAAATTCCCCGGTAATTACCGCAGTCTGATGCACTTCCTTTGTTCTTAAATATATTCACTATATTCGCGTTGCGAAAATCGTGAGGTACCTCTCCGCTTTCCCATACGACATCAAAGAGAGCCTTAAGATGATCCATAATTTCTTTACTTGCACACTTATAGATTTCCGCCGGAATCGCGTCACAGCCAGCTGATTTGTTGCTGTTTTATGGAGATCTTTATTTCCTGTTCTGTTATTGGGATGTCTAATACATCGAGGCTGTTATACTGAGATATTGTGTTTAATGCTTCCATATTGGGGTTGTTTTCTTGGTTAAGGATATGGCTGTAATGTTCTTTCCAGCGATTTCGGGTTTGTTCTTCCTCTTTTAGAAGTTCGTCATTTTGTGCCATGATTGGGCAGCTTACCTTCTTGGTTGGACCGTATACTTCTTTTACAGCCTCAAAGAATTTACGATAATCGTGATGCGTGGCGTACTCTTGAATCTGATTCACTTTTTCTGACCACCAGTTATCCTTTACTTGGCGCAAGTAAAACCAAAGTCTACCAGTCTCGGATTATGTGGATTTGCAGTGACTGCTTGATGTGCTCTATGCTTTTGTTCCAACAAAACCTGTATATGCGGTTGATTTTTGTTAAACCAGTCTGGTTGTTTCTTTTTGTTCGACTTTTCCAGTACTGCTTCGCTGGTTTTATGAATCGTACCCCTTAATTGTGTCCAGCCTTGTTCAGCTTCCAAGATTGAGATTGAAGTTGTCGGTGGAAGTGATTCTTTGATGGCTTCCCGGAGGGCGTATTGTTGTTCTCTAGACCCCGCATGTTCAATCTGGTCATGTTGTTTTGCATTTTACAGTGTGGATGTTTGGGTTTTAACTGGATTTTCATTTTTAAAATTAAAAGTCGGTGGTCAGTGCCGCATTCGGCATCTATTCTGGCTTTTGTGAGCATAACATCTTTTAGATGCGTCCTTCGAACGATTATGTGGTCTACTTGATGCCAGTGGCCTGATCTAGGATGTTTCCAGGTACCTTTGAACTTGTCCTTCAACATGAACCACGTATTGGTTATGCAAAGATTATACTCTGCGCATGTTGTTAATAAGCGTTCACCATTGCTATTTAGGTTTCCTATTCTATGTTTTCCCAATACGTCAGGCCATATTTCCTGTTGTTTGCCAACACGGGCATTAAAGTCACCTAGCAAGATGATCCGTTCGTGCTTTGGAATTCGTTAGAGTGCGTTTTGTAAAGCTTGGTAAAATGTATCCTTATCCTCAATTTTACCGTCAAGGGTGGGAGCGTAGACACTAATGATGTTGACGTAAGTTTTGTCTGATATGGGGTACCTTAGGGTCATAAGACGTTCGTAGACACCAATAGGTACTTCTGTTAACTTGGTGGCGATTTCGTTTTTGATCGCAATGCCTACGCAATGAATTCTTCTGTGTGTTGCGGGGTGACCTTTCCAAAAGAAGGTGTAATGGTCCTCAGTGAGACTATCTTCATCCGCAAAGCGGGTTTCGCTTAGAGCGGCAACATCTATATTTAATCGGTGGAGTTCCTGTGAGACCAGTGCTGTTCTTCTCTCTGGTCGATTTGAATTTATCTTGTCCAGTAGAGTGCGGACGTTCCACGCCGCAAACGTGAAACATTCATGTTTTTTGTTTCTCCGATGATACGCTCGAGTAGGCACCCCCTCCCGGAGATCCGATTGAGGGGGTATTTTACCTCCGGACGATAATTTTGTCCCACTCGAATGTTACATCATTGCTGTGTGTAAGCTGCGTGAAAAGGTTTAACTGTGGCGGTTACGCTGCCGCACAGTTTTGGCTGCAACTGTAGCACGGGATGGCTATGGCACACTGAGGACCGCGACGATAGTTCCCTTGTGCTACGTTCTCGGCTAGCTAGGTGTAGTTTATTACTCCTTTTCCCCAGAAGATGGTAGGTCTGAGGGTTGTATAAGGTTATACCGCCTATACTCGGACGTCAGAGCCTCGTTTGTGTAAACAGGGTGCACCACGTGAAGGTGAGGTTGACTTTTGGGTAAGCTAGGCTATATGTATCGCTTCAATACCCCTTGCACCCATTAAATATATGCTTATTTATAACAACAGAGACATTCATTTTTATATCTTATTATTATATTGATTTCTGAGCCAAATCCACATTTATTTAGAATATTTTATCAATTAAAACAATTTGAAAGTATGTAATTAACTAATTTTTGGTATTTTTGGTAGGAAATAATGGTGGTATATTTAATTGGTACACACTTTTACAAATATTTAAATATTTTTTTTTTTGTATGCCAATGGGCTTGCAATATTTACCACCTGTACAATTTGTACATATTATGGTGCTATAAAATAATCTGAAATGTCAATATTCCATGGGTATAGTGATAAATGAGGTCTAAATTATAAGAAAATGCATTTTCTACGAAAACTTGAAGAGATGGGTAAAAAATGGTATAATACAATTTGATAGACAATTACATTGTGCATCTGATTCACGTATAATATATAGGGTGTTCCACTTAAATTAAACAAGTTATTGCCGTTTAAAGCTAGTAATTATTTAATATAAATTTTTGGACACTCTGTATAAGATAGTAAAATTTTTATTATTGCAACACAATATCTGATCAATAAATAATCTTCAGTAAATATTTAGTATTAAAAACTTTGATACCCTGGGAGAAATAAAGCCTTAAAATTTTTACTGCAATTTCATAAAATTGAAAATATTTCAAAAACGGTAACGTTTAAGTGTGATAAACTTTAATCAAATTTACCTTTATTTCAATAGTAGAATCCAAAAATAGAATAATATACAGGGTGTTCCATTTAAAAAAATACAACTATAATATTTTTTACTTATTTGGGACACTCTGTATCTTGTAAAAATATTTTTAAATTGTAGCTCTAATAGACCTTCAACGAACTCAAAACTTACAATTTGTAAAAATCTAATCGTTTAGCTACAATACTCCGTGTCGTATGTGGTGAACAACCCTGTATACCCACCGCCCATCACTGACCCTTTTCATCTTTTCTATAAGTTATAAGATAATCGAGATACAAAGGCTATGGAAAAATGCAAAAATTTCTACTAAATAAAAAATAAAAAGTATTAAAGAAAGAAATAAGAAATACTATATTAAAAATATTTTGTGCTGTGTTGTTGCATAATCGACTAATTTCCAAGCATCCAATGGGATGAAGGAAGGAAGCAAAGGAACGAAGGAACGAAGTGAAGTGACGAAGTGAAGTAACGCGACGAAGGGACGAAGGAGCTAAGTGTGAGTATGGGGCTTTAGGTATGAGGTTTGTCTGATGTAACGCTGTTTCCTGTAGTAAAAAAATAAGTGAAAAACAATCCGAACTAGGCGTCGTGTTGTGTTGTAAGAATTTCAAATGTTGTAATGTATCCCAACTACTTCCAAAAATATTAATTAAATATATTTACGCATTTATCCAAAAAAGTCCTATGGGTATTTTGCGACTGGAAGAAAATCTACAAAATAAAATAGTTATTCTTTTTAAACACTGCTGTATTAATTCAACGAAGACTAATTGTCAGCAGTGGATTACTAATGAGTAAATTTGCCTAACGAGCAAAAAAATGCTTAACGTTTCGGAAAGTATAATATCTTTCCGTCGTCGGAAGCAATGTTTACAGAAAACCCACAAATACAGACAGTTACTTAAATTTCACATCTAATCACAGTATAAGTGTAAAAAAGGTGTTATAGAAATGTATGTGATAGGGCAAAAATAATATGTTTAGACGACAATTCACTAAACAGAGATATAAACCATATAAAAAGTACATTAATAAAAAAACGACTATCCACCATCTTCTATTGACAAAACATTAAACGAAATACAAACCCCAAATCATAGACAGAATACACACAATTTTAACAATACACAATATATACAACTTACAATTCCATACATATGAAGCGTTTCGAAAAAAAATCAGAAGGATAGGAAAACAATATAACATACGAACATCTTTCAAAACATAAAATACACTTGGATCCATTTTAACACACATTAAACCAATGAACACTGGATATAAACAAAAAATGTAATATACAAAATACCATGTGAATGTGATAAATTTTATATTGTTGAAATATCTAGACCCCTAAATGTTCAAATTAAAAAGAACTTATCTAAGATTATTTAAGAAAGGGTGACTTTCACAAATCTAAAATTTGTCAGCATTCAAGGGACATAGGACACAGAATAGATTTTAACAATGCAAAAATTATAACGAAAGGAGCGATAGCCTCTAAAAGAAAAATAAAAGAGGCTTTTTTTATACAATTTAATAAAAATAAATGTATTGCTCATGCATCTGTAGATGTTAGTAAAGTATGGCAATTGCTTCTTTGATTTTAATTAACATAACATAAATAAACATAAGTAAAAATTAAAAATAAACATACAGAAAGTGTTAAAGCTTTTTGGTTTTACCTTATTACGTAATTGTTATCAGGTAGTACATAAATATTGTTAGTTTTGAAGTTTAACTCTTAATAGAAGATTATTTTCTTTTATCTATGAGTTTAACTTGATATAATGTCATTTTAAACTAAACGTCAACGGTTTTTGTAGACGTATCTGTTTAAAAAAAAACTAAAGTGTTCTCGAACATTTAGATAATTTAAATAGTTTTTTTTCTTTGTTCTTTGTATTTTTTTGCTTCCGACGACGGAAAGAGATATTCTTTCCGAAACGTTGTAACTAAGGTTCGGAAGACTGGTCAATAAAACAGCTACTGCAGGAATTATTATCTTTTTTTTTTATTTTCCACGCTGATGGTTGTAAGTGTGGTTTAGTAAAAGTTCTAAAATAAATTATAATTAATAGGTACACTGAAAAAAAGGATCTCTCAGTCGAAATGAATATGACTTTGACCCAAAAGATTGGCGCTTTTCAATAGGGCCAAGAACGACGTTTCTTTGCCCAAAGCATTAACTATCTTTTCATAAGCTTTAAAAAATTACTTTAGAGAATAGAAGAATCTATCTGTCCAAAGTACAGTACGTCTGTCCGTTCTGTAGCTACGGGGTATCCGTGAGAGGGGAAACGATATTCTCTCGATGTTTTTCGTAAAAAATGAGACGACGCGTCCTATCAATAAAAATTCGACAAATTTGCAAATAGCCAATAAAATGAGTGGGCGGAGCGATTTGCGGTGACGTACTCGTCAAGTCGACGTATAAAATATATTGCTATTTATTTAAATGTTTTTTGTCCGCATTCCTTTCATAGACACAGATCCAGCGAACGGACTGTATTTCACTCTTGACCCAAAATTAATATGCAAAGAAGTTCTTCCTAGAAGAACAATAGTCTCTTTGATTCATGCAAAAATTCTTGATTGAAAAGGGACATTCCTTGATTAAAGAGACACTTTTCTTAAACCAATAGCGAATACCATTGACTCAACTAAAATTTATTTTGATCTAAGAGAAGTCTATACATCATATACAGGCATATACAGGTATATTACGAGGTATATTATTTTCTGATAAATTTAGGTTTTCCTAGTCTGTAGTAAGTAAAGTGATATTATTTTCCTCGATAGTAGGTAGTTATTTCTGCTTCTTCACTCCTTGGTATTTTTTGGGGTGGTTCATCTCTCTACAAATAACAAAAAAATGTTATATCACGATTAATCAAAGTAAAGCAAACAAATTATTAAAATTATAAGCTTTGGTCACATTTTGAATTTTTTAATACGACGACTTGAAATTCTAAAATTTTTGTAATTATTTGCATAAAAAAATCGATACCTATATTCTTATTCTATCTATAGTCACGCCGCATGCATTATCTAAACAGGTGCATTAGGTGCAATGTCTCTTCCCTTCAAATATAGCAAATAAATGCTCTAATTTCCATTTTTTCAGAAACTCCTTTAAAAAATCCATATATCCTAAAATTTGTCCATAAAAATGACAAATGCATGTTAATAACGATTACTTATTTGTTATACGATATGCATTTAAAAAGCAAATTATGCAAAATTCCAAGTGGAAAATTCCAAGCAACAAAACCCGTGCGTACTATGATGTGCGACCTATATGAAATGCGACGTGAGACTGATCGGACTGCCGACTGATTGTATATACCGTCCTTTGTCATCGTCTTGGCGTGTCGTTATTATTTTTCATCAAAAGAGTATTTAGCTATTGGAAAAATGACCATGTTTCTTGAATGAACTACTTCCTAGCGTAATTTTCTTATTATCTTAAAACAAAGTAACTTGCACTTGGTTGAATGAAAATAGATTCAAGAGAAATTTTCGAATTTTTCAAGAGAACAAGTTTTCTTGAGTTAAGAGAGTTTTTCTTCAGGCAAAATATTTTCTTTTACGCTAAAATAAATTCTCTTGCCACTAAATTTTTTTTTCAAGAACGATGACGACTTTAGTTCAAGTCTATCTTTTTTATCAGTGTAACCGAGTTACGGGTTGTAAATAAATTTCTTGATATCAAGGTGTATCCTTGATATCAAACAAAGGAGGATGCGACGCAGAAATCAAGAGAAGACTG
This sequence comes from Sitophilus oryzae, assembly GCF_002938485.1. NCBI lineage: Eukaryota > Metazoa > Arthropoda > Insecta > Coleoptera > Curculionidae > Sitophilus > Sitophilus oryzae. Next base: position 496,697 of record NW_022146697.1, read on the forward strand.
TGTATAGCACGTAATTCCATTACCAAACTCAATACAATATGGAAAGATTCGGCCATTTCAATTAGCAACAAACTCAGACTACTAAGAGCCCTAATTTTCCCCATTGCCACTTATGCCTCAGAGACATGGACATTGAAGTTGGCAATGAAACGTAAAATCGATGCTTTTGAAATGTGGTGTTATAGACGGATGCTGCGAATACCGTACACAGCTCACCGTACAAATATTTCAATACTAGAACAACTGAATATCGAATCTAGACTGTCGATATCAATAAATCAGTCATACTTAAGATACTTTGGCCACATATCCAGGAACACCAATGGCCTAGAAAAACTAACTGTGGAGGGAAAAGTGAACGAGAAACGTCCTAGAGGGAGATCTTCAAACCGTTGGGTGGACCAAATGAAGACAATAATAGGTCACAGTTTGCACGAGGCCAGGGCTCACATTTTCGAACTCAGTCGAACGAAAGTCGTGCACGGAAACTACCGAAAGTCGCATGAAAAATATAAACCACATTTTCGAACACACCCTTCCAGTTCGTATGCGATTTTTTTCGCATGAAAGGTATCGGTTAGGTTAGGACCATTCGAAACGGTATTCGAGGCGTATTTTCGTGTGTTTTTTTAGTTTTATGTGTGATTTTTATATTATATTATGGTTGATCTTAATAATATATTGCATTTAAATGCAATAAATATTCTTGAAGAAGCTGAAATTTTAGCAAACCAACCTGCTAGGCGATTTCATCCGTTTATAGATCCTTTTGATCATTATAGTGATCAACAATTTGTTAAATTGTATCGTTTAACAAAACCATTAGCCTATAATTTAATAGAAATGTTAGAGCCCCATCTTCTCCCTCCAAGCAGAAAGTCGGCAGTTAGCATACCTTGAAAGGTAAATAAATACAAAATATGTAATATCAATTTCATTCGTGTTTATTTTTTAGGTGTTAACAGCTCTCAGATTTTTTGCTAGTGGAAGTTATCAATGGAATATTGGAATGAATATTAATCATGCTATAAATCAAGCATCTGTTTCCAAAATAATTCATGAAGTTATAGATGCATTGAATTTACCACAAATATTTAATCAGTTTGTATGTTTGCCCAAAAATATTAACGAACTGAATTTGTTAAGAGACAAGTATGTATAACTAAATTATGTATTTATGTTAATATACCAATATATTTCATTAAAATAAAAAATCTATCATATTTTAGATTTTACAGAAGGCATGGATTTCCAGGTGTAATTGGATGTGTAGACTGCACCCATATTGCAATTTATCCACCACGTATAAATGATGCACTATATCCCGAAGCTGTTTACGTTAACAGAAAAGGATATCATTCGATTAATACACAGTTGGTATGAAATATTACTCACCATAAATTTAATCCAAATATATCTTAAAAATGAGAGAAAATTGACATTAACAATAGTTATAAGTTATTTGTGTCAAAAATTATAATTATATTTGTAATTGTCATACTCAAAACTTTCCCTCAACACTCAAAACCTACTAAAAGCAAAGCTAAGAGTAAGCAATGAATTTACGCTCAAATTGTCAGGCAGACTAATGGTATTTTTTATCTTGAGTAGAAATATTTATTTATTTTTTTAATTATTATATAGACATTGTATCTACATATAACAATTTTATGTATAAGTTATTTTTTTTTAGATTTGTGATCCAGACCTTCTTATTCTGAATGTGTGTGCTAAGTTTCCAGGTAGCACACATGATAGCTACATATGGAAAAATAGCAATGCGTATCAATATATACGAAACCTCCATAACAATGACCATAAGGCATATTGTTTTCTTGGTAAGTACTTTATGAAAATAATTAAAAATTACGAAATTGTTATTTCTTTAAATTTTATTCCTATTTGGTTGTCTATAAAATTTCACATTTATATTTCCTATCTATAGGTGACTCTGGTTATGCCTTGCGACTTTGGATGCTGACACCAATTAACAACCCACAAGAGGGGACTCCAGAGGGAAGATACAACCAGCATCAAATCAGCACTCGATCTTTAATAGAAAGATGCAACGGAGTATTAAAGCTTAGGTTTCGTTGCTTATTGAAACACCGAGTATTACACTATTCACCGGAAACAGCTTCGAATATTATAAACAGTTGTGTAATATTACATAACATGTGTGTTAAAAATAATATTCCTCCTGTTGAATTTGGAGATGATGATGAAGATTGTATTATGGAAATTGATTACGGAACGTATAATGCTAGAAATGATGAGAATATTAATTTAAATAGAGTAGATAAAGATTTAGCTGCAGGGAGAAGATTACAACAATTAATAATTAGGAATCATTTTAACTGAAATTTATTACTATTGTATTGTCAAATAATAAAAATAAAACAACAATTAGTTATATTTTCTTTATTATACCCATACTTATTTTATAACTTTCATACTAAAAAGTTTTTATAAATTAAAATCAACAACATAACACAAAATATACTTTTTAAATCAAAATAAGATAACCATACTATTGCAAAAACCATATTAAAAAAATAAATATATTCTACCAAAAAGTAAAAAAAAAGTATCTATACCAAAAAGTGTACTAAAAAACAAACATTCTTTTTAAAAAAAACAAAACAAAACATCTATACTATTGCAAAACAATAATAAAAAAATAACAAATATATTCTTTTTAAAACAATAAATTATACTATTACACAATTTCTAAACTAAATATTATATTAAAAAACATTCTTTTTCAGACAAAAAAAATTATCCTATTACAAAAATTAATACTCGTATATAAACTAAATATAATATTATACTAAAAAACAAACATAATATAATATGCTCTAGTGACATAATAGAGACTATATAAAAAAATAAATATATATTCTAATAACTATACTAAAAAAACAAAGATACTCTATAACAAAAACTATACTAAAAACAAACATATATATTCTATGACAAACTATACTAAAAAAACAAAGATACTCTATAACAAAAACTATACTAAAAAACAAACATATATATTCTATGACAAACTATACTAAAAAAATAAAGATACTCTATAACAAAAACTATACTAAAAAACAAATATATATATTCTATTACAAACTATACTAAAAAAACAAAGATACCCTAACAAAAACTATACTAAAAAACAAATATATATATTCTATTACAAACTATACTAAAAAAACAAAGATACTCTAACAAAAACTATACTAAAACCAAACATAATATTTTCTATAACAAAGTAAAATAGCTATTCTGATTTACATTGACTTTTCATGGTAGCCACTAAATCCTTTAAGGCAAATGCAATGGCTTCTTTAGCTACCACCTCTCTCTCATACAACTTTAACTTTTGTTCTTGGTAGCTTTTCGTATTTTGCGCCTGGGTCTCAGTCAACTCGATAAGTTTTTTATTTGCAGATATAGCATTATCGAGTCTTTGTACTTTAAAATTTTTCTTTACCTTTTTGTTTGCTGTGTAGCTATCGTTTTCAGAGTTTTCTTCTTTCCCCAACGTAGATACTAGTGTTTCATCCACAACCTCATAGCTTGTCGATGGTACACTAATATCTAAGTTGGGGCTATTATACTGAGTTTCGTCTACTGTAAAATTAAACTCGCAATCTGATTCAGCAATATTTTGGTGACCATCTATTGCCACTGTTCCAATTAGCTCGACCACCTTTTGTTCTTCGCTATTCAACATCATATTAATAGGTGGCCCTCCACCTGTTGCATTCATGTGAATTTTAATGTCATTGTTTTTTTTTTGGCGTGTCCCTTCATATCTTGCCAAGTCTAAAATTATACCATAAGTAAATTAGTTCGTTTAACTACACTGTAATAGTTGATTTCAAATTTTTAATCAGTTATAGAGTGAAAATAAACTTACTTTGCGCCACTGCTTCCAATCCTTTTTGGCCCCTGTTGGACATCCATTTAAAATAGTGGCAATGTTACTCCACAAAGCTTGGGCTTTTTTGAATGTAAATTCGTTACTAAATTTGCCACTTTTCAGTTCCGGATTTTTTTCCAAATATTCCAACAACGTTTTTTTTTGGTCGACAGACACATTCACACGTTTTATAATTGATGTCATGTTGATTGTCAGATGAAAAATTAAGGCAGTAGGTATTACAGAAAAATATTAATGTCTATCACTGCTCTGCTGTTTGTGACTTGCAAGATTAGGTTCAATTAGGTTAATACGACAGATGGAAATGGCTTCGGCACGAAGTTAGCAGTATATAAAAATACGCTGTGAAGTTAGCTCATTTCGAAACTTTACAACGTTGCCAACTCGTAACCATGCTAAAATTGACGATTACAAAATCGCATGCGAATTTAATTCCGGTGAGTGTTCAAAAATGCATTTTTCAAGTCGTATACGAAATACTCCATGCGAATATATTCGCGTGCGATTGTTTTCGTCTAAGTTCGAAAATCTGAGCCCAGTACTGCTGCGCAAGACAGTACAACATGGAAAGACACCATAAATGCGTTATCATAATGTCACCATACTCTTATAGAGTAATAGGAAGGAGGAGGAGGATATTTGGTAATAAGTCGAAAATCAAAGGCTGTTAACACTTGTAGCGGTATAAATAAAATGGCGATCAACAGAATTCCATTATTGCAAAAAAACGATATTTATAAATTGAACTACCAGGGCCATCTATATATTTGTTTATAAGAAACCTAATGTTAACATACAGAAACCTGTTTTAATATTATGTTAAATTAATATATTATAATTAATATTTCCCACATATTTTATTAATTATGCTACAACGTTAAGCATTTTTTTGTCTATTAGGCAAATTTGTTCATTACTAAGCCACTACTGAAAATTAGTCTCCGTTGGATTAATGCAACAGTGTTTACAAAAATAACTAATTTTAAACGGTTTTATTTAGCTCGACCCGTACGGTATTTATTTATTTGTTTGTTTATTTGGGTCAAAATTAGAAATTGAAATTTAAGTACCTTCCTGTTGTCAGATTGATCTGAAATTTGGTACACACCTTTAGTTCTGATGACAATACAATATAGTAATATCAATAACATTGTAAATCTAAGATGGCCGCCGGTACAAAATGGCGGATTTTATATTTTCCACAACCCCTCAATATGGGTATCAAATGAAAGGGCTACACAGTAGAATACTGTGATTATGACAAAATTTAAAATCCAAGATGGACGTCGTTACAAAATGGCGTATTAGGTGAAGGCATGAGTAGTCGTGTCCAGAACAGTTGTGTCCAAGATTGTGTGACGTTAGAAGGACAGATAAAAAAAAATAGGTGATGAATTTGTGAAAATGTTGCGGTCCAACATTGACGTTACAAAAGGATTGGTAAATGGTGCTATATTGGTTTGGCCTCAGTTCCGTCGAACCCAAATGTACGAAACAGATGTACCATCAGTTTGGATTCACTTTGGCAGAGACGGCATACACGTTATACACCCGAAAGCCATACAGTTTCCAGCAAAATTCAATTATGGTACGGCTGAAAGAAGGATGTTACCCTTAATTTTGTCATGGGCATCCACCGTCCATAAAATGCATGACAGCACAGTCGACCATGCAGTAGTGTATTTGGGCTAAAAATTGTTTGAGGAAGGGCAAGCATACGTGGCTCTAAGTCGAGTCAAGTCTCTGGAAGGGCTATGTATTGAGGAATTAGATTGTAATAAATTATCAGGTAAAAAACCATGCAATAATGATGCACTAAATGAATTAAATAGAATGAGGAATATTCGGTAGGCATTTCCGTAAATACTAAAAACTAGAAAATAAAAAATCGGTAAAAAAACTTTTAAGTTAAACGGTTTTATCTTATGTGCACTGAAAACTAGAAAATAATAATAACAATTAGGTATTTTGAACTTCTAGTTCAGAAATATTTTAGTACTAGGCAGAATAGCTTTTAGGCATATTAGACTAAAATAAAAACGTGGGGCCCCTCTGAAATCCTACCTATGGCAAAGCATATCTTTATACTTTGGTAGATCATGAGCTCGGCGTTCGCTGGTGATGCCGCCACGGCTGGTTATTGATTATCAAAATCTCCAGTTACGATTATAGTAAGTCGATGCAATCCACACTTAGTATAGAAGAAAGTATTACGGCAATAGTTAATGGGCCCCACGTTTTTATTTTAGTCTAATATGCCTAAAAGCTATTCTGCCTATACTAAAATATTTCTGAACTAGAAGTTCAAAATATCACCTAATTATTATTATTATTTTCTAGTTTTCAGTGCACATAAGATAAAACCGTTTAACTTAAAAGTTTTTTTACCGATTTTTTATATTTTATAGATTTTCTTCCGATGGCGAAATACCCATAGGACTTTTTTGGATAAATGTAAATACATGTAATGACATTTTTTATATTTATTTTTACTAGGTATTCCAATTTCTATGCTGCAAAATATATTATTTAACTATCCAAGTTTTAAAATATTCAGCGCCTAAATCAATACTTATCACTTATATAATTTCTATTCTGCTTTATAAAAATAAATTTTCTTTTTATAAAAATATTTCTTCGAACTATCCCAACGACAGACAAGTAACAATTTCAACTCTACATGTTCTAATAGATAGTTAAAAGTCCTCCAAACTCAAACTACTTCGACAAACTTTTCTCTCTCGAAATTAGGTAAGTTTCGACGAAACTAACTCGGACCGAAATTATCGTTCGCGCTCAAATTTATTCCGTCCGATGGTTCTTTACGTGAACTTTTAATCAAATAGAAGTCGACATTAATAATGTATAAGCTTGGAACGTTGAAAAATATCGTTCGATAGTTTGCTTTTGATGTAGCGGACAGTAAATGCGATTATAAATAAACGAAGCCTTTTCTTTTTAACAGATTACGTGGAACGAAATAGGGAGCTAAATATATTAAATTTATTCTAAAGGACAAAAGGAAAATAACGGCAGGTCAAAGACGCTATACCGGGTGTCATTGAAATGGTGTAAAAAAAATCGGGGGGTGATAGTACTCCTAAAAATAGTAAAAAAAGTTCCTATAAGTATAGGGCGGGAAATGCATATTAAGGGAGTTAGGGACACTGAAAGGGTGAATTTAAAAAAACGGTTGTTTTGAAATTGTAAGCTTAAAAAACGAGATAAAATTTCGAAAAAAAAATACTCTGCCATAAATTTTGACCCTAAATCAAATGGTGATACTGAAAAATTATTTGGAAAAGTGGAAAGGGTAGTTTTTGCAAGGGTAGGTTTTTTTTAGGAATTACTTTTTTGTTGTTTATATTTTTAACAAAAATAACATGAACGTTTATTCCTATAATTCTTAAAACAAATCAAGTGATACCTAATACCTTATTTTGCTTTTTGTCTGTTATACAAATGTTAAATAAAAATTAGGTACATATTACTACTACTGTGAGAAACAATAAGCAAAGTACACTAATTTATCAGAATATTCTTGAATATTTGTTAGTTCAGGTACCACATATATGCCTCTTGAATTGACTTTTTTAGATTCATCAATTTTCATTGTTATATCACTCAGTTTGTACTAAAGCAAGTCATTTTCACTTTCAATTGCCGCAGATTTGAACCATTATAGCTATAATATTCATTATTTTCAATTTGTAATATTTTTCCTGGATTCAACTAATTTCGGTACTTTAAAATAATAAAATTTCCTATATTTAATTCACCAGATGTCACAGAAGTTTAAGCTGGTGTTGGTTTCTCTTTTTCATTTCTACTAGAAAGATCTTTATTTTCTTTAAATTTTATTTTAATTGTTTTCTTTCTTGTAAAGTTTTCATTGTCAGTTTTTGTTTTTTTCTCCTTTCCTTTCATTAATTCAATCCACTTATCATAGGTAATGACTAATGGTAGATGTAGCCTCTTTCTTTTTAAAGATTAACATCTTCCCGGGCTTATCCTATGTCTACTAGTCTTCTTTTCCTGCATGGTTTGGTCTAGTGGTCCTGAATCATCTTTCTTTGAATTCTCATAATTTTTATTTTCATCGCATTCGTTCATGTTTATTCCATTTAGTTCTGTATCTATATTATTTTCTATATTCCTTTTCTCATCTGAAGGAAAACTTGATGACGATATATGTTCAGATTGGTAATCTTGGCCGATAATTGTATTTGGGATATTATTATATTTAGGTACTATTATTCAGCTTTTATTAAAAGCTGAATAATAACAAATTAAATGTTCTTCATATTATGTTGTCCGTCGTTTGCACTTATATTATAAAGCTAAATAATATGTGGCCACAACTAGATATCGATTGCACCATTTTTGGCCATAACCTGGCCACAAGTAGAACATAATTAAAATTGAATCACACCTTTTGTGGCCACAGAAAGAATTCCTAAATATTAATTATTTAAATATAATAAATTTAAAAAATAGTTGCCAGATGTATAGTATTTATTAAAATCATGGAAAATTAAACCCCAATACAGATTATTGTTAATAATTTGAGTTCTACTTAACAAGCTATCCTTAAGAAATGGGTTAAGAAAACAGTATCTAGTAAATATGTTCTACTACTTTTTGATCTAACGGCCGACTTTTACACCAAATTTGAATATTTTCTATCGAATATGGCGCTGGATATATCTATTTAGAAAATTATAGATGCACGGTTGTCACAATGACGTGAAAAATCTTAATTTTTAAGATTTTTTGAAGAAGTGGCTACAACAGGGTCAATGGCCACAAATGGTACGTCTACCCTATATATTTTCCTGGCTCTAAATTACGCTTAAAATAAAAAAAAAATTGATTGGATGAGTGAAAAATCTTTTCTTCAATAAATACAATAAATAATTTATTTATTGCCAATTAATTCGAAATATGAATATGAAACAATTAAACATTAAGATAACTCATAAATATATTTGTAAATATACTGGTGGTGGTGATTTTGACCATTAAGTTTCGTGACGTATTTCACGATCTTATTTAACGAATTAGGGTGGTATTAAACAATGCCGCCTTATAACTTCAAGTTTTATGACGTATTTGATATCCATCTTTTAGAAATAGAGCCATTACTGTCTAATGCCGCCTTTTTACTACAAAATATGCATCATTACGTCATCATTTTTTAAATATAAATGGCATATTTGCAAGAATGTCGCCTTTTAACTTAAATATTTACACTTGCCGCCTTTTAACTTCCAAAATGGTGACGTTATGTCACTTGCCGCTTTTTTCAAATTTCAAAAATCGTAGAAAAAAATATCACATTAGTCTAAAAATGCAAAAATCTCAAAATTGAAAAAAATTCACTTGCCGCCTTTTAACTGCCGACGCCAGTATTCCTGACTAGCGATATATTGTAATCATATGGATATACATCACAAGTGCATGCGAGAGGTCGCCAACGCTTTGTATAGAGCAAGGCACTGAAAGAAGAAGAACAGTGTTTATATTAACATTTATTTGCTACAATATTAATAATTTATTATCAAAACAATATAGCCCATCGATCATAATTTCGTTTTTATTAATAGTTTTTCCGAGTTCTGTCAATCGGTTAATGTTAAAATTATAAGGAACCGTCCTGTCCGGGACGCCAAAACGTATCGGCCTTAATAATAATTGATGCGCCGCCGTTGAGCCTATTGTGTTCGGGGCCTTAGACCCGGTCCCTATCAGTATTAAACGCATTATTTGTCAGAGAGAGGGATCGGCATGGCAGATAAGAGACGCGTCGGCCCCTACATTTCGAAAACTTCACGTCATTTATGGGGCCACCATTATCGGCCGACCGGCATGTCTGCTGCCATCGAAATACGTAATCATTTGAATTAAGTATATAGTGCTGCCATTATGATAAACTTTAACTGATACATGAAGACGAAGGACGAAGTATTCTTTATGATCGGGACGACGGGAAGCAAGCCTTTTTTCAATTTTAGGTCATATTTGATGTTTTTGAACTTTAATTGGAGGGAAATGCTGTGGAAATAATGAAAATTTTGAATATACAGATCACTAAATAAATATATAATTGAAGCGATATATTATATATAATATCACCAAGAAAGGCAACAAAGAAGATCCTATGCCTCAACCTATCAAAAACTAAAGTTTTGAAATATAAAAATACTATACAACCTTTTGTACTTAATAACACCACTCGTCGTAGAATCTGTGAAATTCTTAGGACTTGTTGTAGACAACTCGTTAAAATGGGCCTTGCACATCGAAGCTTTATCAAAGAAACTAAGCGCTGCCTGTTTTGCGCTAAGATCAGTTTCTAAGGAACTTAACTTATCAACCTCTAGAATAGCCTATTATGCCCTTTGTGAGTCCCATCTTCGTTATGCCCTTCCATTCTGGAGTACTTGCTGCGCAACAAAATTTGATCGTATTTCCAAACTTCAAGGTTTCGTTTTCGCAGTTCGATATTTATTGGGACTGAACAGTAGAACTCACTGCTAGAATTTCTTTAAAAATTTCAAAATACTGACTCTTCCCTCTTTATTCATTTTTGTGAATCCGTTTGCTTAATCCGCAAGTACATATCTGCTACTCCCAAAAGGCCATCTCACAATTATCCACTTAGGAATGCGGAGCACGATCTGTATCTGCCAACCCCGAGCTCAGAACTAGTTAAAGGCTCAATACTGTACAATGCCAAAAAAATGTACAATCATCTGCCTTTGAATATCAAGTCGCTTTCATTCTTTCCCGCATTTCGCAAAGCTCTGAAATCATACTTACTCGAGAGTTTTTTTGTTGATGTTTAATCATGAACAATTTTGAATTTTAAAATTTTGGTCCTCTCACACACTGGTTAAAAGTCTAGTATTTAATATTTCTCTCTCTTAAAATTATAACCATTTACAATTTTCCTATTGTAAAATTTTATTGATATATACGCCTTTTTTGTGTTCTGCAATATCCATGTATGTTCTATTTGCAATTTTAATGACATACATTTTTTTGAATTGTATGATTTGTATTGTATATTTTTTTTGTGCTTTTGTTTGTTTTGTAAATGCTTTGTCATGAAGCTATTTTCGCTTTTTGTACGCATTAGAATCTAAACACCAATAAGCCCATTACCAGTAACAATCAAGATATTTACAAAAATAATAAACAACAGAATACAAAACACGCTAGACGCTGCACAACCACGAGAACAAGCAGGCTTTAGAAGCGGCTTTAGCACGATTGATCACATACATACACTAATAGAAACTTTCAGCCGAACAAAAGAATACAAGCCTCCACTAGCCATAGCCTTTATAGACTTTGAGAAGGCTTTCCCCTCGATATATCCTAAGGCAATAATAGAAGCCCTAGCGCAACAAGGTATTGACAGGCCTTATATAGAAACGCTCGCCAATATATACAAAGAAGAGTAAATGAGCAATAAGTAATGATATATAATACAACCCCATAGTTCCCAACTGGCAAAGGAGTACGAGAGGGAGACGCGATATCCCCAAAGCTGTTTACAACAACATTAGAAGAAATCCTCCTTTACCTGGACTGGACCAACAAAGGATTAAAAATAGATGGAGAGTATCTTAACTATCTACAATTCGCTGATGACATGGTCCTAATGGGACCATGATATTAGGAAATTAGCAGGAAAAACTTGGGCTCGCATAGCCGACAATAGACAACAATGGGCCCAACTACAGAGTCTCTAAGTATGTGAGAAAGGCTACACCATACTTGAAAATGGTTGAATAAGCTGAGAATGATGATGATGAGCGCACGGAAAACGAAAAAAATTATCCTGATAGAGATGGGTACTATAGGGTTTCCGGAACCGGAACTGTTTTTCGGAACCGGGAATTTCGGTACCGCGCCTCTTAGAAACCGGGATTTCCAGTTTTTTTTCTGTACTTTCGGTACTAAATAATTTTTGTTCAATGGTGGTGCAGTTTATCAATTAAATTAAATTTCACATCAAGCAACATAAACCAACTTAACTGAATTTGAGATAAAAGCCTAAAAATACTTATTAAAACATAACATAATACCTATTATAGAAACTTCAAAAAAGAAAAGAAGCAAGAACAATAAGAAATAGCATCATTACTTATTTAGAAGAGTTTCTCACGTAACCAAAAAATATTTTTTTAATTATCGTTACCGAGGCCCCGTTCTGTGATGGCCAAAAAGATCTGAACCCGGTAGTATTAATTAGAGTTTCCGGAACCGTACTAAAATATTTTCGTTCAATAATTGTTTAGTTCGTCAATTAGCAAGCATGGGATGGTTCTCAAAAGTAAAACCGATAAAAAATTGAGTTTTAAATGAAAATAATATCAAATTATTAAGTTATGAGAAAGTAAACATGAACACAAGAGGAAAAAGAAAGGTAAACACATAAGTAACTTGAAAATTACATCAAACAACATCAACCAACCTCGAAACCAACTTAACTAAATTTGAAAAAAAAATCAATTAAAGATGTAAATGCCTATAAAAAAATAACACAAAAAATATAACTAATAAATTTAGCAATATTATACTAAATAATAAAATAACATATTCAAACTTCAATAATTGCTAATAAACATTATAGAAACTTCAAAATAACTTCAGAAGTAAGAACAGTAAGAGATAGCATCATACTCATTTAGAAGAGTTTGATTTCGACCGTTAGAAAGCATCAAAAGTATTTCGCACGTAACAAAAATATGTTTTTAATTATTATTACCGAGTCCCGAAAGTACCGAAAGAACCGGGATTTTCCGGTTCTGAACCCTAATGGGTACCACCACGGACAGCTTAAAACACCGAATATGTCCGGAACCAACAAAAGAAAAAATTAAATTTCTAATGTTTCATGGGGTATATATCCCCGTTAGCAGCAAGAAAGAAGAACAAACCACCATATCTGAAATATTTAAATCTATAGCTATATCGAGAATACTTTAAATCATTAATAGAGCCACGTCTTTTTAACGGCTGACGTTCTTATACTAATAGTTCAAACACGTGTGCATAAATATAGACGGTTCTCTATACTATGTAGTTCTATAGTCATGAAATATAATTTCGCAACCAGCTATTATTTCCGTAACTATATTTTACAATCGAATATATAAAATATTGAATCGCAAATGAGTGGGTATATTACAGCAGACGATGGATATCGAATACAATTATACACCGAAACAGTGAAAATAATATTACGACTTTATTTATTGTGGATGTGGCTTTCAAGTGGTTTTTAATTACGTTATTGAAAATAAGCATACAAAGGAAAGTGACCGATAATTTTTTTTTCTCTTCGTGTTATTAATAAACAAGGACGTGAAACAAAGCTGATATAAATCGATACAACTGACCAGTCAAATTAATAATTAACTGTATTTTTGCAAATATTTTCTGTACAGTGTTTTTTGTATTCTTCATTAACATTTTACCATTGGCTTTTGTAATGGTAATTAATATAAGGTTATCATGAATTTGATTTTCATATTTTCAGTTGACGTGACATTTAATTATAATATAGTTTTGTTTTGGATAAATTATACCCCAGCATGGGCCTTTCGGAGAAAATTTACGCTGAAAGATGTGTACAACTTATCTGCAATAGGAACTCTCGGAAACAAGAAATAGCCATCTAGCTTAAGCTTAAGAACGATCAACTCAGTAGCCATTAATTCGATGTTGGTCAAAGAATGCCTAGAAAATCTGTACAAATTAGGCAAAGAAGGTAAAGTCCTCATACTCTAAGTGCTAGCCCACCAAGGGATTGAAGCCATCGAAGGTAATGAGCAACCAAACTATCTAGCTAGAAAAGAAGCGAACACACCACTAACTGGATCAAAACTGTTCTGCTTCCCAAGTGGAATCAACTTAAAGAAAAACTGAAGAAGCTGGAAGACTCCATCCTTAACCTGGATTGGAATCCTCCAACGGTCTAAGACACTTGAAGAAATTTCTTTAGGCTTACACTCGATGATTTAAGTAAGAACAATCTTCGGATTGTCAAGGAGTTTTTAACTGTCTCCATTGTCTCCTCAACGAACGCCTCAGTAGATTGAACAATACCTCAAAAGAAACAACCGTGAATGAAGCTTCTTCTTCTTTTAGACAATGAAACACCAGAATGAACACCTCATTACTGAGTGCGCCGAGACGACGTTATTGATGGTTATTCGTGTCAAAAACTTTAGTTTTGATACGATTTATCTGGGAGATGGAGAGCTAATAGGTGAGGGAATTTAGCAACTCATTGAAAGCAGGAATTATAAAATACGATGCTGCTTGGGCTGCTACAACCCTGCTTCAAATCCCAACCCAGCAACACCTACCTATTTTGAGCTACAGTTGCTTCTATTTTGGTTACTGACTTCCCAGTTAGCAACACATGGGAAGCATTTTTTTTATAGATGGGAAACGCCTTTAGGGCCGGAGTGTGGGGATCTCCTTCATGCGAGAGGGTCTACCCACTAAAAACCCATCTGTGCTCTAAGCTCGCCAATCTCGGTACCGCCGAAGGCATTTCATCAAGATTAGAGACTTATCATACTTCTATGTTGGTCTTGTCTGTACCCAGATCTTGTCTTTTTCATCCTTCGCCTTTTTCTTCATAATGTTCCTTAACATGCCGCAAATCGCTTCGGTATTTTCATTCGATGATGTTAGAAGGTTTCCGACGTTTACTCTAGAAATCTTCGTACCACACACTGTTTCTGCGTTTCCCGTAAATCTTCGTGCGCGTGACACTCAAATAGTGTGTGGTTAGCCGAGTCTGACTCCTCGCAATACCAGCATTTAGGAGAGTCAGCCTTGCGGATCCTGTGCAGATACTCGCCAAATACTCCATGGCCAGTCATGGCTTGCGTGATGTAGTAGTCCGTGATTGCTTGGTCGCATTTTATCCAATCCTTAATATTGAGTATGAAAGTCTTTGTCCATCCTCTATATGCTTCCCATCGTGTCTGCCATTGCTCTAGTACCATGTTTCTGGCCTCTTTCCGGAAGGAAGTTCCATTTTTATATATTTGATTTCTTTCCTGGATCCGTAGACTGACTGGAGGTATCTTAGCAAGACACAGTACCGCTACAGTTGGACATGTGCAGTATGCCGATGCAACCCTGAGTGCTAACTTCCTATTTATCTTTTCTAGCATGTAATGCTTGAAGCGCATGGATCTGTCCCAGATCGGCGATGCGTAGAGTATGGTCGAATGAACTACCGAAGCGAGAAGTCTTCTTTTTTCCGCGCGAAGTCCTCCGATATTGGGAGTTATTCTCGTCAGATGCTGGATGATGCCAGTCGTTTTATCCCTGATATCTGTGACGTGTGAAGTCATTCACATGCCCAAGTCGAACCAGACCCCCATATATTTAACCTTCTTTTGAGGTTTTATAACTAAATTATCCATATTTATGCTTAGATCTTTTGCCTTGCGTTGTCCAACGAGAATGACAGCTTAGTTTTTTCGGGGGTCAGTTTGACGCCCATGCTTTCCAACTTATTTTTAATCGCTAGCGCAGCCGTCTGAATCTTTTCTTCGAGGATCGTGTAGGTGGATGCAGTTTTTAAGAGGGCTAGATCGTCCGCGTAAGCTAAGATCGTGTTGCCCAGGCCTGTATCGGTTCTAAGTATCTGATCGTAAAATATATTCCAGAGGGTGGGTCCGAGGATCGAACCTTGAGTGACTCCACACGTCATTCTGTGTTTCCCGCCGTACTCTGTGATGACATATCTATGTGACGACAGGAACGACTGTACCACCAAACCAAACACATGGGAAGCAAGATTGCCAAAACTGGTTCCTGCTTGCGTTGCTATACCCCTGTTGCATCCTGCTACGAATTTCGTCCCAGCAACACCTTCTGTTTTTAAGATACAGCAAGTTTAAGTCTGATTGGTGACGTCAACCCTGCTTTAAACCCTATACTACCCACTCTTGTCGTTTTTAAAATAGAACGAATCGATTCCTGGTAATCAGTCGCACATTAAGATTAGGAATTATTTTTTTTTTACTTGATAAGTTTCAGCTTAGGCTGCTATTTTTGCTTTATTTGCCTAAAATATGTATAAGCTTCCAAGCCATAAATAATTATTCCGAACAGTTTAACAAAATAAGGCAGGTTCAGTGTTCTGAGGAGTAACTTTAGAGTTTTTAGTATCACATCCGAAAGCGCCTTAACGTATCCTTAAACATTTGTTTTTTACGTTTTGTTCCGTGCCCTAGCGGACAAGTCAGCAACAAGCTTTTATATATAAATTGTGTAATGAGATAATAAGTTGATAGTAAAAGTGTTACAGAAAATTATTTTCTTCTTTTAAGAGCATTTAAATAAAAGCTTGTTTTTAAAAATGTTTTTAAAAGCTAAATTATTTAATTTGCAATGCATGTATGTATGAATTTCCAATTCCCGATTTCCAGTAATCAAAACGAAATTTGCTGTATTTCAAAAACGTAAGAGTGGCTGGTATAGTGTTTGAAGCAGGATGAGGCAGGATTATAACAGCAAAAGCAGGAACTTGTTTCAGCCATCCTGCTTTTATCGTGTTGCTATGTGTGACGTCTCCAATCAGACTTAAATTTGCTGTATCTTAAAAACAGCAAGTGTTGCTGGGATGAAATTTAGAGCAGGATGCAACAGGGGTGTAGCAGCGCAAGCAGGAACCAGTTTTGGCGATCCTACTTCTCATGTGTTGCCAACTGGGAAGTCAGCAACCAAAATAAAAGTAACTATAGCTCAAAATTGGTAGGTGTGGCTGGGTTGGGATTTGAAGCAGGATAAAGCAGGATTGTAGCAGCCCTAGCAGGATCGTATTTTATAATTCCTGCTTTCAATGAGTTGCTAACTTCCCCGATCTAGAGCTAACCTCGCTAAAACCGTCTCAGCCCTAAGACTGTATGATGAGTTATAACTCAAGAACGGAAGACACAATAGATCTATAAAGTCGCGGTGATTAACTTCCTTCCTCTCATACAGTCTACAATCTTGAGTAAATTAGTATATTCATTTCACCTCTAAGTATATTTTCTACCGGAAGTCTTGCCTCGTGTTTTAAAGTCGTTCTTAAGAATTATCCTTACTGAAATTAATAAAAAGTGCAAGTAGCAAATAGAAATTTTTTTTTTCTTTAGTTATTAATTAAAATAATACCTTCACTAATGTAGTTTTCATACCCAAGTAGCATTTTCACGACTTGAGACCACATGTTTACTAAACACAACGTTAGTTTAGCTGCAAAAAATAGTTAGCTCTGTACCATGGGTATTAAAATAAATGTAAACGTTGTTGTAACGTTGTGCCGACGTTGAACTAGTACTACAACAAAGTAAAAGCTTCTGCGACGTCGAATAAACGTTTTGTTGTCTTTTTTGCTTAAGTGATCTTTAGATGATTCGGACAACGTAGTTACAATGTTGGGCAATAAAGGGGTTTCTGACGTCACTTTCAAGACCTATTCCAACGTTATGCAAACGTCGTCTGTTTTACTAATCCCAACGTTGTTTAGATTTCCTTATTCTTACGTTGGTAGGACGTCGAGCCACTACCTTTTTGCCAACTGTATCTCTAACTGTATTGAACCATAACCTTAAATCTTAAATTTTGATTTCATTATTCTGTTCAGTCAGACAGTTCAGTGCTGTTTTTGTTTTTATAAAAAAAAACTTAATTAAAATGGGACGTAAGAAAGGCACATATAAATAAATTTAAATATACATCGACATATTACCGATACTTTATCCACTCCCTCGTTTATTTAGAATATAGAGGGCGGCACAAGCTAGCCTCTAGGTTGACTAAATTAGGCAATCTTGCGACTAGTATACTACCTGTTAAAGCTGAATTGCGACTTTATTAGTCCAGTATGCGACTACTCGAACTACTCCATCTTAATCTCCAAAACAACAAAGTGAAAGCCGCCATGTTGTTGAATAAGATACTTTTTACTCTTTCTAGTAGTAAATAATACAACAAAATTACTCAAAAATATTTATTTGGAATTTAGAACAATGTAAATATGCAAATCAACACAATTAAAGAGCTATTAACACATAAACTACTGTATCAATATCAAAATATTTAAATAACATCAGAGATGCTGTGTTAAAGTGAATTAGTAAAGTAACAGTGCACTGACTTACAGAAACTTGAAGATAAATAAATGTTTTCACAGCTTCACGGGCGTAAAACTAACTGGAAGCAGGAAAAAGACAACAGGAACCCACGCAAAACCTAGAATCAAAAAAATATATGTAAAAAAATATAAATATAGGTACATAAGACTTTTGTGAATGAAATCAAACAGGACTTGAATGAAAATAAAATGAATAAAAAATATGATACATATACATCTAATACCTCATTTGTATTTTAAAAATAATCTACAAAAAAATAATCTACATGCATAGCATTATTGCTATGAAAATACATAATAGGTACCTATGTGATACGTAATTACGCATTTCTGTTCATCTTGTAGATAATTAATGTAGGCTGTAGGCTAATAATAGTTCAATAATCATAATTTACCTTGTGTAACTTGCTTTCAATTGCTCAAAATCACCGATCAGTCTTTAAAGTAGAGATACGGAAAAATCTTTGGTAAATAATATTCCAAGATCCTTGGATCTAAAGCTAAAAAAAAATATAAAAACAGTTAATATACATATTACCTATTTTTACATATAATATGACCCATACCTACTACACGCAGAAACGTCGATTTCAACATTTTCTTCATGTAATTAATATCATATATACTTTATTAAAGTGTTAACAAGGAACTTTATATCAAAAAACATCTTTGGACTTATAAATTTCAGCCGAAATATTATAAACAAACTTCCAATCAAATCTAAAACGGCAAAAATTAAAATGGCGCCCGACCTTGCCAGAGTCCTCGGGAGTTGACAAATGGCTGACACACAGACAAAAGAAGAAGACGCCGACGTGCATAAAAATGTTCCGTAACAGAAATTGACAGAAATCATATAGAAATATTCAGATTTTTGTCTAGGACAGTCTAGAAGGCCATGCTTTCTGCCTGGGTAGGACCGCGCCAGAACTGTTTCCAATTTCCAATTTTTACTGTCACCCCCCTGTATAAAACACAATTAAAATTAATAATATATCCTAGCAACAGCTTGCGGTAGTCGGATGTATCCACAGAGAAAGCCTAATATTTAGCTTATAAAACAATCAACTTTTGATTTCTAACCACAAATTTTCTTGACGGATGATAATCAAAGGCGCAAATGACATTCCTCGCAAATTTTATTAGCAAGTATAATTAGTGGTAATTAGTTAAAGGTTTGTTAACTTTTTCTACTAATTAGAAATCACTACCATTAATTTTGACGTTCTGAATGCTTACATTGAAATGAGAGGAACAAACTTCTACGCTAATTGAATAACCATTGATTTATTCCGCTAATTTCGACGTTCTGAATGAAGCTGTACTCTGTTTGCTGTATTACATCTAATAAGGGCACTTACGATTATAAGTCATCGAAATATTAAATCACAGATACAAAGGATCTTTCGTATATATTATTTTTTCAAGCATTTGTGCTACTTGAAAAATATCATAGGTATTACGTTTCGTTACACTGAAAAGGTGCTCTCAGTCGAAATGAACATGACTTTGACCCAAAAGATTGGCACTTTTCAATAGGGCCAAGAACAACGTTTCTTTACCCAAAGCATTAACTCTCTTTTCTTAAGCTTTACAAAATTACTTTAGAGAATAGAAGAATATATCTGTCCAAAGTATTTCACTCTTGACCCAAAATTAATATGCAAAGAAGTTCTTGCTACAAGAACAATAGTCTCTTTGATTCATGCAAAAATTATTGATTGAAAAGGGACATTTCTTGATTAAAGAGACACTTTTCTTAAATCAATAGCGAAGCTAAGAGAAGTCTATACATCATATACAGGCATACAGGCATATTACGAGGTATATTATTTTCTGATAAATTTAGGTTTTCCTAGTCTGTAGTAAGTAAAGTGATATTATTTTCCTCGATAATAGGTAGTTATTTCTGCTTCTTGACTCCTTGGTATTTTTTGGGGTGGTTCATCACTCTAATACAAATTACAAAAAAATGTTACATCACGATTAATCAAAGTAAAGCAAACAAATTATTAAAATTATAAGCTTTGGTCACATTTTGAATTTTTTAATACAACGACTTGAAATTCTAAAATTTTTGTAATTGTTTGCATAAAAAAATCGATACCTATATTCTTATTCTATCTAGTCAGGCATGCATTATCTAAACAGGTGTATTAGGTAAATGTCTCTTACCTTCAAATAAAGCAAATAAATGCTCTAATTTCCATTTTTACAGAAACTCTTCAAACAAAAAAAGATCTTTTACAAGAATCCATATATCCTAAAATTTGTCCATAAAAAATGACAAATACATGTTAATAACGATCACTAATTTGTTATATGATATGCGTTTAAAAAGCAAATTATGCAAAATTCCAAGTGGAAAATTTCAAGCAACAAAACCCGTGCGTAATATGATGTGCGACCTATCAAATGCGACGTGAGACTGATCGGACTGCCGACTGATTTTATATACCATTCTTCGTCATCGTCTTTGCTTGTCATTATTTTTCATCAAAAGAGTATTTAGCTATTGGAAAAATGGCCATGTTTCTTGAATGAAGTACTTCCTAGCGTATTTTTGTTATTATCTTAAAACAAAGTAACTTGCACTTTGAAATTTTAGAATTTTCCAAGAGAACAAGTTTTCTTGAGTTAAGAGAGTTTTTCTTCAGGGAACATATTTTCTTTTACGCTAAAATTAATTCTCTTGCCACTAATTTTTTTTTTCAAGAACGATGACGACTTTAGTTCAAGTCTATCTTTTTTATCAGTATAGGCTTACTGAATATGCCACAAAGTGTTTCGCCGTTGCATTAGTTATAAACCAGATATTGAAGACGTACGATTTGGAAACATGTACGGTATAGACGACCCTCCCCTAATGCGGATTCCAAACTATGAATCCGATTAAATTATACCGCACCTAATTTCCATATGTATCTATGTTTCCAATTCCCAATATAACATTCGTTCATCAATCAACTTTCATACAAAACACCGTCTGCTAGAAAGAAGCCCTTCTGATTACGTCAGTAATTGAAGAAGCCTTTGAAAATGGAAACTATAAATCAGACATTAGGCCGACCCTTCCCTTTTACAAAAAAAAAGCAAACATAATGACGCTCCAGTCGCGCATACTATGCATAGAGAGAGATTCGCGCTTGCCTGGCCCAGTGTGTTGCATTTTATTTAAATTAATGAATTATTTTGAAAGTATTTTAGTTATTCATCTTAACTACCGCAAATACTTTTAGTTTTCAAAGTTGATACGTTAAAATGCAACCCTGATAGGTTTTGAGCTTCCTGTCATGAATTATGTAATCTCTGTTGCATTTTGTCTACACTTTTTTGTGATCATAACTATGATCTCTAAAAATGTTTCAGTGCACGTGCGGGTTAAGTCTTGTAGAATGTAGAATGAGTGGGGTTATTCACCAACCTTACAGATCTATTGTGTCCCCCTTTCTTGAGTTATAACTCATCATACAGTTCCAGGTTTTTGACAAAAGCCAGTATGTGAGACAGTTTTACAGAGGGTAGTTCTCCATCTCCGATATGACTCGTACCAAAGTTTATGACACGAATGGTTGTCATCTGAACGCAGTCATAGTGATGAGGTGTTCTGATGTTTCCCCATTTTCCTTACAGAATCTGCATTCGCCGTTTTTTATTAGTTTCAATCTACTGAGGTGTTCATTGAGGAGACAGTGTCTTGTTAAAAACCCAGTGACAATCCGAAGACTGTTCTTACTTAAGAAACTCCTTCGAGTGTCTTGGACCGTTCGAGGATTCCCATTCCAGGTTACGGATATATTCTTGCAGGTTCTTCAGTTGGTTTGGAAGTTTTTTTTTCTTTAGTTCTGCTTTAAGTTGGTTTTCACTTGGGAAGCAGAACGGTTCTAGGTTCTAGTCCAGTTAGTGGTGTGTTCGCTCCTTTTCTAGCTAGCTCCATTGCTTTCTCATTACCTTCTATCCCTTGGTAGGCTGTCACCCATAGTAGGAAGACTTTGTTTTAAAGTAAGTCTTAAGGCACATAAGGTATAGCGAACGAAAGTAGTGAAGATGTTTGGTGTTCTTCTTGTCAACTAGAGAGAGAGAGCTTATTAATCTTATAGAGATATAGGGTGGTTTTGAAACCCATTTATAAACTATGCTTTAATCATCGTCATTCAAAATCGATAATCTCCTTTTGCAGGAGGTTTCAGAAAGCCCATATTCTGTCTCAGTAATTAAATCTTGTAGTAAATTTGTTCTTTAATCGATTTTTGCTTTAAAATAACGATTTGGTGGAGGAAATCGTTATTTTAAAGCCTTTAACAATTTCGTGTTCGTCTCGGCTGCTTGTCAGCGTCGCTTAAAATTATGTACAGCACAGTGTGAAGATGCTCTGTTTGGTTGTATTATATCTAACAGCCCAAAGCTTATATACAATTAATTAGCTTAAAAGGTCTGTAATAATAGATTCCAAATTACAAACTATGAATACGATTTAGATAATGCGAACCTAATTTCCATACGTTTCATCAATCAACTTTCATACAAAACATCGTCTGCCAGAAAGAATCCGTTCTGATTACGTCAGTAATTGAAGAAGCCTTTGAAAATGGAAACAATAAATCAGACATTAGGCGGGGACCCTTCCCTTTTACAAAAAAAAACAGCAAACATAATGACGCCCCAGTCGCGCATACTATACATAGAGAGAGATACGCTCGGCCCAGTATGTTGCTTTTTTATGGAAGTGGCACGCACTCCCGCGGCATACAAATACCTTTTTAAATTCGGGGCTTTCGTGCCTGCAGCAAATTATTTACACAAAGGGGACCATCTGGGTCGTTCTACGAAAACGGCCGGGGACGTGCACTCTGATTTTTATCGGTTCGCATTCTCCAAACTTTTTATACGCCATACGTTAAATTCGGACACGGAACGGTTGCGTTTTTGTGCCTTAATGATTTCAAATGACAAGAAGCTTAGATCATGATGTACGTGAATGTCGTCATGCTGCACATAAGAAATTTAATATCACTATGTGATTTATTTTACATGTATCAGGAATGTACCTGGAAGAATATCTCTTCTGCAATTCAAATTATTTTGCTTATGTCTATATATGGGTATGATGTCCAGTTAGAGCTGCATTCCCTTTATTAGCTTTTTTCTGTTTGTAGGTCAGGCGCGCACTGAAGTGGTGTGGCGGTGGTGAGGTAAAGAAATGGAAGGGTGCTTATACATCCTTGCATAGTTGTGGTTTGGCCCTCCGTGTCCTTCACAGTCCAGGAGATTTTCTCCGGTTCAGGTACCCTTGAAGTGGAGGCTGGAGGTTCTGTTTCCATTTTCTCCACCTCTTTAACTTGGTCTCTCCTTAGACCTGATGTCGGTGTTGTCCCGAATATACAGGGTGTTTCAAAACAAATGCGAAAAACTTTAGGGGGTGATTCCTTCTTCAAAATAAAGGGTAGTTTGCTTTATAAACGTTGGGTCAAAAGTCAACCATTAGGGAGATATCGCGGTAAAAAGATGGCGGAAAAATAATGTTTTTATTTTTTTTATCTTGAAAACGAAAAGAGATAGACTAATGAAATTTTATGGAAGCATTACTGTTATGAAAACACACTTTCAGGTAATTTTTTTACTTTTTTAAAATGAGTGGAAGGGGTTGAAATAAACTACCCTTATCATTCTTGTTAACGAAATTTAAAGAAAAATCTTATCAAACACATGCAAATGCTTTAATTTGGATAGCTTAGTTTGTTTAGAAACGTTTTTACCTCTTGTGTTTTTTTGATAAAACTCACCGATTGGAAATTAAAAAATAAAATGTAAAGCATTACATGTCAGGACAAAAAACATTTTTAGATTAAGAATCTAGTGATAATAACGATAATAATAATCATCTAGATAATAACGTATTGCAGTAATGTCAAATAAAATAATATTAGGAACATCCTAAAAAGTAACAGCGGCCGACTAGATTTTTTCCTAAAAAAATTACAGCAGCCCACTAGATTCTTTATCAGAAAATGTTTTTTGTCCTGATATGTAATGCTTTACATTTTATTTTTTAATTTCAAATCGGTGAGTTTTATCAAAAAAATACAGAGATAAAAAGTTTCTAAACAAACTAAACTATCCAAATTAATTTTTTTGCATGTATTTGATAAGATTTTTCTTTAAATTTCGTTAACAAGAATGATAGGGGTAGTTTATTTCAAACCCCTTCCACTCATTTTAAAAAAGTGAAAAAATTACCAGAAAGTGTGTTTTGATAACAGTAATGCTTCCATAAAATTTTATTAGTCTATCTCTTTTCGTTTTCAAGATAAAAAATAAAAACATTATTTTTCCGCCATCTTTGTATCGCAATAT
The DNA here is from genome assembly GCF_002938485.1 of Sitophilus oryzae. NCBI lineage: Eukaryota > Metazoa > Arthropoda > Insecta > Coleoptera > Curculionidae > Sitophilus > Sitophilus oryzae. The sequence continues at coordinate 521,179 of NW_022146697.1, forward strand.
CTCCCTAATGGTTGACTTTTGACCCAACATTTATGAAGCAAACTACTCTTTATTTTGAACAAGGAATCACCCCCTGAAGTTTTTCGCATTTGTTTTGAAACACCCTGTATAATAGAGTATATATCTCTCTGTCTTTCTCGCCTTCTTGGATTTGAGGTAAATTCCTATTCTTAGAAACCCCTCCTCTCTCGAATTGATGACTCTCCAACTCGATGTCCTTATACATTGGAGTTCTGGCAAAGCTGGTGATACCGCAAAGGTTAGTCGGTTCACTTCTATAGATCCCCACATGTAGAAATAACGGAGACGAGAATATAATGGATTGAGATCAGTAGAGGTTGAGATCAGCAGAGGCTAGTCTTCTGTCTAACCACGCATCTCTTTTGACCTCGTTCCGCAATCATAGGATTTATGTTTTTGGTGATGTTGTCTCTTTTCTGCCCCGTGGTACATAACCACAAACAGTAGAGAAACAGTGCCTGGTATGACGGACAGGGTAGTCCCATCACTCCCACGACACTAAAGCCAGGGACAAGGCAATGAGATGCTCCTGAAACCCAGCCAGATGCTCCTTAAACGGTGCCAGATGAGTTCCCCCCAACACCTGATTAGGAGTATCTTCCCCATCAACGACAAAGTTTCGCATCTCCTAGAGGAAGAAGGGTAGAGTAAAGATAATTATCTTCGTGTGCAGAAATATGATAATCAAAGAGGGTACAATTAAGATGGCGCTGCTGTAGTAAAAGTTCTATATTTGAAAGAAAGAAACAAGAAATGTTAAAGTAGAAAATAATTAAAAAGAGATACTTTTTTACACGGGCACGTAAAAAGAATGGAAGAAAACAGAATCCCGAAAAAATTACTCAATTGGACACCACAAGGCAAACGAAAGAGAGGGAGACCTAGACGGAGTTGGAGAGAAGGAATAGACGGGGACATCAGAACAAGAGGAATAGACGAAAACCTCTGGGCAGACAGAGACCAATGGAGACTGGAAATCAGAAGACGGCGAAGAACGTTATAAACTGATTTAATCACATCACTTTTTTGACTAACGTCGCATTGGATATTACCGCTAAAAGCAGTTGGAACTCTTATTGCTTATTAAAGCTACCTGGCCATTTTTTGAAGAACAGATAGCTTTAATAAGCATCTGTTGTCCCCTTTTAGGATACCCCTTTTTCAAACAAAGTCTTTAATATAAGAAGATTCTCCTTACCCCGACCCTCCATAGTTTTGCCCAAAATTTTTTATTTATCAGTTTTCGAGATCCCAATGGTGAGGGTTTAATTTGAATTACCCTGTGTATTTTTATATAGCACTGCTGTTTTAATCAAGTGAATACCCAAGTACCGTATGATCGAGAAAAAACGGCGTCAAAGGCGGCTGGGGAATGACTATCGATGCTATTTTTGACGAGATAGAACTCTAGACGTCAGTTACTGAGAACTGACATAAAATTTGTCAAAAATTAATACCTTATATAGAAAAACCAGAAAAGAATAGAAAGTTTCCTGATACACATATCTATTTCCAAAAAATTGTTTTTTCAAATGTTTCGATCTGCACCAGTTCTACTCAATAAAAAATCGATATTACAAAACGCCTTTAAAAATAAAGAAGAGCAAGACCAGTAAGACTCTAACCTAACTAAATCTCGTCGTCCGTCAAACCTTCGACCGAGACATTTCGACAACATTTTTGATTATTGTATTGTTAAAATGTACGGATTAGCCTTTTATTATTGTTTCATACACACTAGACCGTTCAGATTTACTAATATTGCATTGATTATAGCTGTAAATAAAAATGTGTGTTTAATGCCAGTAAATAATCCGTTAGTTGATGGAAGAAGTATCGTGTTTATCGACAAAATTAATTGTAGGCTTTTAAATTTTGCCTAATATGGTCATATTTTGCAATATTCAACTCATAATTGTTGATACTTCTGGTGGATGATGTTCAATTTATACATATATAAAATATAAACAAACCAAATTGAAGTACTAGAAGCAATAAGGTGAGATAGTTATTTTTACGAATCCCTTTATTATTACTTCTTTACTTATAGAGTATCTGTTTCTGTGTATGCCTAAGTTTCTGTTTTCCAAGAAGCATATTAATTAAATGAACAAAACTGTGTCCAAGAAATAATCTATTGCATAGAGAATTTAATGAAAACAAAATTGGTGATGCTGTGTTCAAGTAAAGTTCCATGCAGGAATCAATGGTTATTGCTAAAATATTTTATTGGTGTATTGTCAATTTTATTTACTTATATATTACGTTATTTAATCTCAATAATTTTAGGCTCCTAAGTCATTTATTTACATACTTAACTTTTAACGTAACTACTGGTAGATTGTAGGAAATAATATACACATTGGAACAATTTAAGTAAATAAATGAATTAATATAATACATACATCAAGAAGTAATGTATAATTTTACAAAAAGCTGTATTAATCACTTTCGAAAATCATAATTGTTTTTTTTAGTAAGTCGCAGACAAATATTTTAGGTTTGTTATTAAATTAAATGATAATGTAATAAGTACAGATTTAGACTCTTGAACCAGGCATAGTATATTAATTAGTAGGGTTCACAGTAAAACATATTTTGTAATACCATTCGAAAGAAAATAAATACCTATATTATACTGTTTATAAAGTGAGTTTCATTGTAACATAACTTAAGAAAACAATTAATATGCATATGTCAATCATAAGAAAAGAATCTATTAATTTAATGAACTATACCCATAGTACTCGGCAAACAGTAAACCAAACCAAAGAAACTAAGACTTACAGTGTTAGATCATGTAGTATATAAATATTTTAATTTTATCATTTAATAAATAAGTACAATATAAAATTTAAAATGCCAATTTTTTATTTTAAAACAAGTGATTTATATATGTATAAACAATTTACAGTTATTTATCATTTAATTTATTGGCCACAGCTTCCGGGATTATAAGGCTAAAATTTTGCTGCCTATAGTGCCTATATCTCAAAAAAGAATAATTAAGATTAATTAATGATTAAGTATCCCTGTATTTTTAAATGTTGAATCTTATGGACTGAAAAAACTGCATTCAATATTTCTACTTTCACTGACCGAAGATGCAGAAACCTAGAGGAAATTCAAAAACAAATTGTACGAACATTTTAAGGTTTTCCTTAAATCCTCTATACAATAGACTATTTCTTGGACATAGTTTTGTTCATTTAATTTGTTCCTTAGAGGTTATACACAGCTGTAGATATTCTATAAGTAAAAAAGTAATAATACAGATTCGTAAAAATATCCCACCTTACCGTTTCTAGTACTTCAATTTAGTGTGTTTATATTTTATACATGTATAAAATTGAACATCATCCACCAGAAGTATCAACAATTATGAGTTGAATATTACAAAATATGACCATATTAAGCAAAATTTAAAGGCCTACAATTAACCTTGTTGATAAACACAATACTTCTTCCATGTATAGTAATGAACACACATAACTGGTTTACAGCTACAGTTTTACTAAATCTGAAGGGTCTAGTGTGTATTAGACAATTACAAAAGGATAATCCATACATTTTAACAGTAGAATAATCTGATTTTTGTTAACGAGTTATCGAAATGCCTGGAACTGGGACGGGCGATTGTTAGGTTAGAGCCTTTTTGATTTTTCTCTTCTTTACTTTTAAAGACGCATTTAGTATTAATTACGATTTACTGGATTTACCTAATATAGATTTTTTATTAATTAAAACTGGTATAGTTCAAATTATCAGAAAAAAATATTTTTTGGATATAGATTTCTGTATCCGGAAACTTACTATTGTCTTCTAGATTTTCTACATTTAGTATTCATTTTAATTAAAATTTAATTTTTTTGAAGATCTTTAAAGTGAAAAGAAGAAGAATTTTAATTAACTAAAAAAATCAAAATAAAGTTAATTAACTTTGAGCAGAGTTCGACCTCGTCAAAAATAGCATCGATAGTCATTCCCCAGCCGCCTTTGACGCCGTTTTTTCTCGATCATACGGTATATATCTCAATAAGGACAATGGAAGTTCGTCATAACATTTTTTTCCAAATAAAAAATATCTTTCATACTTTGACAAATGAAATTTTCAAAAGTATAACCCCCGTCGGGTAGGCTTCCCCTAACACTAATTTAATATTAATGCCGGTGTTTTTCTCTTTAAAATCTACCCTCGTTTTATGTAGTAGAATGACCCAGCGGGAACGAGAGCACGAAGCGGAGCGAGATATACCCTCCTTTATGAAATGGGTTGCCTTTGAGGCGGCTTAAATATCACCCAGAGTGACAGTGGCCGCTCGGGGAGGGTGCGCTCAGCAATTAGACTATTCAGCAAACTGTCACAAACTTCCTTCTCTATTCGCGTTTTTGAAGAGCCGCCTTAATGAAATGCGGAACCCCTATATTTCGAGAGCCTGCTTAATCTTGTGCCATCGGTTCTGAGCAAAGACATTATAAATATAGACCGAACATCTCATTCATAAATACTCGTTGGTAGTGTATCAAACATTCCAATGTGTCAAACAAGGACAGAAGAGACAGAGAAGTCTAAAATTTCCGACCCCGGCAACTAGGCTCATTTGGATTGTTCTAATGGCCAGTGGCGTATCGTTTTTTGGAACGAATTTAATTAGTAAAGTAAAAGTAAAGTAATTAGTAAAATGTTTACTCCATATTAATATACTACATTAACACTTTTTCGTCAGGTAAGTTTTATTATAAGGTCTAATATAATAATATAATTAATATCCCACATATACTTATGATGAAACATTAGTAGGTAGTTTTCGAAAATCACTCCAACGTCGATTTTCAATTTAAACTTTCAGTTAATTCTATATAAACTTTCAGTTACTTTTGAATATTTACAGGGTGACTCAGGCTTCCGAAACAGTTCTATATTAGGTTTGTGGTTGGTGACTTTTCTTTCAATTTTATTTTCAGAATATGGAGGCAATGGTAAAGCACATTTTAGACATTTTTGTAAACATAGGTGGCCGGAACATATTTTCAAACTAAAGTTGTAGATTTGCCATTAAATTTCCATTCCAGAAATACCTAGGGTTGCCACCTGTCCTTTTTTGAAAAGGACAGTCCTTTTTTGGAATAACTTGTCCTTTTGACTTTTTTTGACTTAAAAAGTCATTTTTATTTACGTATTTTCCCTGAGAAAATTACCTACAGCAAACAGAAATATTATTTTCGTCCAAATTTAATTAGCGATGTTATAAAACTTATAAATAAAATTTTCTTGTTTAAAATAGGCAACATTATTTAGAACTTCCCGTTTAATCTCAAATGATAATTTAGGTTTTAGTTTTACCTTTTTGATCTTAAAAGAACTTTTTAAAATTAGTAATTAGTAACGATTTAGTTAGTTCGCAATCGATAGCTTCCTGTAAAGTACTGTGTAATAGTTGTTTAATCTTGTATTACTAATAACTTCCTATACCTAAAATCAATATTTAATGAGAAAATTGTGTTTTTTTGAAAATATAAGACAAGATTTGACTTTCGGTCTTCTTCTTGTATTATGATGGCTCTGATACGAGGCAATTACCTTTTAGTCTCTCAATAGAAGGCGTTTATCATTAAAAGTATCAAATCTGTGTGCTACAGTATGGGATTTCTGTCGCATAATAATGAATATTACGTTTATTTACAAATCCATTACTTTTAAAGGTAGCTTCATCAAACAATCAAATTTTAGTTAAATGTCCCAATCTTCATGAACTGTATTAAGCATATGTATTGCAATATTTTGAAAATGTGCGTTACAATGGCCCCCATCTTATGTAAAAAATTGAAATAAAAATTACAAACCAAATACGTAATAGGTAAAAAGCTTTTTTGGAGGCCTGGGTCACTCTGTATATAGGTATGTATAAAACTAGTAGCCTAAGAATTGTTTACAGTTCGTCCCATTCTAAAAAAAATGTAAACACACCGTACAAATAACTCTAGGAAGAGGTATTTGTACGGTGGTAAAAAATTGTTTAAACGAGGCCGAAGGGGCAGATAATGCAATAAAATGTAAAAAAAGGGCGGGTAAACACCTTTGTTTATTTGTTGAGCAAAATTCCTTTAGAATATCGTATATAATGACCAAAATATGACGCAATTTTAAGAAAAAAATTTCACTTTCTGGCTTATAATAAAATGCAACATTTATATTCAAATTTGTTATGATCTACAACAGTTAGGTAGTCATTGAGACGAATTATAATTCAATTACTGGCTACTACGTTCTTGTTTTAATAGATTAATTACAAATATAATTAGAAATTATTTTGATTGTGAGAGGCTCCCTTGTGGGACGCCTATGTACAATGACGAAAACAATACCCACCTGTGAAAAGACAAATTCACTTGACACTGTCGTACCATACTGAATTCGCAGATTCAAAACTACGTTAAACAAAAACAAAAACCACCGAAAAACACTGAAAGTTCACTTTCGTCTTGATTCCGACTTCAAACACACCGCAAGCTAAACGTAGTACAAGCGTAGTACGCTATAATGGACCAAGGGCCGTCGCGAGGGGTGGTGGGACGGACGGCTCATTTCATTCTGGAAGACTAGCAGCGACGTTGCCAATAGTTCTAGACGTTTCAGCACATTAAACAGTAAACATGTCCTTTAATAGTAACGCATATATCCTCTGGTTAATAACATATTACAACGCATGTTTCTTTAAAAATAAACTATTAATTTAATTAAGAAATTGAGATTTATTGATATCCGGTACAGGTTTTAAAGTCACCTTTTCTGCAAATCAAACTGAGTAGATAGGCGCAAATTTAAGATGCGGCAATGTCGCCTTCTCTATCTCAGTTGGTTTTTACAGTACGTAGTCAACCTCCGATTGTTTGATCGGGTTAAAATGTCTAATGTGATATCTGTTCTTACTAAATCTATGGTTCTGAGTATGCTTTATATTTCTATAGGCAAAAAAACATCGGTCATATTCGAAATAAAATCATTTTAGAAGCTTTAGATTTATATCTCAATAAATAACCCCCCTCCCCCCCAAAGCCGGGTTGTTAGTTAGATCATTTATAACATAAGAACCTAACTAACATAACTTTGGCTGTTTTGTCAAATTTTGCCATACTGTCACACTAATAATATCACTATTTTGAAATAGTGTCGCGACCTAGCGTTGCTTTTTCTGCTAGAGTGGCTTAGATTAAAACAAACTAATTAAAAAAGGTCTATTTATTGAAGGAATGCAATATGCAAAAGGTTGATTGAAACAATTTGGGAAATTCCAAGACAAAGTGTGCTTAAGAATACTTACAGGGAGGTAGATAGATAGATAATAATTTATTTGTTCCGAATAAACAAAAGTTACAAACGCCTGCAGGCATGGAACATTGTGAAAATAGTATAAACAAAAACTTAACAAAAAATGTCTACACTTATGTGGCGGATTCATCTCTCCAAAAAAATCCTATATGGGTATCGCGAATTCAAGAAAATCTACAAAATAAAAATCAATGGGATCGCCTCTCTCTCCTTTGCTAAGTAATATTTTTATGGAAGGTTTTGAAAATAATACAATAAATAGTTTTTCAAAAAAGCCTGTAATATGGCGCGTTATGTTGATGATATTTTTGCAATATGGCAACGTAACGTTTCTGAAATAGACATTTTTTTGGATTATATAAATTCTCGCAAACCTACCATAAAATTTACTTTAGAAGTAGAGAGAGATAATTGTTTGCAATTTCTTGATGTTTTAGTGTCAAAGTTTCAAAATAAACTAATTTTAGATGTTAAAATAAAAATTCGTCTATCTAGAAATTGGCTTATTTTTTTAATATCATCAAACAGATTTTTAACTTTTATATTAAAATTCTCTCTTCTATCACTAATAATAGTAAAGTAATTAGCCGTTAAATTATACCCGGAAATTTGTTTCAGCTGAGAAATAATTTGAAAATTATCCGGAGACGAAGATGATGGATAATTTCCTTAAAGTATTCGTGATCGGAAAATAATTTTCGGATAATATTTTAGCGCGTACTATTCGCTAATAACGTTTCGCGCCAAAGTTTCCATAAATATTACAATTTTTTATTTGTATTTGCCAAAATTGATGGCACTAAATTGGCTATTTATTGATTTAATTATACTGCTATAGATAATTAGAATTTAGAATAAGTGGGAGGGGGGTTAATCTCTGCGACCTTAGAGATCTATTGTGTCCTCCTTTCTTGAGTTATAACTCATCATACAGTCCCAGGACTTCCTACGGAGACCCGTGTCCCTCACAGTCGAGGAGCTACGACCCAGGCCGGGTAGACGAAACAGTAGCTTGTGTCGCCTGTTGGGTTTATAGGTAGGAGGTAGGCTCCCGACCCTTGGAGGAGGTGGTAGCTTGTATGCCACTTGCGGAGGATGGTCTCACGCAAGTGTCAGCTACCTCTCCTGTAGTTCTCTTTGGATTTGGCCCCTTGGAACTTTCATTGTTACTGTTCCCAGTGTCGCTAGGGGGTTTCCCCACAGCTTCACCGGTGATGTTTTTATTACTATTATTACCAGATCTCATAGTGTTCCTATGAGTCGCTAGAGACAGTCGGTCCACTTCTACAGAGCCCCGCATGTAGAAGTAAGGGGTAAAATACAATGGGGTGCCCCACGGTGCCCCAAGGTTGAGGCTGTCCGTAGCCCCGCCCGGCATCGTTATATGTCTTGGTGCAATTCCCTGGCCACGACACTACAGTCAGGGACAAGACGATGATTGAGATGCTTCTTAGACCAAGCCAAGTGCTAGGGGGGATTCCCCCCAGCACCTGACCAGGAGCTTCCCCACCAACGACAAGGTCTTTTTTTGGATATCCAAAGCATCTCCAGTTGGCTTGGAAATGAGGATCGGTGACATTTCCCACATAATTTACATATAAAATTACAGCAATCTTTTCAGCCATCGCTGGCGCCGTTTTTTTTTCGATCGTATTTTATAGGTAACATTGATTTTTTGTAACTTTATACTTAACACAATATCAGTCTATTTTAATTGCAAGAGAGAACTTAAATGCTCTCGTAGCTAGCTTTTTGATTCCAGTCGATATTACGGACACTAAAAACGTTAAATTTTCCATACAGCTTAGGTAGAAACATTGAATATTAGCACTTTACTACATTATATAGATGTGGATTGACCTAGTTTAAGCAAAAGAATTCAAGAAAACCTCTTTGTAAGTGTAAAAATTAAGAATATACATGTATTTACAATATTCCGAGCTAGCAACCATTGACTTTTTGATTGACAGTTGATCGACGGCCGCCTTCGCATGCTATTTGCGACGTTGTCAATATAATTATTTTATATAATTTTCTACTGAAGTGATTATTATTGCTCGGTACACTGCAAGTTTCGTTTTTGTGCTCAAGTCGTGATTGTAAAACCCTTGTCTTTTAATTTCCAGAATATTCTTGAGGCGATCAGGCTAATCCTGTGCTAAATTTCAGAGTCGATATTGGCCTTTTCCGAAATCAAACTGCCGAGGTAATTGAATTCCGCTACATATTCCAATAGTTCTTCTCAGATTTTTATAGCATTGTTGTGATCTTCCGGGGGAGTTCACATTATTTTACTTTTGTCGATCTTCAGCTTAAGAACCAAAGCCTCAAATGCCCAGGTATATCCCATCAGGTATATCACATCAAATCACATTTACGATGTGTTTATATTATTAGATGTAGACACAGGGTGACACAATTCCCCCGATGTAAATATGCTACGTTTACACATTGTAGTTCAACACGTATGCACAAAGGTTAAACGTCCGCCTCACAATATAGCCACAGTATAGCATTTACGTATACACAAAGTAAGGGATACACAGTGTGCCGTAGGATACACAGTGCTTGTGTATTACGTTTAAACTCCTTTTACACATTGCAGTTGTGACTACCGCGTTATACGTATGTATTTTGCTTCGTATATACATCTTGTGCTAGATAAAACTACTTCTTATGAACGAATTTAGGAAATAATACAAGTTTTGATGCCTAACTTTTCGTTCTTTTTAAGAAATATTTATTTAATGATACCAATTATATCTTTTTAGAACGAAAATTAAGAAGGCAAAACTTTGTATTTTCCAAAAGTATCTCGATCGTAAGTTCAAGAGAAGTAGCCTTAAAATAGTTCCATTTTTGTTTTGTATTTAATATACCATTTTTCTTCCATAAAATGGATTAAGTGGTTAAAAAATAAAATTCTTATATTTCTTTATATCATGGAACGCAATAGCGCAAATAACACAATAATAATAATTATTTACGCTGCAGAAACCAGAAGTAAGAAAACACTGTAAAAGAACAGAATTTGTATCAAAATGTATTAAAATATAAGTACATAGACACTGTAAAAAATCAGCCTGAGTGAACACATATTTCTCAGGGAGTGAATTTTTTGAGTGAAATAATTGAATACATTTTTATCTAAAATAGAGTAAATTCATCATTTTACTCAAATATGATCTCTATTTAATCAATAGCTATTGAATAAGCTCATGTTCGAGTAATAACCCCTATCTTTGAGTAATGGAATAGAAAAATTCACTTAAAAACTCATGTTATAGTTTTACACAATAAAAATTTGAGTTAAATCACCCAGTTTAGAGTATTTTCGCTCATTACTAATCATACGTCATACGCGCTTCTTCGATACCGAATAAGCTATTTCCCTGTTCCTCAGTTTTTAATTATCTGTTCGAGTCGTTCGAATCAGGTTGTCTTGTCCTACAAATAGGTTGTCTTGTTCCTTCGAAGGTGCCCAGGTTACAAGTCCATAGTGTATGTGTGTGTGATGTAAAGTGTGACAGTGGCCGCGTGGCGTGGTGAAGCGAATACGAACTCATAACTCCTAAGTATGTTTTATGTTAAGAACATTTTTTTTCACATCGCAGAAATCCGCCCAACATATATTCAAATTCTACTGCATCTACTGATTGCCGCAATGCTCGGATGTTTCCTGGACTAATTAGCGTAGCGAAAATCTAGGTACTTTCCCTCAATCTGGAACTGGGAACTGGAACATTTGGCAGAATAACATTTTTTTTTAATTTTCAGGAGGAAAAGTATCTGGATTTTCCGGAGGATTTTCGTTATTAAAAGTTAGTTTAGAAATTAGAAATATTCGAGAATGTTGGTAGCCGAGCTGACGAATGCTCTTAATAAAGCGGATTTTTGCGATGTGATGCAACTTTTCTAGACATCTAGCTTAAAAAGTTCCTGTATTTTTTCCAAAAAGAGTTGAAAACTTTTTAAAATGTTTTTGATATTATAATAATAGTGTTATATTTGGTTTTATTTGTTTTTTTGTCAAATAAAAATGACAAATAAAAATATTTTTGAAGGTTCTACAGTTTTTTATTTGGTTTGTTAAAAAAAACGAAATATTCTAAATGATTTTTTTAAAAGCTATGTAAGCTAACTTGTTATTTTATTACAAGTGACCAGATGCCTCCCAAAAGTGAATTTTAGGAAATGGACATGTTCGAGACCATGTCCTAAACTGAAACTTACCTTTGAAAGGCACCTGCCCACCTGTTATAAAATAACAAGTTAGCTTACATATAGCTTTTAAAAAAATAATTTAGAATATATTTCTCAATACTGAGTGAAATTAATACTCAGATATGAGTACTAATCGAGTTAAGTGTAACACAAATTTGAGTAAAAGTCACTCAATAAAAGGTGTCTTGAACTCAACACTTAGTGAGTTCACTCATTTTAAAGTGAATAAATTATCAAAATCGATCAAAATCCTACTCAAGGTAAACAATAATGAGTAAAAAAGAAGTCTTTCGTCTAATCTCGATTGAGTGAAAACACTCAGTGCTTTTCACTCTGAGAATTGAAGATTCACTCGGTTCTGTAGAGTGGAAATTTCACTCAATCGGGTGTGGACAGAAATTGAGAAAGTATTGAGTGAAGTCTGAGTGAAATTTCACTCATTTTTTTTTACAGTGTATAACAACATACTAAAACGGTAAACACTGGTATATCGCCACGATTTGGTGGACCTCTTTTAGTCATTTTTTTCTCCTCTTTTCTCCCCAAGCAGTTGGTTTGTTAGCATATCCATTCATCGAGCACTCTGTTGGACTTTGTTGTATTTTATTTCCAGGTTAACAATCTCACCCTTAAATTTTATATGAAACTGATTATTGAATATTAAACATATCTGTATATTGATCCATCAATAACTTACCGAAAATCAGTGTAAGAAGTTCTTTGAAGTGTTGAAATCCTTCTTTCTGTGGTCCATTTAGATTTTTATTATTTCCAAATTAAAAAAAATATATTGCAGAGCTAACTCAGCTAACCTCTCATTATACGAGAATATTTGGAGTTTTCATTCATTGGAGTCAAAATTTGGTAAATTGGGTATCGAATAAGGGAAGAGTCGCTGCTATAATATTAATAATACTCTTAGAAAGGTATAACAAGGTAATTAAAAACTTGTGCTTATCGTAAAATCTCTTTTAAACTACACACAAACAGAACATTTATATAGAGCTTCCGAATGATAAAACAATAATGGCTGCTAACACATACCACTCCTAGAAAGGAGAAAGGAGAGAGGACACATAAGATATACTTGGTCGGTGTATCTACGCTGAAGCTATCCGCGCGTGCGCACACCTTCATTTCATGCTAGAATGTAGACACAACAGTGCACTATTACAAAGTATCTATATAGATATTTATATCACGGCATATAAATCACACGGCAGGCTAACTCTGCTCAGATTCCATTGTTTTAAATTTCTATAAAATTTGACCTTGACGGCGCCATTATCGTTTCCTAGTCAGGGCCGGATTAAAACGTATCAAAAAATTTCTCAGAAAATAAACTATTGTTAGACAGGGTCGTATTAAAAAAATACTGTAATTAACTGAAACTGAATTTTATTTACACAATACTTTTGTCCAAACAAATGATTCGTTAATCGCGCATATTTCTCGAAAAGTAAAAATGAAAATATCAATTAAATATTTCACTGTAGACAATAGACAATTAAAATTAAAAAACATGCAACTAACAAAAACATGCCAGGAGTTACAAACAAGAATTAAAGAAATACCAATAAAACATTTATTGAACAATATAAAGAGGCTACGTACTAATTATGCCCATCAATGGGCGTCGCAAATTTTATTAATATTCAAATTTCACAAATTAACAAATCCATAATTTTTTTTGAGAAACTTCTATTTTTTTCATGGCAGGAAACAAAGTAGGTACCGCATTGTATTTTATACGGTTACAAAGTGAATTGGTAAACATTTTAAATTCAAAATGAACAGAACACAACTTGTACCTTTTGTGGGCCTTATTTATATCTTCAAAATGTATTGTTAACTTATTTTCGATATACTCATTTTATTTACTTTTATAATTATATTTAAATTAATAATATAATGATTCTTAAATTTAATTTTTAATGTCTAGATACAACATTAAATTTTACTAAATATTTAACATTAAATCTTACTAATATTAAAGTTTGTTAAGATTTTTAATTAGGTCTTCCTATTTAGCTGAATGTCCTAATATGTATACTACTGTTTTTTTCACAACTAAAATATGTTAAAATAATTAATCACATATATACATACCTAATAGGATCTCTAGGAAACAGAAAGAAACTTTTATTGAACAACAAAAATAAAACTACTAAAACAAATCATATTACATAAGAAACGAAAATAAAACTAGAAAAACCAAATATATCAGACAGTAAACAAAAATAAAACAACAAAAACAAAATATATCACACAAGAAAAAATCAAAATAAATTAAGCCGCACGCTACTGACTCGAATCTGCCGTAACTGTGTGTTGTCGCTGAAAAAACTACGACACTGGTTACTTTCTGCTGATGGAAACGCAAATGGCGGCGTGCGCGAGGATATGCGCGTAGCGTTCCCGCCAAAGCGAGTTAGCCTGCCGATTGATTTATATGCCGTGTTTATATTATGTGTAATACGTCACATTTTTACAAGGTGTGTACTATAGGCACAACTATGATACATACATATCACTTATACATTGTATGTCTCATATACCGACGTCAGATTTCATCATTTTAATAATTATTTGTTACGTTACAAAAAACTCTTTAAAATCTTGAGTGCATACGGTATACAACTAGTAAACACTGTATCACACAATTCTATCAATATAAACGTGCGTGTATCTCATATGTATATGTTAGAACTATAGATGAACACTTAGGTTCACTTTAACATATTTTGTTTCTCAAGTGTCTCCCTTGTAGAAACGTAATTTCATTTGGACGTGCTGTATGGGATGTGTTTAACATTTCTTGTAATTGCTGTAACGTTTTTGCAACTAGAGCGCAGTCATCACCGTATTGAAGTTGTGTGATGAATTTTGTACGTGTTTTTGCTCTGAGTCTTTTTGATCAAACATCATACTTAAACACCGACATACATCATTCCAATCTCCTTACATGCTTTTATTACTCTGAACCTCTCTGTAGCGCGGTTTAATTTTTTTCCTTAATTAGCCCGTTTGTTCGAGGAAAAATGACCGAGCTAAAAATTAATGACTGGAATAGAGGCCAAACTGAAAGCAGCGCCAACCGTATATATTGAGTTTCAAACGGTTTCGGGAACAACTATTGATCATTAAGGCTGAAAGAGATATGGGAGGGGCTGCCGTCGTAGCCCCCATGGATTTTACGATGTATTAAATTTCTTCTTGATTATACGTTCACGCTTTTATGATTTTTTCCTTTCTAGACAAGCGCAAGATTCCTCTTCGAGATAAAACATTTTTGTGGGGCTCGGCTCGCCGGGGACGTGCGGCTGCGGCTTAATGTAACATTTTCGAATTTTATCTTTATTGTTATTCTACATAATTATCTCTTAGAAGAATCGGAATGCTCTCGAAATACTGTTTAGAATTAATTTACTTTTTCTAAGCCGATGGTTTGTTGTTTGGTAAAAGATTTAATGCAAATATAAAAATAAAACAAGACATATTTCTGGAAAGGACTGGATATTTCGCTGCTGAAACAGGAATCGCTGAAACAGGATTTGTTGACGATCGTATAATGGCAGTCCCAAAAAATCAAGTTGAAAACATCTTAATAATATTTAATTCTTATCATAAAAATTTACAATTTACCATCGAAATTGAAGAAGAAAATAAAATAAACTTCCTTGATTTAACATTACATCACATAAATGGAAACATTAGAACCGAATGGTATACCAAAAAATCATGGTCTTCTCGTTATTTAAATTATAATTCTCACATACATAAACAAAAAAAATCTGTAATTATAGGGCTAGCAGATCGTTCAATACAACTATCAGACCCAGAATATCGACAAAACGCGATAATTAAGGCTAAGAATGCTCTTAAATTAAATAGCTACCCACATGACATAATTAATAACATTTTTAAAAAACGAATTCACAAATTTTACAACTCACACCAACATAGTAAACCTATAAATAAAGACAATAAAAAATACATTTCTATCCCTTTTGTAAACGGACTGTCACAACAAATAAAACATTTACTTGGTAGTTATAATCTCAATGTCTGTCACAAATCACACAATTTATTGGCGAGTAATTTTTCAAGGCTCAAGACAAAAACACCGAAAAACAAAAAAAGCAGCCTAATTTACGAAATACCCTGCAAAAATTGCAGTGGAATTTATATAGGGCAAACCAGTCAGTATCTTGAAAACCGTTTAAAAGGTCATAAATACGACAAGAAAAATAAAACAGCCCTAACTTTGCATGAAATCCAAGAAAATCACAGTTTTGACTTCGAAAGTACAAAAATAACTGGCACCGAATATAACACCAGAAAAAGAGAAATTCTTGAATCTATTGCTATCCAAAAAAACCAACACTCTGTTAATGATAGGAGGGATTTAAACAACCTGAGTAAAATATATTATTCAGTGTTGTAAAATCCATTTCAATGTGTATGGTCTCTTTACAAAAATTGTGACGACTGTATCGATATGTTTATGTTATGTGTGTGGATGCCAATGTTGGATGTTGGATTATTTTCTTCGCTGAGGTAGGCTTTGTATATTTTTTTTTCTCTCACGCCACCTCATAAAAATTGATTTCAGAATGAAAATGATAAAATTGTAAAAAGTAAACAATAAAAATTAAAATAAAAACTAAAACAAAACGGCCGAAATCTACGTTCAAGGTAACAAAATAGAATTTTTATTGTGATTAAATGGACGTTCATAATGTGACTATATTATTTTTTTAGTAATAAATTTTGATAAAGACCCTACCAGGTCGAAACGTCAATGAAATTTTTAATATAAAAGAACCGTTGTTTTCTCATTGTTTACCTGACCTAAAGCCAAGAAAAAATAAAATAAAAAAAAATAAAAACTTTATTTTTTGTAAAATGTCACTGCGTTAGAAACACAGTTGCCAGATCCTGGGAATAAAGAAGCAGGAGAGTGTTGAGGCGTTGCTAATCCTGTGCTGAATTTCACAGTCAATATTGGCCTTTTCCGAGATCAAACTGCCGAGGTAATTGAATTCCGCTACATATTCCAAATAGTTCTTCTCCGATTTTTATAGCATTGTTGTGATCTTTCGGGGGAGTGCACATGATTTTGGTTTTGTCGATGTTCCCAGATAGCACATTTACGTTCTTTTCATATGCGAAGCAAGTGACTTTGGAGAACAACAATGTTCTATTCACATTCCTTTTTTTCATTGGGAACATATATGGCACATGAATAGCAGAGATTACGTTCCACCCTATTCAAGTGATATAGAAGTGCGTTTCACATTCCAAGATATATTCTATGAACGTGAATTATATGTTCGTAAAAGAATGTATTTAAAAATAATATTCCAATTATATGATATTCATGTTTTTAATATTCTATATTTATGCTTTTCATATGTTTTTCATATTTTTTTATTATCTACAGAGGCAAAATAAAACACTAATTTACCACAATACACCAAAACACTTTACTTTTGCACAGGACGCGCGTTTCGCTAACCATGTTAGCATCATCAGCAGATGGTCAAAATTTAAGTTTTAATCATCTGCTGATGACGCTAAGATGATTAACCAAACAAGCGTCCAGTTCAAAAGTAAAGTGTTTTGGTATATTGTGGTGAATTAGTGTTTTAATTTGCTGTTGTAACACCAAAGATTCCAACCCTCAACTCTGTATCTACTGGGTGTCCTGTATAAGGATGCCCTGTATCAATATCCTATAAACTATAGATATAGATACAATTTTTTTCATATTTAGCAATTTTTTTATCTCTTAAAATCTATAGGATACCTATACAGTACATTCATATCTGGAACACACTACAAACAATTTGCTGAAATTAAATAATTTGGTGTGTAATAATCAAAAATTAACTAATAAATAGAACGGTTAAAAATAATAGGTAAGGATAAAGACGAACTTGAGTAATATATGTTTATTAATTAAAAATATTTTAATATAACGATATACATTGATATTATCTTCTATGTCTATGTTTCTATATTCTCTTGTCTACCCTTCTGAAATAATATCAGCAGAATTATACTGTTCAATAAATTTGCACAACTTACCTTGGTATTTTTTAATCTTTCTTTTTGTTTTTACAAGCCATATTTTAATTATATTGATAATTTCGGTTTCTTTTGACTCTTGAAATTGACCTTTCATGGAGTCTAAAATATATGTTATTACAGTCCTTGCAACACCAAATATCTTTAAGTTCAAATACCTAAAATTGCTTTTGGCCACTAACAATGATTTCAAACTTCTCTTCTGTTTTGGCCCCATCCCAAGAATATTTTTGTGCAATTTCATTGCCCAGAACCTTATAAAGCATTTTCCTTGTACTTTGTGCTACTCCTGAACCACCAAGTCTAGATAATTCTCGAACCTAATAATTCTAAAAAATACCTTTCTCTTAAAAATACACAATAAATGATTATAGAAGAGCCTACATAAATACCTATATAAATACTATATTGTAAGAAATTTCAGCACTGGAACTACACTTATCAGAACAGAAATCTTCAATGATACTACCAGAGATACTACTACTTTGATGATGTACAGAGGATAATAAAAAATCACTTTGGTCTGAATCCAGTTTAATGTACAATATTGAAGTCATATTTGCGTAACATTGACTTAATAAGATTTTGCCTCCTTTTTTTTTGGTTGAATTTTAAAATATTTTTTAGTATAACCTATTTTTTTTAGAGGTCTCATGGTTTTAAATTCACTCACCTTAAAATAGATACTGAAAACACAAACATAACAAGAACTATTTTACCGATTCTATCCTTAAAATAATTATTTGCATCACTTATCTTTACGTTATCTCAGTGTTTTAATTATTAAAATAGTTTGGATGAAGCACGTTTACGTTTATAGTTCACTTGTTGTTTTTTATTAGGTTATGTTATGGATGTACGATTCGAATCGATTTCAGTCGAAGATCGATCTTTTACCCAAAAAATCGATTAAAATCTATCGAGTTTTATCAAACTATCTTTTGGTATAATCGATCTTTTTATTTCATAATGGAAGATCGTTTTTATTTATACAGTTTTACAGGTTTATTTATTTGTTAGAATAAGAAACACTGTATTTTTTGCTTGAATATTTGTTTACAGGGCATCTATATACACTAATATATAAAATCCCTAATTATTTAATACACAAAAATTTAATAGTAACTGATAGTAAGAAAATATACAAATATAATGTATTGTATTCATTTTTTCATTTCGAAATCATTTTTATTCTCCTGTATTTTTATTCAGATATTGATATGTTTAGAACGTGAATAGCAGATACTTAAAATTTATTGTAAACCATAATTTGAGAAGACATTCTAAGGTCATGCTGATAACATAGCTTTAAATCACATTCGTAGTAGAATGTACTATTCATATGCCATACTTATTAAAAAAAGAATATACTTATAAGAACTTAGGAGGAATATTCTTAGAATGTAAATGTTCCTTTTGTGCTATCTGGGCTTTAGCTTAAGGCCCAAAGCCTCGTATGCCCAGGTATATGTGTTTAACATTTCTTGTAATTGTTCTAACGTGTTTGCAACTAAAGCGCAGCCATCAGCGTATTGAAGTTCTGTGATGAATTTTGTGCGTGTTTTTACCCTGAGTCTTTTTATGTTGAACAGACCGCCGTCGTATCTGTATCTAATGCCCAATGCTCTCTCCTGCAGTTTGCTGTCCACTATAATGGAGAGTGCTGCCATGAATATATTGAATAGGAGAGGCGCTAAGACACATCCCTGCCTAACTCCTGTATTTGTTAGGAAGGGATCGCTCAGTGATCTAAGTGCGCTTGTGCATTTCATCAACCAGGCTTTAATACATTTTATTTTTTCCTGAAAAAAAAATTCTTCCATCATTTTTACTAGCGATGGGAACTATCGAATGAATTAGACTATCGAATGGTTAATGAATGAATGATTTCAACTATCGAATGGTTTTATTCGAATAAAATCATTCATTCATTTGTAAACTAAAGCATATGTGACAACCTCGCCGTGCGACTAAATGGTTATCGTTGAGCCACGACTATCGAATGCTTTTGATAAATGAAATTTAGTATTCGTTTGGATTTTGTATGCGTCAGTGGCATTATTGGTTCTTCCAAGTTTTTATAACTTCGCCGTATAAATACTGTGCTATTTTTGCGTTTATTAAAATAGTTAAAATACTAAAATAGTAGTTATTTTTTAATTTTATTTATTGACGATTGTGTGCATGTGCAGGTGGTCAAAATTTGTCCGATAATTTGTGTGGTTTTCCGTAGTCCGATCTTTCAATTATTTCATTTTATATGGTATATCGTCTATTTTTTAATGGGAAATTTTGTAAAGTAGCAATTTTTAAGAGAGATGAGATGAACTTACAATTAATTTTAAAAATACATATTTGTATTTTAGATGTTTTAATAATACCTATGAATTAGTTGGAACTTAATAATTATATTTAAGTAATGTGGTTAAATAAATGGTTATCGAACTCAAACTATGGGGTGAGAAAATTAAAATGAAAATTTTACACGTGCCAATTTAAAAAAAAAAGTTAACGATGTTTGTATTTTGTTTATGCTAATTCTCTTACATGTAGTTTTTGCGAAGAAATATTTCATTTATTTTTTAAAGTAAATGCCAGTAAAAGTAAATATAATTTTTAAATAGTAATATAAAGCACCTAATATAAATAATTTTGATTTCTAATTTTTTATTTATATTTTCCTTCCATTACACCGCTTGCTTAGAAAATTAATAAATGTTTATATTTCATGATTTTAAAATTTGTTGTTAATATAACAAATTAGTTCTGTAATTATTATTATTTAATAAACCAACGTTGCCAAAAAAATTAGAGACTATATTATTTTTAAATAGGATCTAATATAAATAATTTTGACATCTAATTTGTTGTTTATATTTTGCTACTACTTAAAAAAAATATTTATATTAAATTATTTTAAATTTTGTTGTAAATAGGTATAACAAATTATTACTGTTATTATTATTTATTAAACCAGTCTTTGCTTAAAAACATTAAAAATAATTTTCCTACATCCAAAATAACAAGTATTATTGCAGTGTAACAACAGAATGTTAATAAAAAAATGCAGAATATATAGACATACTATCCCTAACTAACTAAAGCCAAACAATAATATTCTTTGCTAATATCAACTAATACAAAAATATGGCAACAGCGCCCTTCATAATGTATTTTCTGTGTAAATACTAGCACCTCAATAAAAAAAAATGTGTCCTTATCTGTATATGACTCCGCAAAAAATCAAAGATGCCGGCTTCTTTCATAGCATTGCCACCGACCGCTTTCTCGGAAAAAAACCTAC
The DNA here is from genome assembly GCF_002938485.1 of Sitophilus oryzae. Lineage (NCBI taxonomy): Eukaryota > Metazoa > Arthropoda > Insecta > Coleoptera > Curculionidae > Sitophilus > Sitophilus oryzae. The sequence goes on from NW_022146697.1 coordinate 542,151, forward strand.
GTCGCCGGGGGACAACTAAAATTCAGTTAATATTTTATTATAATCGATCCTGACGAATAAATGAATTTCATAAATGAATGAATTTTATAAATGAATGAATTTTATAAATGAATGAATTTTATAAATGAATGGTTTTTGCTGCCGAATTACTAGAATACAATATTTCAAGGCAGATGACGGATCTATTCGATAATTTTTATTCGAATAGTTTTCAACGAATGTTTTCTTACTAACTATCGAATTATTCGAATGAATTGCAACTATCGAATGTTTCGATAGTATTCATTCGATAGTTCCCACTACTAATTTTTACCACAAAATAGTAGTAATATACAGGAAAATAAAAAAGTTAAAAAAAGTAAAGTATAAAGAACTAAAAAAAGTTGGTCTTTTTTCTTTCAAAATGCCAACCATTACAGTTTTTTTTCATCTTGTATTTATTTAGCATATGAAATTCGCAAGCCTGGTCAATGGATAGCGAGCAAAACGGTATAGGTTTATTTTTTATGAGAGTAATTTATGGCCATCCAAATGCAATAAAATACATGACTAGCAAAATCCTATGCACATTCTGAATCGGCCATTTTGGGGAGATATGATGTATGGACGACGGTTTGCATTTTAATATGGATTTTACGTGGTAAAAATGTTGGATCTCCATTGAAAAATATTGCTATTCAGATAATGCACCCAATTCCAAGGGATAAAATTTAAATATACCAATATAATTTCCACAAAATTTGAATATATTTTATTTATATTTAGATATTATTCTAGTATGAATACAGTCAGTATAGAAGGAAAGTTACTTGTATGACGGGTTAATATTTCAAAAAAAAAGGCTTACACTGAACGGCAGGAAAAATGGACAATATAATATTTTAAAATTCATTATATGGATCTGTGCTATACGCGGCTAAGAAAATCACTATCATAAATTTGATAGATACTGTACCTATAACCTTGATGTGGTCATGCATATTTTCATCGACAGGTTTGTAGCTTCTGAATAACGGTCTAGGTAAAGCATCTAACTCATTTTCCAGCTCAGAATGAGAAATTAGAGTTAATAACTCGCATTTTCATGGGGGAAATTAGAGTTAATAACTCGCATTTTCATGGTTCACTGTCATATATATTTCAAACCAATAATCAACGAGAATATTAGTATAATTTAATAAAAGTATACTGAAAATCACTATAAAAAATGAATTATTTGTAACTGAGCTGTAATTTCTGTATTATTAATCCGGTAAATGAAAGAGATAAACAATAGTGATTGATTAAAATTTTATTTTAAGATGAAACTTTTGTTAATAACATTCTGAGAATTCGAATAATGAATTGAATAACGACAAGTGACATCTGTCTAAAAAATACAGAGATTTAGAGTGACAATTTATTTATGTAAAATTTAGAATAACAATTTTGATTATGCAAAAGAAATACATATTCCTTAGTTTACTGGTTGCCTAGCGATTAACATTAATTTAAAAATAAATCCCCAACATGAATAATGAACATTTAAACAAAAACAGACCATAGACCACACAAAACAAATTGTTGGTTAGTAGCAGTTAGTTAAAAAATATCGTTAGAAAAGATTTAAATCATGTAATGATATAAGTGATTTAAATTAACAAATAACAATTTATTAAATCTTTTTGAATGATTTAAATATATTAAAAGTATCATAAATACTTTCTAAAATGATTTACTTTACAAAAAAGATTTAAATCTTAAAATGATTTATATTCTAAATACTTTCTTATTGACAAAAGTTTCTTTGATTTAAATCATTTGGCCAAATGAAATGTATTTCTGATCTTTGATTTAAATCGTTTTTTAAACGATTTGTGACAGCTCTGTCAGTGATACTTGTGACGGAATTGTTGTTTAAGCAAATAAATAAAGACAACGGAAGTCCGAAATTTTTTAGTTTTAATATTGATTGTTATCACAACAAATCTTCGCCAACCAACAAATCGCAGATAATTAATAAAGTTATATAAATATTTAAGAAAAATAAAAGAGGCTTTTTTAATTCAATCTAATAAAAATAAATGTATTGTTAATGCATCTGTAGATGTTAGTAATGTATGGCAATTGCTTCTTTGATTTTAAAGAACATAACATAAATAAACATAACATACGTAAAATTTTAAAATAATCATACAGAAAGTTTGGGGCTTTTTGGTTTTACCTTATTAAGTAACTGTTATCAGGTAGTAATTGTTAATTTTGAAGTTTAACTTGATATAAGGTAAATGTACCACTAGTTGACACCTTAAGGAAAATAAATGCAACTTTTGAATATAAATGATATATTTATTGAAAAATACAAAAACATATGTAATAAATAGGCAATATAATGCTTTTAGAATAATGTAGGAGTAATAAACTTGGAAAAAAACAGTAACATTAGTTTAGAAAACATTAACAAATTTAGGGCTGTAAATGTCCCAGTGGTTGACACTAAAAAAAATGATATAACCAGTGCTTGACAGAGTGTTGAGCCAGTAGTTGACAAAGTAATATTATGAGGACATTTTAATCATCAACATCTATAGGCCTGCTAAACTCGTATTTTAAACGATCACCTGCTGCCGTCATATTAGGAAAATCGAGGTGTTCTAATATTTGCTTAAATTTAATGACACTTATGTCATCTGCATTTAGCTTGAAGGACGTTTTTTCTTTATTGCAGCAAACCATTGCCACAACTTCAGCTTCCGTCTTTGATAAAACTTCTTGGATAATACAGACATATTTGTGCATTCTTTTTTCCCCTGGAAACTCCACTAATACGTAGTCTCCCTCTTTATATCGATATTCTAATTCTCTAGAAGAATTCTCTACGTTGCTAATATTAAAACTTATATCCGTGATATCATCTAAACTATCACCTGACTCAACCCATTCCTCGTCAGATTCTGAATTGGAAGAACTATCCTGATATTTTCTGTTGTTCTTTTTTATCGCTCGTTTCTTTTGTTCTAGTTTATTCTTTTTTATTAGCTCGCGTTCGTCTTTTTTAGCTTGCCTTTCTAGAGCTCTCTTCTGTTTCCTCTCTTCCTCTTCTTTCTTAGCCTTTTCTTTTTTCTCATGATACTCCTGCCACTGTTTGGAAGTGGCTACTGATGGTATTTTTTCCCTTTTTTGTTTTTTTCCTTTTGGGGGTTTTGGCTCAGGCCAGTAGAGAACTCTTTTAAAAGGAGATGGAATAATGATATTTGATGGGACATTTGAACTTTGTTGTATGCTTATAATACTAGTTGAAGTTGAAGTCGAGGGATCTGGAAATATAGGTACTGGTTGAATATCGTTGTCATTTGGAGCAGTATTACAAAAAGTTGAGGGACCTTGACTATCGGTACCTGATCGTAATTGTTTAATTGGTGTCATATGTTCAACATCTGGTGTATTAGTAATGATATCTGTTTGATCTACAGAATTATTGGACACTTCTTCCCGTTTGTCCCTTTCAGAAATTAATGCTGATTTTAACTGATTGAAATCATATTCAACTTTTTTGTAAACACAAAAAAGTGATAGGTCTTCCTGATTCCCACTCCATTCTTCGGTCTCTTTAAACTGAAGAAGTTTTTGTGGTTCAATATATTTCTCCAAAAATTGTAAACCTTGCTTTAGTTCATCAATATTTTTTGAAGTGGTGGCACGGGGTTTAATATTCGATTCTATCTTGCCTGCTACAAGTGGTAAGGTAACTTCCTGGGGATTCCAAGGTACCAGCCCACATTTTCTGAATCCGTTTTGAAGTATTGAAGGAGTTAACCTTTCTTGTAGTAACGTATTTAATAAAGGACAGAAATGGACTTTTTTTAATACAGGCGACTCGTGATTATCTATACGCCATTGTTGTACCTTAGTTTTCCATCCCTCTTTGAGTGTTCTAAAAACTGCTACATCCATCGGTTGGATCAAATGTGTTGCATTTGGAAAGAGTGCTGTAAGTATTATGCCGTTATCTGCACAAAACCTGCTAGTATGAAGATTTAGGTGTGACGCATGTCCGTCAATAAAAAGAATTATAGGTAATGTGATATTGTTGCCTAGTAGCCAAGGATGAAAAATGTTTGTAATAAACTCGAAGAATGTTTCTCCGGTCATCCACCCGGATTCAGATTTTCCTATCCCCCAATTCTCAGGAATACTCATAGCAATTTCCTTTGGAATCCGGTCATACCTAAATACAACCATAGGTGGAGGTATTTGTCCAGCAGCGTTACCCGTTACAAGAACGGTCAAGCATTCCTTTTCATCGCTGTTGACTTGCTGGTAAACAGATTTGTCACCTTTTGGAGCTAGCACTTTTCCTCCCTTTGGGTTCAAGAAAAAAGCAGTTTCGTCGCTATTGAACACTCTCGAGGGATCTTCTAAAATAGAGCTGTATCCGTTTGTGTCGAGATAGATGCGTACTTCCTTAAACCATGCTTGTAAATGCTCCTTTGTCACTGAGGATCTACTAATCGTAAGATTTTGAGCAGTCCGCTTAGCTACTTCTGGATGTCGTCTAAGAAAACTTTCGTACCATTTTCGACCTGGTCTGTTGTTGGTGAAAGGGTTAGTACGTTTTAAATCTATTATTAAATGCTGAACACTATCAAGTAACGTGTCTTTTCCAATAGGAAATCCCGCTTTTGCCATTGAAAATATCCACGTTACCAGAACCTTTTCTTCGTCTTCTCTTAAAATTGGATTAGGACCCATTCTTCGTTCCCGTGGTGTAATGCCTTTAATTTTATAAGTTAATGTAGCACGTGGAACGTTGTAAGTCTTCGCTGCTCTTGTAATAGCCTCTCCTGCTGATACAGCCGCTATAGCCGCCTCCATTTGTTCTTCAGGGTAAGACAACATTTTTCCTTTAATTGGAGGCATGGTGACACCTGCAAGAGAACCAGTAATTGACACCTACTTGATGTAGTAGTTGACACTATGTCAACTACTGGTACGAGCCATTTAAGACATTTCAAACCTATTTTGCATGATATGGCAAACATAACTAATCAAAATGATCACAAAACAAAGCCAACTGCCTTAGATCCAGTAGTTGACAATACTGTCAACTACCGGTACACCCTAGAAATATTTGTACCAGTAGTTGACACTTTGTTTAAAGCTATTTGAATACCAACAAATTGAACTACAGTAGTAAATATCTTATATTTCATATATTTCTAGTGCCTATAAGTCTACTAAAACTTAAACACATGATATAAAATTTAAACAAAATAAATGTTTTAAAAACTTACTTTCTTATCACTTTTAACAAGAAAAAGCTATAACACTCAGTTCAGCACGTACATGTGTGAAAAGAACCCGCTGCCATATTGGAATTGGTGAATCCCAAAATTATAATTTTATCATCTGATTCATAGATGGCGCACGAGGCCACTGACTTATATTTGAACGATTTACGCACAAAGGATTTCTTATTTTTGTGGCATAAAGTATAAAGTGTCAATTACCGGTACAGCGTCAATTACTGGTACATTTACCTTAATGTCATTTTGACAGAACGTCAACGGTTTCTTGTAGACGTATCTGTTTTAAAAAAGTAAAGTGTTCTCGAATAGTTGAATTTAAATGCTTTAAATAGTTTTTTTTCTTTGTATTTTTTTTGCTTCCGACGACGGAAAGAGATAAACTTTCCGAAACGTTAAGCATTTTTTTCTTTGTTAGGCAAATTTGTATAACTGTAAACATAACTTCTGACAAGCAGTGTCCGTTTAGGTTTAACGCCAGAAGTCTTTACAAAAAATAACTATTTTATTTTGTAGATTTTCTTGCAGTGCAGTGGCGAAATACCCATAAAGGATTTTTTTGGAGAAATTAAGAATAGTTTACTTATAAAAATATTTTGCGTACATTTACAATATACAGGGTTGTTCACCACATACGACACGGAGTATTGTTGCTAAACGATTATATTTTTACAAATTGTAAGTTTTGGGTTCGTTGAAGGACTATTAGAGCTACAATTTAAAAATATGTTTACAAGATACAGAGTGTCCCAAATAAATAAAAAATATCAGAGTTGTATTTTTTTAAAGGGAACACCCTGTATATTATTACATTTTTAGTTTCTACGATTAAAATAGAGGTAAATTTGATAAAAGTTTATTACACTTAAACCTTACCGTTTTTGAAATATTTTCAATTTTGTGAAATTGCAGTCAAAATTTTAAGGCTTCATTTCTCCAAGGGTATCAAAGTTTTTAATACTAAAAATTTACTGAAGTTTATTTATTGATCAGTTATTGTGCTGCAATAATAAAAATTATATTACCTTATACAGAGTGTCTAAAATTTTATTTTAAATAATTACTAGCTTTAAACGGCAATAACTTGTTTAATTTAAATGGAACATCCTGTATATTTTATGAGAATCAGATGCACAATTTAATTATCTATCAAATTGTATTATACCATTTTTTACTTATCTCTTCAAGTTTCCGTAGAAAATGCATTTTCTTTTAATTTAGAACTCATTTATCAATATACCCATGGAATACTGACATTTTAGATTATTTTTAAACAGTACAGATACTAATATTATCGAAATAGTTTGTGTATTTCATTAAAATATAAAAAAACTGTTTAAATATTTGTTAAAGAGGATCAATTAATATATGATACCAGTATTCAAAGTACATTAATTGACTGTTTGCGTTGTTAACAATAATTGCTCCAAATACTAAAAAACTGTATTTTGTATGTGTATTAGAGAGTGTGGTAAAAAGTAACACCTTGAAAATGATATTTAATTTTTTGACAAATGCTTATTTATAACAACAGAGACATTCATTTTCATAACTTATTATTTTATTGATTTCTGATTCAAATCCACATTTATTTAGAATAATTTATTAACGAACATAATTAAGTATGTAATTAATTAGTATTTGGGCGGAAATAATGGTGGTATATTTAATTAATGGTATACTTTTTTTATAAAGAATTAAATAGTTTTCTTTTTGCATACAAATGGGCTAGTAATATTATCATTTTGCTAAAAACGATATATTACATTTTATGCATTTGTTACTTTAAAAACAATCTAAAATGTCAATATTCCATGGGTATATTGATAAATGAGGTCTAAATTATAAGAAAATGCATTTTCTACGAAAACTTGAAGGGATAGGTAAAATGTGGTACAATACAATTTGACAGACAATTAAATTGTGCATCTGATTCTCCTAAAATATACAGGGCGTTCCATTTAAATTAAACAGGATATTGCCGTTTAAAGCTAGAAATAATTTAAAATAAATTTTTAGACACTCTGTATAAGGTAGTATTATTTTTGTTATTGCAACACAATAACTGATCAATAAATAGACTTCAGAAAATATTTAGTATTAAAAACTTTGATACCCTTGGAGAAATGAAGCCTTAAAATTTTGACTGCAATTTCACAAAATTGAAAATATTTCAAAAACGGTAAGGTTTAAGTGTAATAAACCTTAATCAAACTTACCGTTATTTTAATCGCAGAAACTAAAAATGTACTAACATACAGGGTGTTCCATTTTAAAAAATACAACTTTGATATTTTTTATTTATTTGGGACACTCTGTATCTTGTAAATATATTTTTAAATTGTAGCTCTAATAGTCCTTCAGCGAACCAAAACTTACAATTTTTAAAAATCTAATTATTTAGCTACAATACTCCGTGTCGTATGTGGTGAACAACCCTGTAGATTTATGATGTTGTATTTTTTTGGATCTATTATTTTATAACAATATATTTTTTACAATAAGCAATTGTCCCAATATCCCGAATCCATTACCGTTAAATAATACGGTTGAGATAACGAAACATAATGAATTTTTCCAATTAATTCGTAACAAATTATTGCCCCAGGAAACTCGACAGAAACCAATCGATCACCGATCACCCTTTCTTTTTTTATCAAACAAAGTTCATATTTAATAACCGCTACGCCGAACCGTTCCAAATAAAAATATTTACGTTCAATTTTGTTGGGTATTGTGAGCCAGAGCTTTTATATATCCTGTTGGGCGTGGTTGATGGATCGTGCAGGGGATCCGATGTTATTTCAATCGTTATTAGAATTCAATGCAATACTAGAAAAATACAATAACGAAATTAAAATGACGAAGGTGAATTGACCATCTGGTCGAAGACAAATATTGGATGTTTTTTTGGGATATTATAAAAATGTTCCTGTATAACGTTCTCCCTGTTATGATTTTGTCATTTTAATAAGAAATTCAATGAAAATTGAGAAGTGATCAGACAAAACGTGAAAGTAACTTGGTCGATTCTGATTCCCTTTGGTAAAATAAATCCGATGATGTGATCAGTTTTAACCAAAGTTTACTAAACTTCATTTAATAGCTAGCTTAAAGTCGAGCAAATCTTGCAAAATCAAATAAATCCACAAAACGAAATTGCATAGATCCGTTTGGAATCAAGAGGGATACTTTTATCTGCAAATTTTTTTAATGGTATTTCCGATATTTTATACATATTTTCGGCTTTAATTGCTTAAAAGATTGCTGTACTAAAGAACTTAATGGGATATATTTGGTTAGATCTTTCGTTTTAATAGTTTTTTTATTGTGATGTTACAAATAAATAATAAAATAATAAATAAATTATAAATTAGATTATACAATATTGCATAAACGTAAAATATTTGCTCTTATATACAGGGTGGTCCGAACTGTATTCCGGAAACTTCGTTATTTCAACTGCAACACCCTGTATTTTTTTAAAATAAATTGAAGCAGATTCGAATGCTCTTTCAAACTATATTAAGGGTTTCCTATACCTATCTAGCTCAGATTTTCAATAAAAAGCGATTTTTAAATAAAATTGCAATCAAGATGGCTGGTGTGTCGCCATGGCAATTTTCTAGTGACAGTTAGTAACTATTTTCAAAGTCGACATTAGTTTATGGACATTAATTATTTATAGTTTATAACAGTTTACTTAAATTTACCTACAATAGTTTAATAAGTAAGTATTCATTATTTTATCAACAAAAATAAATCAGTATATCTGCTGGCAGAACGAATAGATACATGTGTTACTAGTGATTTTATTTTGTGAGGAAAATTACTTCTTGGCCTCAAGGGCTTATGCTCAAAGATATCCAAATAGGCCAATATCTAATAGATATCCTGATCCAAATATCCAATAGATATCCTGATAGGCAAAGATATCCTGATAAGCGAATTTGAAAAACTACTTGTCCTATTTCGCAGAGCTGGTAGTTTGGTTTATAAAAAACCTATTAGGCAAAAACCTGTCGTTAGAACTGAAGAAAATGAATTTGCCGTGATTGACTCTTTTATAGAAAATCCATGAATCATCGTAAAATAAATCAAAGAACTACTTTGTTTTTCTTGATAAAATAATAAATACATATTTAATAAATATTATTTATTAAACAATTGTAGGTAAATTAAATAAAAGTAAACTGGTATAAAATTTAAATAAGCCCATAAACTAATTTCGATCTTGAAAATAGTTACTAACTGACACTAGAAAATTGCCATGACGACACTAGCCCTGTTGGTTGCCATTTTATTGAAAAATTGTTCCTTATTCAAAACCTGAGCTAGATAGGTATAGAAAACCCTAATATAGTTTGAAAGAGCATTTGAATCTGCTTCGATTTATTTAAAAAATACAGGGTGTTGCATTTTACAAGCACGTTTTTATGTAAAATAAATTCTTAAAATAGATCATCAATTTTTGATACCCCTGTATAAATTTAAGGAAGCAATAACATTTTTCTGTAAAGTTTATTTCTCTACCTTTAAACTCAACATAAAATTAATTCTGAAAAGTAATGTAGAGGGTGTTAATAATCTATTCTATTGTAGCTTGCAAATTTAAATATCTTTAAATATCTCAAAAACCAATGATTTTAAACATATTTAACCCTTATAATAAATGTCTTTTTTTGGTCCCAAAAATCAAAAAATTAAGTTCCGTAAGAAAAAATATAACTTTGGTTTGGATCTTAACATTGCCTCCCAACATATTCCCATAAAATATTTTGTTTCTACATCTTTCCGATTTCGTATAATCAACCGAGACGAATGAGGTGCGCCACCCTGTATACAGGGTTGTTCACCACATACGACACGGAATATTGTAGCTAAACGATTAGATTTTTACAAATTGTAAGTTTTGGGTTCGTTGAAGGTGTATTAGAGCTACAATTTAAAAATATTTTTACAAGATACAGAGTGTCCCAAATAAGTAAAAAATATTATAGTTGTATTTTTTTAAATGGAACACCTTGTATATTATTCTATTTTTAGATTCTACGGTTGAAATAAAGGTAAATTTGATTATGGTTTATCACACTTAAACCTTACCGTTTTTGAAATATTTTCAATATGAAATCGCAGTAAAAAAATTAAGGCTTTATTTCTCCAAGGGTATCAAAGTTTTTAATACTAAATATTTACTGAAGATTATTTATTGATCAGATATTGTGTTGCAATAATAAAAATTTTACTACCTTATACAGAGTGTCCAAAAATTTATATTAAATAATTACTAGCTTTAAACGGCAATAACTTGTTTAATTTAAATGGAACACCCTATATATTTTACGTGAATCAGATGTACAATGTAATTGTCTATGAAATTGTATTATACCATTTTTCGCCCATCTCTTGAAGTTTTCGTAGAAAAAGCATTTTCTTATAATTTTGACCTCATTTATCACTATACCTATGGAATATTGACATTCTAATCTTCAGTAAATATTTAGTATTAAAAACTTTGATACCCTGGGAGAAATAAAGCCTTAAAATTTTTACTATAATTTCATAAAATTGAAAGTATTTCAAAAACGGTAAGGTTTAAGTGTGATAAACCTTAATCAAATTTACCTTTATTTCAATCGTAGAATCCAAAAATAGAATAATATACAGGGTGTTCCATTTAAAAAAATACAACTATAATATTTTTTACTTATTTGGGACACTCTGTATCTTGTAAAAATATTTTTAAATTGTAGCTCTAATAGACCTTCAACGAACCCAAAACTTACAATTTGTAAAAATCTAATCGTTTAGCTACAATACTCCGTGTCGTATGTGGTGAACAACCCTGTATATTTTATTTATTTACTAATATCTCTGAAACTGTCGAAATATATTTACTCATATCTTAGGGTCATGTAGAGTGATCTGAAAGGAAACCAAAAATGCAATAACATACAGGGTGTTTCATTAAAAAAAAATCATCCCGATCCACTCACGCTTTTTTGAGCCACTATAAAAGTTAAAATATTTTCCTGAAATACATCCTCGTACATACCTACTTGTACTTTGTACTTGTTTATTGTCTTTATTATGAATATTTTCCCTGTGATTTAAAAAAAGCTGCCTGTGGCTCATAGAATTGACTTTTGACTTAAATAATTGCAAAAATTGCATTTCTTTCAATTCTGCGTCATCAACAAATTACACTCCTCTATACAATCTAACCAATCTACTTCGTATAAAAGCTATATCTTGCTCCAGCTGTTCCTCTTGAAATAGAACCTAATTTACTTTTTTCTGTGCGTCAGTAATTCGATCTAGTTACGCCCGAACTACTTTCTATGATTTTCGGTTTAATCGTCACAGCGATTTTGTTATCTTCGCCTGCTACATTGTCAAAAAGCAAAAGGCGTTTCTTATTAGAAGCTTACGCATCGGCTGGGTAACCGAAATTATTTCACTGTGCCGTGGAACGAACTATGTTGTTTAACTCCGTAGACCTTGAATTTCACGATTAGGATTAGGCAAAATCGGATTTAGCACGGTTGTAGGCATTGTTTTTTTTTTAATAAAGTAACTTTCGATGTAATTGAATTTGTTTTCAATTGATTAATGAGGTTTTGTTATTGTATCTAGATCAAATATGATTTTATTGCGTTAGTTAATGATATTGCAAGCAAATATTGCTCAGTGTTTGATCTGATTTCTAGTTATTGTCATATTTTAATTTTGAAAAAAAAACTTTTGCAATATTACTACGTATAATTAATTATAATACAGGGTGCTACAAATTCGAGGTACGAGCATTGGTATCTCGGAAACCGTAAGAGATACGAAGATGGTTAAATTGGGGTAAAGTTGCGCTTTAGGATGTTCACCAAGATGCCATCAAAAAAGTTTTAAAAATTTCAAGGATTGTTGAGTTTTTTGGAAAAAACGGATTTTTTTGAAAATCAATTTCATTCCATTAAATTTCTATATAGATAATGTCCTCATCATCTTCATTTTCAGCTTATTCAACCATTTCCAATTATGGTGTAGCTTCCATCACGTATTTATCTAAATGGTCTGTATAGTTGGGCCCATTGTTGTTTATTGTTGGCTATACTTACCCAATTTATTCCTGCTAATTTCCTAATATCATGGTCCCATTTTGGGTTTGGTCTTCTTCTAGGTCTCTTAATTCCTCGTAGGTACCATGCTGTACCATGCTTTGAGGATGAAATCGTCTTGTCACGTGTCCTGCCAATTGCCACTTTAGGGATTTGATTCTGTAGATGTCATCTGTTACCTGGGTCTTTTGTCGTATCCACTCTATTCTTTTACAATGTTTTTTGGATATTCCTAGCATATTTCGTTACATTGAGCGTTGTGCTACCTGCCGTTTTCTTATAATGTCCATCTTAAGTGTCCAGGTTTCGCTGCAAATGTATGACTGGTAGTACACATTGGTCGAATGTTTTCTTCTTTAGATAAAGTAGCATTCTAGATTTGAATATGATTGAGTTTCTTCCATCAGTACTCCATGCTAAATGAATTCTTCTGCTGATTTTTGGTAGTAGAGATCCCGAGCTGTGTATTAGTTGTCCCAAATATATATTATATTATTGTACTATGCATAAAAGAAGATGCATGAAAAACTAACACGCTTAGATTAAGATTCAAATTTTAAAGTCTTCTTCTTTTTCCTTCTTCGTACTAGGCGAATCTCCCGTTTGGTTTTGTCGTCTCTACCGGTTAGACTGACAAGTTGTTGCTCCATCGTTTTCGTGGACGTCCTAAGCTTCTGCGACCTAGCGGTAATTTGTCGCGTACAACTCTCGCTATCCTTCTGTTGTCCATTCTGCTGATATGCTCGTTCCATTCTTTCTTTCTGCTGAGTACCGCTCATTTACATTTTCCACCTTGCATGCTCTTATGTTTTCATTTCTCTCCCTATCCAGAATTATTGGTCGTACCGTTTGCCTTGTAAATTATTGCTTTAGTTTCCACCTCAATGCTTTTATTTCGCCATATTGTGTCATTCAGGCATCCTGCTATTCTGGTTGCCTTCGTTGTCCGTTCTCGCACCTCCGCCTCTACATCACCATATCCTGAGATTTCTATGCCCTAGATACTTTAACGAAAATCATTTACAAAATTTAAAGTGTTATAGATATACAGGGTGGCCCATCGAAAACGTTCCGCAAGGCATAACGGCCAGGGTAATTTTTTTTTCAGAAAATCCAAAAACACGTCAATTTTGTTTGTGAGGGGGACAACATTTGCCCCAAAAATTATTGCAAAATCTTCAACCCTCTAAGCGGGGGCGTCATCACCCAACTTTTTTCAAATGGGAAGGGGGGTCAAGTGGTACCGCAATGAAAAGGGCTTTCTATTCTCTATACTTTCCCGCTTCGTTTTTGAAAATCGGTCGAGTCATTGAGAAAATATGAACGATTGAAATTAGAAAAGTTTATTGAAACATTTACCAGAGTAAATGATAAGGATAAATTCTTCGACCAGTTTGCTGTTTTTTCTTATTATTTCTAAATGTTTACGCATTTTTTCACTTGCCAGAAGGTTGAACAATCAGGTGTGGTAGTTGCTAGATAGCTGTTCTGTGACTTATGCGTTGAAGTTCTTCTCAATATCGTTAAACTTTTTAACAATTATGGTGTACTCACTTGCAGAAAAAGTGGAAATAATCGAACTTTATTTTAAAAATAATAAATGTGGCAATCGGGTTGCGCAGATATTCAATGAACGCCATCCTGACAAAAACCTTTATGGCAAAATTGTTCGCAAGTTAGCAAAATTTTGCGAAATGAATAAAAAGAGACTTTATGAATAAAAAGAGACTTTATGAATAAAAAGAGACAGAGGGAAAATGCTGTAGTAAATGAAGCTATGGAGGTATTGGCCCAATACATACGGCCCAATACATACGTATTGAGCCAAGTTGTCATGGATAGTACGCTGAGTACAAGAAAATTAGCCAATGAGACCGGCCTGAATCGTACAAGTGTCCACAGGATATTAAAAAAACCCGTTCTACAAAAAAAGTTCCACCCGTACAAAATTCAGTTGGTACAAGAACTCAACGAAGACGATTTTGATCGTCGCTTGCAATTTTGTGAAACTATGAGTGAACGAGTGGCGAATAATTTCCTATGTAATGTGTGTTTTTCCGGATGAGTGTACTTTCTTTTTGAACGGTGTCGTTAATCGGTACAACTGTCGGTACTGGGCTGAGGACAACCCCAGTGTTTTTCACGAGGCCTAATCACCAAACCAAACCAAAACCCTCAGAAATTGAACGAGTTGGCTGGTATTTTTGGAAATTCTATTATGGGTCAGTTTAACGATATTGAGAAGGACTTCAACGCACGAGTCACAGAACAGCTATCTAACAACTACCGCACCTGATCGTTCAACCTTATTGCAAGTGAAAAAATGCGTAAACATCTAGAAATATTAAGAAAAAACCTCAAATTGGCCGAAGGAATTTATCCTTATCATTTACTCTGATAAATGTTTAAATAAACTTTTCAAATTTCAAACCTTCATATTTTCTCAATGACTTGACCGATTTTCAAAAACGAGGCGGGGAAATATAGAGAATAGAAAGCTCTTTTCATTGCGGTGCCACTTGACACCCCTTCCCATTTAAAAAAAGTTGGGGGATGACACCCCCGCTTAGAGGGTTGAAGATTTTGCAATCATTTTTGGGGCAAAAGTTGCCCCCCTCACAAACAAAGTTGACGTGTTTTTGGATTTTTTGAAAAAAAAATACCCTGGCCGTTATACCTTGCGGAACGTTTTCGATGGGCCACCCTGTAGTATGGTTATGCAGTGTTTTATTTTGCTGTTATAACGTAAAAGTTTAAGGTTTTACCTATGACCACGGTTACACCAATCTTATAGATTTCACTGTAAAGCAGGCTAAATTGACATATACATCTACCCGTGCGTCTAAATAGCTAATGGGGGCAACGCAACGGTCCAGCTACGTCGAATCACCAGTGCCCAATAGATCACTGAAGTTAAGCGACGTTAGCCGATGCTACTGTATCAGTTCTAAGGAGAGACCAAGTTAAAGAGGTGGAGAAAATGGAGACGATCCTCCAGCCTCCACGTCACGAGTACCTCAGCCGGAGACAAGATCGTCGACTGTGAAGGGCACAGAGCGGAGAGCTAAACCCCAATAGTGGAAAGGTGTATACCCTCGTAGGAGGTAGATGTCCACTCCTCGGAGGAAGCACTGTTGTCAGAGGAGGATGGGAAATACCTTACTGTCCCTCCTACAACAGGAAAATCCCCATGTATGATGAGTTATAAACTGTATGATGAGTTATAACTCATTAAGGGGGGAAACAATAGATCTTCATTCATTCTACATTCTGCTACATGTTCATCATCATCATCATCATCATCATCATCAACCAGCCACTAAAGTCCACTGCTGGACGTAGGCCTCCCTCGTTTGCTTTCATAACTCCCTATCTTGAACTATTTGCATCCAGTTACTGTGGATACGCCTTAAGTTGTCATGCCATCTGGTTGGAGGACGGCCTCTGCTCCTGAATGCATCATATCTTGGTCTCCATTCTATTATTTTCTTCGTCCATCGGCCATCGTTTAGCCTTGCAATGTGCCCTGCCCAATTCCATTTCATAGTAGTTATTTTCTCTATGGCTTCCATTACTTTTGTTCTGTCTCCCCCCGTACTACGATGGTCGATACTTTATCTCTAAGAGATACATAGCCCCAACATTGATCTTTCCATTGCTCTTTGCGTTATTCTGATTTTGCTTAATGTTTTCCTGGTTAATGTTAGGGTCTCCGCACCATATGTTACAACATGTAGTACGTATTGATGGAATACCTTACTCTTCAAACATATCGGAAGGGCCCCTTTGAAAATGCATTTCAATCGTTCAGGCGGCCCAAGTCAGTCCTATTCGTCTGTTGAGTCCGCAAGTTTGGTTATCGCGGCTTACACGTATTTCGTGTCCTTAAGTACTTGTAAGCAGTTGTTTCTTCTATTTGATATTGGTTAATGTATTATATTCCACCGCCAATCGCTAGGTTTGTCATCACTTGGGTTTTTGAGATGTTGATTTTTAATCCCATCGGTTCAGAGGTTGCGTTCAATTTTTGTAACATTTCTTGGGATTTATTTAGGCAATCGGATATCAAGACAATGTCATCAGTAAATTCGCAGGTGATTCAAGTTTTCGCTATTTCTATTTATACCAAATTCGTTCAATTCTATCTTTTTACACATGTATTGGAGCAAATTATTAAATAATTTTGGAGAGATGGTGTCGCCTCGGCGAACATCTTTTTCTATGTGGAAGTTTTTAATATCTTTATATGATTGTGTTTGCTACACGATGAAATATAGAAAAGAAAAAATATGGACCTATATAGCGTATTGATCTATAATATTAAAAATTATATAACATAAAATAATTGCGTGTAAATATAACCATAGTCTAATAAACATATAATAAGAAACCGGTGCGTACCGAGAAAAAATGTACGACAGAAAGCAAGTTTAGTTATTATTATCGACCCGCAAAAACAACGAATTCTATTTAAAATGAGCCTTCTGGCTAAAAACCGCAAGCGTTCTTTTGTAGGTCAATACCGGCTGTGGTGTCGGTTCACGCTAAAAGTAAACGTTACGTAAAAAGCGTAAACTTGGTACTAAACTCGATAGGTAAAAACTCCAACCTAATTTTCCGCTAATATTGTTACAAATAATTATGGTAGTGTTGCTTGCTTCGCTCGAACGAAAAGGATTTCCTTAAAATTGTGGTTGGAACGGGCAATTTAAAAAAGTTTTTCGTTTTTCCCTCCAGCTGCTTGGACCGTATAATTTTTGAAAAGTAATTATCGGTTTTGAAAGGTCGATATTTTAATAACAGGCTTAGAAAATGATTACATTGTCTACGTGTATAATTATTATATTTTTTCCATAGCAAATGTTAAAATTGCCTCATATCTATCAAAAATAATAGATAAAATAGTACTTTAACCCCAAGGATATGTTAAAAACTTTATTTCTTCTCGCACGTTTTTTAATTGCTTCCATTTTTGAAAATTTTTCTATTCCTTTTCATAAGTTATTCGGGATTTAAATGGAAGTAGTTTGGATGTGGGCTCTATCTGTTGGTAATTTACTTATTTCGTTTTGAGCCATTTCTGGCTCCAATTCAATCAGCAATCGACACGAAAGAGAATTAAAAAATATTGACTCAAAACTGAGAACTAAAGAGACAGCTTTATTTATTTGTCAAATTACATACGCCAACCCAGCACAATATTTTTTCCACTCGTAATAAATTGTATTTACAATTATTAGAGCCAGAAAATAAAAAAAAGTCAGGAAAGTTCTGTTTTTGCCAAATGTCTTCGAAAGTAATCCAAAATAATCCGGAATAAATAAATGAAATGCATTTAAAAAATGTTTGTAGATGTATACCCTGTATTTTTATATTTTATTTCCTGTCGCTGAATAAATATACGGTGTCTCTTTTAAAAAATGGGCACCATCCTGCTTATCTCAATTTGTCGAATGTATGCGTTACGTGTCTCCGCGTTATTTACTTCCTCTGGGGACGTGCAACAATTTTTACCGACCGGCTCCCAAGCGCAAACAAATCATACTTGTCAAACTCTTTCGGTTGAGCGATCTTTGAAGCGGTCCAACCTGCATATTGACTCACCCATCTTCTGTCTATTTTCGTTGCGCCCTCTGCATGTGGAAATACCTGAGCCGTAACTACTCGTCAAAGCTGCTATTCTTCTACGTGACCGCACTCGAAACGTGTCAATTTGGACAAAGGGCCGCTTTTTGGAGGGTCACGATGCCTCGTTAAAGATGGTCTGTTATTATTTTTTCAATTTGAGCGTTTAGGTACGTGGGGAAAGAAATATGAAATAATAACATCGTTCAGTTTCGGACGGCATCATGTATTATTAAGTTTGTTACGAGTCATAATAAAATTTTAACATTATTTTTACGTCCAAAATTCCGATTCATCATTGGAATATGGGAAACTTAAGGAGATACGAGGTCGAATAAACAGAGGTAAAGTTGCGCAATTTGGTGTTGATCAAAATGCCATCTTAAAAGTTTAAAAATTTCCAATACTTAAGGAAGATTATTGGAAATTACCCAATATTCGCGGTTTGAAAGTTAAAATAAAAGTATGTTAAGTTACGTCTCCTTTTTGGTGCTAAAGCTGATTTGGGCGGGGCCTACTTTGTTTACGCCGAATCCGAACCACGGTCCTCGGCCATATCATGGGCAATGTCCTACCGACTTGGAGAATGCACCTAACCAAATCGACTCTTAGGGTATACACACACAGAAAGCAGGTTAATCATCGCCTATTACCTGTGCTGAAATCGATTACCTACAAATAATCTCCATAAAACACAATGAACGGCTGTTTCGGCCAGTTTAAGAGCAACTTTCCCACTACAAAGATATCTGATGCATCTTCAGAATTTTTTTTAATGGAAAATAGATTTGTAAGAATACCTCGCACGATGCAAGGTATACATCCATTGAATTGGAAACGAAAAGTTTATGGTGAATATCAGCATTTCTTTCAATCGCAACTACAAGAACTTTTTTTTTCAGTATATAAGAATGATCTTTCAAACATTCCACTATATCTTGGGAAAAATTAAAATACGATTAGCGAAAACTGCGTTTCTTTAGAAAATGAATCATCCATTGAATTGGAAACGAAAAGTTTATGGTGAATATCACCATTTCTTTCAATCGCAACTACAAGAACTTTTTTTCAGAATATAAGAATGATCTTTAAGACATTCAGCTATATCTTGGGAAAAATTAAAATGCGATTAGCAAAAACTGCGTTTCTTTAGAAAATGACTGAAGTCTACTAATTTCAATATCCATTATCAATGCGAAGTAGAATGTAGAATGTTTAGGAGGGGAGTTAATCACCGCGAACTTACAGATCTATTGTGTGTTCCCCTTTCTTAAGTTATAACGAGTTATAACTCATCATACAGTCTCAGGGTTTTAACATCTGAGACAGCTCCACAAAGGCCAGCTCGCCATCCCCGACATCAGCCGTAAAAAAGGCACAAACGGTTGTCATCTCGGCGCACTCAGTGATAGGGTGTTCTGGTGTTTCCCCATTTTCCCCACAGAATCTGCATTCGCCGTTGTTTCTCAGCTTCAGCTTACTGAGGTGTTCGTTGAGGAGACAGTGTCCTGTTAGAAACCCCGTGACCAGGGACGCGCCGTCCATATGGGCAAGGTCGTGCGGCGCACGACGCGACGGCGCCAAAGCCCCGGAGGCGCCTGCGGTCACTGACTTTAAAAAATAATACACCATTTTTTGGAACTTATCAACAAATTAACATAAAATTTAAGTAATACTTTTATCTATGAACGCCAGTGGTGAAAATATATTATCCACCAATGTCGAGCGCTGCGCCGCTGGTCATTGGAAATTTTGGCTTAATATTATAATATTGGAGAAAGGCGCCTACCCTTATTTCGCACGACGGCGCCGAAAATACTTGACGAGTCCCTGTCCGTGATAATCCGAAGATTGTTTTTACTTAAATCAAGGAAAACCTTTGATTTTTCTCGGTCGTAAGTTTTCGAGTGTCTTAGACCGTTGGCGGACACCCATTCCAGGTTACGGATGGAGTCTTCCAGATTGTTCAATTCTGCTTTCAGTTGGTTCCCGCTTGGAAAACAGAAAGGTTCTGGTCCAGTTAGTGGAGTGTTCGTTCCTCCCTTAGTGAGTAGGCACCCAGAGTAGAGGAGAACCATTTAATAGAATCGGTTTCAAGAATATGACTTGTCTCTCGGTAGAACCACCGCCCACTTTCTATTAGTTGTTCTACTCCCTCAGTTTCAAGAATAACTACCCTGGATTTAGGGTTAATTTCTTCAATGTGAAATATTTTTTTCCGTGTACAGGACTTGCACAGCGTGGGCTCCTTGTCCTTAGTTGCCGCGCCTAACTAAACATGCGTGCGAGTTTGGCTCTTTAAATATGCAAATTAGTAATTTCTTGCGGCAAAACGGTTTATAGCCTCGTATTGGTATTATAATCAGCTGACAAACTGCAAATTCACTCTGTGGAATTGAATTATTGATTCGGTATCGCGTTGACATACCGAAATCGGATTTCGTGCTCGGGTGCGAATATTATTAAGTTGGTTAGTTCAGCGGCAAAGAAAATTTAATGAAATTCAGTTTTTTAATGAAATTTCTAGAATTTTGCACGTTCATATTGGGCCAATTTCAGCTTTTGTTATATACATTACTAACGTCTACAGATGCTTGAGCAATATATTTATTTATACCAGATTGGATTAAAAAAAAAA
This sequence comes from Sitophilus oryzae, assembly GCF_002938485.1. NCBI lineage: Eukaryota > Metazoa > Arthropoda > Insecta > Coleoptera > Curculionidae > Sitophilus > Sitophilus oryzae. Next base: position 562,811 of record NW_022146697.1, read on the forward strand.
CTTTTATTTTTCGTTTAGAAGCTTTTGGTTCTTTTATTATAATTTAAATAAAATATACATGGTGCCCTCATCAATGCTGTGTTGAGTGGCCTTCAATATCAAAATTGGACAGTTGGGAACAGCAACTAAGATGTGATAACCATCGAATTCGGGTTCTCAGAACTTCAGGAAGACGAGAGAGACTCCAGGCTGCCAAAACTGTACCAAGATATAACGGAGGGACTGTAATGTTCTGGGGAGGGTAATACGCTGGGAGCAAAAACTCGATTGTTACCAGTTCAACAAACTTTAACGGGTCGGAGATATGTTAATTTAGTACTAGAACCAATCGTTAGGCTTTGGATAGCTGCAATTGAGGATAATTTTAACTTCCTAACCTAACCATAATGCCCCTCCCCATACCAGCAGAGTGGCTAGAAAATATCTTGAAACGGAAGGTGTTAGTTTTGGTCTTGCCTGCATGTTCACCAGATCTAAACCAAATAAAACTAACACTTGTGGAACCAGCTCAAAAGAAGGGCTAGAATTCGTCAGCATCAGCAGAATGAGAACACATACCCAAAGACAACGTTGATGATTTAATAAGAGGTATGCCAGTGCAGATCGAAGCTTGGATAAGGGCTAGAGGTGGCAACACGGATTATTAAAATTATTCATTTTCTTTTTGTTTTTGCTTTTTGACCATTAAAAATTTAAATATCATTTCGTTTCAGAAACCAAAAAAATACCATAGTTCTTATTTTGGAAACTGACTAATTTATTTATTTGGTTTATTTTTCATTAAAAGTTTTTGGTAAAGTATGAACTGAGTTTTATTCATAAATATAAAATGTTCATACGTCTCAAAAATTATGAAAAATAATAGATGATTCCATATAAGTTTGGTTGTGTATATGTCTTTGTTTAATGAATTATAGGTATTGTTTTTGTCTGAACATATTGTTTTTGCCCTATCGTAAAAACTTTTAATAGCACCTTTTATTAGAAAACGACCGCTTTACCGACCGATTAATGAATAAGACCGCTAAAATGATTTTGTAATTTTCAATGATGTTACCAAAAGAGTACCTTTGAATGATTGCTGAATTTGTACCAGTACGATCTAGGAAAGCAGCAGATTTAATAGAGAAATCTTACAGTAGAACTGTAAGTATAGCAAATACTACAAATGGATTTTAGAAGTGAGGCATTTTGTCAGCATCAGACAGAAATGTTTACACATCAGATGCTGATTTGAGGTTGTGGATAACCCACAATCTGAACAGAGAGGTCAGAGCAAGTAAAAATAATGATTGGTTAAAATGGCATGATAATTATGATATTTTTTATTAACAAATTAAATCCTGATGTGATTTTATTAAGACACTCTAAAATTATGGTCAAGTATGAATATTCAGATGGCAGGTGGTAGGTGTGATATAGGAAGCCGATATAGGTGCCATTTATAAGGCTTTTGATAGATTGATATTACTGTTGAAATAATGCTAATAAAAATCGGAAAGGGCGAGTAAGGAAAATATAATATTTTTTTTTTGTTTATATAGCATAATATATGAATGGTGTTAATATCAATTTAATATTCAAACAACATAAACAAAAGAAGCTAAACTAACCTTAGATGCCGGGACACTTGTGTAATGCTCTCACTCTATGATCACGCAATTTGCAATCTATAAAAATAAAATATACTTGAGCATCACTGGAAAACGCACATAATCACATCACCATAATCGAGTATATAAAATAGTTAAATATTTTTGTTGTTCCGTAGCTAAGCGACCCCCACACGTCTGTCCCACACACAAAAGGGATGACCACAAAGCGACATAGCATAATGTTGTTGTTCCGCAGCTAAGCAACAAGGCGTCTGACCCACACACAAAAGGGATGGCCACAAAGGCGTCTGTCCCACGCTCAAAAGGGATGGCCACAAAGGCGTCTGTCCCACGCTCAAAAGGGATGGCCACAAAGGCGTCTGTCCCACACACAAAAATAATACTAAAATACCCTTCTCTATCTACTACTAAAGCTCAGTGATAACTGTTAACTAAATAATATTAAACAACTCTCATACAAATCCCATGTAATGCCCGTGAGTGAACAAAATACACTCACATAACACTAAAACACTCTTTGATAAACATCTATCTTTTAACTAAACTATATTAAATTGCCCTTTGATAAATATGTGTCTACTATAAAGCACACACACACAAAAGTAATACTAAAATACCCTTCTCTATCTACTACTAAAGCTCAATAACTGTTAACTAAATAATATTAAACTACTCTCATACAAATCCCAGTAATGCCCGTGAGTGAACAAAATACACTCACCTGTATAATACTTCATTCCTTCTATTCAGTCCCAGAAATATTTTCCACACAATTATAATCTGAATTTAATATTTTTGATAAATGGCGACGTCAGTCTAAATAATCATCAACAATGCAAACCGCATCGTCTAGGAAACGACATATTTATACATGCGGTCAAGAAAAGTCAATTAGAGATTCAAATAAAATATTATTTCTTAAAATAACACAATTTAATATAAACAATTTTTTAACGGAAAACAAGACTCTTACATATATAAAATATGACAGAGATCAAACTAAATATGCGCAATAATCACAATCACAAAGTCCGAAAAAGAACCGGTACGGTCTAGGCACAAGGCTACTCTCCCTTATTTCTCTTAAAATTATTATAATACATTATTCTTGCATTTTGTAACCAAGGGGGCGTGTAGGTATATTACCTAAAATAATTTATTTAATTTTATGGCTTGGCTCGTTTAATTTTCCACATATAACCGGAAGCTGACGTTTGTCGCTCGGTGTTTCGCCGTGTTAACTCTACATTTTATTGTGTTTTTGTTGCTAGTTCGGTACGGGGAGTTCCAGGTGCATGAACACATTGCATTCTGGCGCAGAGTGGAACATAAAGTTTACTTTGTCGTTTTATTTGTGTTTGATACGACCGGCATGGGAAAACTAAATGGTAAAAGGTTACGGAATGAAAGAATAAACATAATGAAAGAGACCCCATTAATGCTATGCAGGCTCCATTCTTTTATACTGTTATTTCAGAAAGCATTTTTGGGCATAAAAAATTACGGAAAATATGAGTAAAGTATCACATACAGTAATGTCCGCCTATAACGAACCTGCTTATTGCGAACCAAATCGTGTGTTAATTTTTTCACAAATAACGAACCCTTTTATAACAAACTTTCGGATAAAACGAACCTTAAATTTTGATATGATCGTATATAAGATTTTTTTTATAACGAACCTAAAACGGTATTTTACCGCTGATGCCACCAAATACCAGTTCCAAACTACAACCTATGGATCTGGGTGTCATCCATAGCTGAAAGAGCCATTATCGTCGACTTCGTGTTTCGAAAATGGTACATTTTATTGATAGTGGGGGTGAAAATTTTTCTATCAACCTCTTGGATGGAATAAACTTCATTTATATGGCATGGCAGAGGATATCAAAACAAACAATTTTTAATTGTTTTCAACACAGTGGTTTCCTAAAAGTAGAAAATGATTTGGATTCAGACGATGACTTGACAGTGCCCAATGGCTGAAAAAAGTTGGATAAGATGATAAAAATATTATAGTACAATTTTCCTTGTTCTGAAAATGAGTTTAATGAATTTGTCCATATTGATGGTAATCTTGTAAGTGTCGAATACTTGGGTGATTATGCCATTGTCGCTTCTGTGTCTTCTTCAGTTTATATTGATGATGATGAGGAGGCGGAAGATGAAGAAACCGTGAGTACAGAATTGAGCCCAATTCCGACCACATCAGAGGCACTTCAATGTATTAATAACGTTCGTCATTTCCTTCAGTCACGCAATACTCCGCAAAGTGTTCTTAATCAATTAGCTGAAGTAGAATAATTACATATCAATGATATTCATTTCACAAAAATAAAACAAACTAAAATATTTTTTTTTAAATTAGACTCTTAAGAACAGTTGTTAATGTATCTACCATATTACAAAATATATTTTATGTTCCATATCTATGTATTAATAAAATAAAAATTGAAATAGTGAGGGGAATATATAAAAACAGAAGGAAAAAATTAATCGGCAAACCCTCAACAAACTCGTAACCGTATACACCAATGTACACGGTTGTAGACATAGTCTTAGGCTCCCGTTTGCTCCTTTTGTTTTCATTCTCTTTTTTTTTTCATCAACCCGGTTACAGACGGTACCTCGTGCATCGTTTGCTTCTTGGTTTATATAGTTTGGGATCGTTGTCATCGCTTGCTGATGCCTTACCGTACTGATGATGCTGGAAGGCAGTTACACTAGTGTACACTGATGTAGGTGTGGTTGTTGTGTGTGAGTGTGAATGTCTACAACAGTGTACATTGGTGTATACGGTTACGAGTTTGTTGAGGGCTTGCCGATTAATTTTTTCCTTCTGTTTTTTTTCCTTCTGTATTAATAAAAATACATCTTTTTCGCTAGCTACTGTAATTTGGGAGTTACGATTTTTTTTAAATTTTAACCTCCTCCCATACCTTCTTACCAACCCCCCACGCCCACCAAAAACTAATGGCCAGATTGTCAGGTGCCACAGTATTTTTGTGCCAAATTTGGTTAAAATCGGTTTAGCGGTTTTTGAGTTATCGTGTTACAGACGGACAGACAGACAGACACCGTGAAAATTTTGTATTTAGGTCATTTATGATCCAAATAACTCAATTTGAGTGAAATTAAAAAAAAAATTTTGCCGATCTTAATAGCCTACCATACTTCTTGGTATGGTCGGCTAAAAACATGGATATTACTACAAAATTGTATTTATGGTTTATATTGTTTGTTTTATTGACGATAGTCCCAAAAGTTTACAAAAATTAAGCTGTTACAAATCTTTTCATTACTATTATATAAATTTAAACCGAACTAGCAAAAAGAATAATCTAATAACTTTATTTAAGGAAAATTAATCTCATTAGAAAACAAAGTTCGAGAACTCAACTAAAAAGAACCAGTATTAATAACTAGTGTAATTTAATGTTCTCTTCAGTAGTTAATTCTGACTTACCGCTATTACAAGTCATTAAATAAATACGTCCGTTTAACCGTGCACCAGCCTCACAGACTTAAATTGTAATAGAACCTATTTTTTACCGCATTAATTACATGAATTATTTTGATGACGTGAGATTATAAGCTAGTTATTATTTTTAACAAGATTAGAAATTCAGTTCGGCAATTTATTTCTAAATAATCACATAATTAAGCACTTCCTTTGTTGTTTAATGCCGGATATGTGTTAAAATTAGTTTAGTAATATCACACATATATCTTGTTATGGTAATTCGATGGCTGTATTAATATGTATGTAACAGATTCAGGGGAATGTGGATTATTGGAAGGGATTAAAATAGATTTACACGAAGTTGTGGAGTTGGTTGTGAGTGCGTTACTTTGGAGTAATGACATTGATTTTTTATTGTTTTTTTATTTTTTACTAGATGGCCCGGTTAACTATGAGTTTTTAGCCGACCATACCAACAGGTATGGTATACTATTAAGATCGGCAAAACGAGTTTTTTAATTTCACTCAAAATGAGTTATTTGGGTCATAAATGACCTAAATACAAAATATTTTCATGGTTAATTTTCAGATTTCATTCAGATTATCGTCTGTAACACGATAACTCAAAAACCGCTAAACCGATTTTAACCAAAACAAAAATACTGTGGCACCCGAGAATATGGCCATTAGTTTCTGGTGGGGATGGGGGGCTTGGTAAGGGGGTATGGGAGGGGGTTGAAAATTTAAAAAATCATAACTCCAAAATTACAGTAGCTAGCGAAACGCGGTTTTCAATTTAAGATTAGGAATAATATTTGCAACAAAATTTGTAATAACATCAAAATCAAAGTCGCAGTTTTTGAGATAAAAAAATTGGAAAAATTCCTTTACTTTGAAACTAAAAAACTGCCTACCAACTTTTTATTAACATATTTTAGTATGGGCGGCTATACGTGCCTACTGGCGCCAATTTTTTTTCTCAGTCTTGTGATACGGATGACTGATTTATCGAATGATCTGTAATCGAATGAGTCCAATCGATATGAGAGTTGTTGTCATTTGTTCTCTACATTTTTGTTTACATTTCAATTCAAGTATTTCCTATACCTATATGTATTTCAATAGCTTTCAAGATTTGAATATGCTATTTTTTGTCGCATATGTAATGTTTAGTTTGTACTGATTTTCAGTGGACAGCAATTATTATAAAATACCTATAGTCTGTCCAAGTGAGAGACTGTCTGCCTGATATATGTGTCTGTCATTTTAATTTCAAAGTAGTTTATTTTATTTTGCAAAGAGATAAGTTGGTACAATTGGAACGCGCAGCAGGAAATTAATATATTAAAAATTTGACTGACCAGTGATTACTTCAAAATATTGTGAAAAAATCTGTATAAAACTGAAAAAATGTAATCGAGTTATTTTATTTAAAAAAAACGGTATGTATTAATACAAAACAAACAAGAACAAAACACCACATACCAAAAAAATATAGAAGAGAACTATTTCTTATTTTCAAGCTTCAAGAAACTTCCCGCATTTATTATTATATCTATCAATATAACTTATGTATAAATACAAATTTGTAATATTCCACAGGAATCAATAAAAAAGCATAAATAAAACAAATTATTTTATTAATAACACTTACCAAATTTTATACCTTAAAGGTTGATTAATTAACTTTAATCTTAATTTTTTTAAATCAGTACCTTCTGACATTATTTTTCTGCAGTACTAAAATCCATTATTTACCTATCGTGTGATGTCGATATTTTACAGCTAGGTACTTCAGTTTTTAGTATATGTTTAGTACGATCCTTGTATCATATACGAAATGCACTTATCTGCGATGAGATGGTATATACAAGCTTTATTGATGGTAACTTTATTGGTGTATAAGACTTTCTGCCTGGGCAGCGAGTATTAACTAAAAACTGTGCTTTGGGTCTACAATTAATTTTCCCTTGATTTTTCCTCCACTTGACTTCAAAAGACACAAAACACACGTAATAACTGGAATCAAAATGCATCATCTTCCAAAACGCAAGGTATTTGATGTAAGTTGACACAAAATTATAACCTATAATATGACAAGACTTTGACTTTGACAAGCCTCAAAAATTTAAAGGCGAGTTCATACGCATCGACGTCCGTTTGTCGTTCATTGTTCCGTCAAACCAATAAAACTGAAATATGATCTGTTATTTTTGAAATAAACCAATAAAACTGGTTAAAAACAACAAAAGACGACGCATGACGGATTTACATTTAAACCCATCCGTAGTTGACTTAAAAAATATTAGAAACTTTTTTTAGTAAAATAAATAGATTGGTATGGGACGTCATCTGCTTTTTTTTCTGTCATCGTCTGTCGAAATCTTACCTGAGAACAAAAAACAGAGTATATATGCGTGTATAACTTAAACGTGTATAACTCTCAATTGTGGAAGATAGCGAAGATCCAAACCAAATTTATGTACCATAGTTTTCTGTATTTTTTTATTGAATTTTTCCGATATTTCAATAGATATTCTGCTATTCGGAACGAACACCAGAAATTAAAATTAACAATCCAGAAAATCAAGATCATTAAAATCGGTCTAGCCGTTCTTGAGTTATAGCTCATCATACAGTTTATAACTCATCATACATGGGGATTTTCCTGTTGTAGGGAGAACAGGGGTTGCTCTGACTTCTACCAACCCACTCTATTATACAATAGAATGGCTTTTGCTGACAATTTTTAGTAAATGTTACTCTCACTAGCGACTGTTAACAATCACTAGTTAAAGTCAACAGATTTCTTTAAAATTTTCCTGAATTTGAGTCTTTCACTGTAACATATAGAACACTAAAACAAAATATATAATAGATTTTAGTATTTTTACTACGTTTCTTCATTTTCAAAATAATCAAAATAAAATATTGTACGCACTTTTTGATTATTGGTATGTTTGTAAATAAAATAGTACACAAATCTTGTAGGAATGTTTTCAGATTTGTATGAATCTGTGGACAGTAATAATTAAACACTTCCACATGTAAAGTCTGTCTAGGAGTCGAGGAAAATTTCGCCAGATGACGACCAAAAAAGTACAGAAAGTGCAATTTGCCTATGAATTAAAAAGACAAACACAACTGTCATTGTCAGGGATCATCTGATTGGACAGACTATAATATACTTACACACGAGGGCAATGAGGGCATCGATTTTAATTTATTTTTTGTATTCATGCCGTCCGTTGCCAAATAATAGAATTTGTGACGTGTCATCGCAACAATTGACGCTTAATTTTTTATCTTTTGTCCAGGAAGCGTCACATCCTCGAAATCCTTACGCGCATTTAAAAAAAATAACTATGGCCGTCCAATTGCACTCGCTTATAAAAAAATCCCATACATGTGCCATGTGCATGTATGTGCTTAAAATTATTGCCTTGTCACAAACACGCAGTAAAAATCGCCGGGGAAACAATTCAGGCGTACACGGACACACATACACGAACGAATGAAAAGTAGGAAGGATGGAAAATATCGATATCTCAATATATCGATATAAGATTTAGATTTTTTTTAGTACTTTAAAAATGTTTAAGAAGACCGCAGAACATTCACGTGCAACTCGAAACAGTAAATCATAAAAATTTGATTTAAAGCAAGCAATTTTAAAATCAAAATATTAAAAGCAATCAAAATGTATTCCCAATTGAAATTGGGAATGATTTTTTTATTAGATTTTTGTCATTTTAAGTTCTTACAAGGGAGTACCAATTCGTGGGTCAGTTTTTCTTTAAGGGACAAAACAGGTGTTTTAAAAAGTATAAAAGTAAGATTGCTTGAGTAATGAATATTTTTTATTAATACTAAAAAAACCACCAACTGATCATATAATAGTCTTTTTATTATTAAAAGCCATAGTACTCAGAGTGCATTCTTGGTATATCATCCATTGGGAATGGAAGAGTGGAGAATACCTTAACACTGATGACATAGTCCTAATAGCCAATAGTCTTGAAGAACTACAAACATAAATTAACGAACTAAATACAGCCGGCAATAAAGTATAGCCCTAATAGAGGCTACTCCATAATTGGGAATGGTTGAATGAGCTGAGAATGATGATGAAGATGTTGAATAATAATTATTATTATTATTCGTAATAATAATTGTTATTATTAATAATAATTCCACTGTTAACATATACATTTGGAATCGTTAAGTGGACACAAACAGAAATGAAATACATCCAAACAAAAAGAAATGCCGCCATGACTAAATATAGATGCCACCATCCAAAAGCGGCAGTAGAAAGAACTACACTCTAACGGAAAGATGGTGGTAGGGGACTTATAGATTTATCTAACTTGCACAATAATAGTATAATAAACCTAAGCAAATACTTCTACTCAGTGGCAGAATCTCAATACTATAGTGCTATTGTAAAAGCAGATAAACACACCCCACTAATACTAAGTGACGAAGAAAAAACTTGGTCCATAGTAGAAGACGCAGACAAACTTATCCGCTGGAAAGAAAAGGCTGTACACGGAAGGTTTCCCCATGACCTAGACCAAGACACTGTCGACAAACAAGCTACAACCGGAAACTGAAGGGTTTTTTATAGTCGTCCAAGACCAAGTGATTGAGACCAATAATTACCGAAGATACATCTTAAAGGACGGAATTGAGTTTGACTTATGCCGAAGGTGTAAGAAAGCAAGTGAGACAATACATCACGTCATAGGAGGATGCCAAGCTATAGCACAGAGTGACTACAAATTTAGACACGACCAAGTGGGAAAGATCATACTCCAAGAACTAGCATTGAAGTATAAACTCATAGAGCATAAAGTTAACTATTATCAGTACGAACCTGCTACAATCCTTGAAAAAAAATGAATTTGAAATGTACTGGGACAGAACTATAATAACAGATAAAAGACTAGAACACAATAGACCAGACATAGTAGTGAATAAGAAAAAAGAAAATGAAGTGTTGCTCATAGATTTTGCGGTGGCAAACAACAATAACCTAACACAAACATACAGAGAGAAGATTACCAAATATATTGATTTATGTTATGAAATTAAGGAGGAGTCCGGATCATCCCATTAGTACTATCGAATATGGGTGTAATACCAAAAACACTAATTGAATCGCTGAAGGCAATAGACTTAGAACCATACCACTACCAACTTATGCAAAAATCTGTAATCCTTAACACCTGCCATACAGCAAGGTGATTTCTATACATGTAACTTAACCGGGAACGTTTCTAAGCCAGAAAAGTTATCACCATCATGGTTGAGACGAGTCACTCCTCCAACCACGAGAAACCAACGGATGTAGTTGAGATAAAACGACATAATTATTATATCTTTTTAAAGAGTCAGAAAAAGTTCGTCTTTTCCAATTATTTTCGAAAGTAATCCGATAATTTTAGATTTGGAAACATGACGCTGTAGGGTTCAGCAAGGTGCAACTTATCTTTCATTTATTAATCTATTCTGTTTCGCCAGATTCCTATAGCCTGCATTCTTATATGAAATACCGAGTATCCCAAAATTTGTTTTTTACAACCTGAAACGAAATTAATCATAAAATATGATACTCATATTAAATCTCCCGATTTGTTTTAACATTGAAAATGTTTCTGTTATCCTATATATGGGAGTCCAAATCAAATTAAAATGCTACATTTGCCACACCATGACGTCATATATAAAAGGGTATAGGAAATCTCGGCGCTGCAGCGGCAGTCGGCCAGCGCGCGCAAAAACCATTACATCGCTAATTGTTTATTGATATATCTTTATTAGTTTAAAAGCAAAAAATATGGGGTTTGTTTTGATACCTTGTCAAGACATAAGCGAAACTTTTAAATTGTTTCTTTTTTTCATTTAGGCCTTCGTTTTTCGTCAAATGAAAGTTATATTAAAAAAAGCCTATTTTTATACCAAATTTTCGCCTGATTGAAATGAGATTCATATTTAAAGTTTTTTTTGGTCATAAACGCTAATGGAAATGTTTTTTTGTAAATAATTATAAAAAATTACTCCCTACGAAGACTTTATTGTTTACTGGATCAAAAAATAAGTATTTGTTTTCTCTATGCGGTGGTATTAATATATCGATTTTTGATGATAGTGCCCTTTTACCCGGTCTAATTTTGTACTACTTTCGGAATAAGGGTCCCCATATCATGTACTGTACTTCCATCCGTGAAAAATTCAGCTTGTGACACCGAAGTGAGACGTAAAGTCAAAATAAGCTTTAATCTATCTACATCATAGATAGGTGTAGGTACTCTAGGTATAGTCTACCTAGACAGAAGCTGACAGTAGTAATTAATTTGTTATCCGATAAGTAGTTGTCATTATATAAGTTTAATCATCTTATACCTCCTATAACGGTAGGTTTTGGATTTTCTCCTGATTGGTTTGTTAAACAAAAATATACTGGGCATATATATGTCTAACACAATACATGTATTGAATGTACTTATTTTAACCAATGCATTGTTTTGTTTTTTTAATCTCACAAATAAGAAATGTTTTATAGTTTTTATTATAAAAAACAGTGATTATACAATTTATTTGCACCCCTTACACTGTTTTCTGTAAGGGGTGTAACCAGGAGAATATTTCGTAACCTCTTACGATATAAGAGGGCCCCCCACAAAGTGTTTTATTACTTAATGCTTAGATTAAAATTTAATAATATATTTGTACATAAAATAAAATAGACTAGAAAGTCAATTAATTAATATTGACGTAACTACTAAATAATTACAATTTTTTTTTTCTAATTATTTTAGTGTATTTTTAGTCACCTAATTATAAAGGAGAGATATCGAACCATTGCATTATTTTACTCACACAATAAATGTTTTATGGTTTTTAATATAAAAAAAGGATTAATTTATTATACACCCCTTAACCCAAACACTCCAAGGAGGATATTTCGTGACCCCTTATTTAAAGTGGACAAGCTTTATTAGTCAATGTTTTAATTACCCAGCGTCTTTAATAATAAAAAAAATCTAATGTAATTTTTCATAGAAATGATTTGACATAAAAAGCAAATTTTATCTAAAAACTTTTTGATTATCTACAAGGAGTAAACCGCTGACAAATGTCTGTATACTAGTGCCAAAGTAATGCCAAAAATACAAATTAAATACCAAAATTTCTCATATAATGCCCCGCTAATGCCAAGCTGATTCCAATATAATACCACTAATACCACGAATAATATTTAACCCATTTGTTTAACGAATTAACCTGTAACAATAGTGGTAGGTACGTGCACAGATTTTTTCCTAGGTAACTCAAAAGTCGTTAAAAAGTCTAATTATATTTAAGGAAGATATAATTCCAACTAATTGCATTATAAGGCCAATAATGCAAAAGTAATACCATTAAAATTTTAGCGTTTTTCATTTGTGTAACATATTTCTTTAAAAAATTAACCTGGAACAATAGTGGTAGGTACGCGCACAGATTTTTTCGCTAGGTAACTTATTAAGTCGTTAAACAGGCCTATAAAAGCTATAACAACATAGGTAACTAATATTTATAATTTCATTCGAGTTTTAATCTCAAATAATAAATGTTTTTACTGGTGTATTTCTGAAGTGTTCATTATTAAAAGTAGATATTCTTCAAGTTATGTGAAGTAATAAGTAACGTTTCCGGTGAGACCGCGTATATGTCACCGGATTCTGGTTAGTATAAAAACTTTTTTCTATAGAAAGAGTTTTTTCTATATTTTTCTTTCAAAATAAGACTAATTTCTTCTTATTCTTCTAAATATTACAGTGTTTCTTTTTCCTAAAATGTTATACTTAATTTTCGCTTAAAATTAAAAAACCACCAAATGGAGGAAAATATACGTTATTGAATAAAGTTTATACAAATCACTTTACCATAACAAAAAAGTAAAAACATGTCATGGCGGAAGATATTTAGGTGGCATTTCACATATTTATCTATTAAAATCGAGATTAAAATAATAAACTTGCGTAACATGTTATACATGAGATAGAAAGTTTCAGAATCGTTTAATACGCAATACGCTACGCAGTCAACTTGTTTCTATGCGCGGATGAGCGTCTTCAAGACTCTTTTATCGGCCAGGGAGAAGTGTCTAGCCCTAGCAGTCAACTATTAAGCTTGACCAATCAGGTTGGTTAGCGTGGTTATTTGAAGGGTGTTAATTCATTTGTGTTTGTCAACAACTCTAACGTGTTTGGTTCTAACCGCTTCACCAATCTTGATGATTCTTTTTTTAAATGAAAGGTATATATGTGTAGATTTGTTATGAAGTATTTTTATAGTGCTTAATGGCTATTTCTTTGTGTAAAACGACCAAATACTAAAACATACCTGAAAAACACCTACACACAATACCTCCAGAAATAAATTATTTGTCATTGTCAGTGGTGTGTCAGTTAGATTATATGTTAAGTTTTTAGATATTTTAGGAGTGAGTTCATACCGCCAGCTATAGATACATAAATATTAGCACAAAGGTTCGTATAAACGACATTAGTGAATTAGCTACACAAAGCGATTTTAGGAAATTCATCCTCTTAGAGAGTAAAATCATGTCGGAACAGTTTGTTGTATGAAAATTCCTTACTATTTGGTCTAGAAGAATGAAATCCTACAAAAAGGATTAGAAGAAATTTTTGAAATTCATCAACCAAATGGGTAAAGTTAGTAAAAATTTATAACAGCCAAGAAAAACAGAAGCGTGGCTAAGAATTTAGTAATTTAAAAAAAATGTCTTTTAGATACAGTAGTAAGTATTAAAAAGTTTTGTGTTTAAATGGGGTTTGCCTTTAACAGTTAAAAAAGTATATCGTAAAGTGTAACTTTCCGTAAGAATTCTTTATCTGTCATCGATCATGATCTGTCATCATGTTAACCTGATGTTTTGTATGTTATTCTGTTTTTTTGCTTGTTTGTTTTACGGATAGGTGGCGATCGCATAATTATTATTGATAATGTTTTATTTAATGTTAACATTACTACTTTTTCAGTGAATCTTTAAATCTGTTGTTTTTTGTTAAGTTTGTTATTTAAACATATGTATGTACACTCATATTAACACTAATCATATTTTTACGTTTTTATTCATCATTTTCAATGCCCCCCGGTTGCATCTTTGTAAAGGACTGTGAATTTTTTGATAAAAAGGTGGCAACAACATCGATATCGATTTATATTCTAAAAGCGACATCCCTAACGCGAAGTCAAAAATAAAAACGACCAGAGTTAGCTTCAGTATTTGATCGTTAAAGCACGTAGAGCGGAATTTTCTTGCGAAGTCGCATTAACATTTTGTACGCGGGGAGTCCGAACGTCCGTCGCCGTAATGGGCCAAGTCAAAAATAACGACCGGCCAGACGCGTACTCTATTCGGAAAGGTTTTAGCGTTTCGAGTTGCTCGCCATAATTCCGTGACCGTTACGCAAACGGCATTCGCAATCGTTACATTGTTCCATATGCCCTTTAAAAAGTTACATAGAAAATGTCGAGTAGCGTAGAGTAATATATTTTTTTCGACATGGGGATGTATAACCCATAGATCTAGGAAGAACAGATATCACATTTTGCATTTTAACCCGATCAAACAATAGGAGGTTGACTACGTACTGTAAAAACCAACTGAGATAGAGAAGGCGACATTGCCACATCTCAAATTTGCGTCTATCTACTTAGTTTGATTTGCAGAAAAGGTGACTTTAAAACCTTCACCGGATATCAATAAATCTCAATTTCTTAATTAAATTAATAGTTTATTTTTAAAGAAGCATGCGTAATAATATGTTATTAACCAGAGGATATATGCGTTACTATTAAAGGACATGTTTACTGTTTAATGTGCTGAAAGTCTAGAACTATTGGCAACGTCGCTACTAGTCTTCCAGAATGAAATGAGCCGTCCGTCCCACCACCCTCGCGACGGCCCTTGGTCCCCGTTATAGCGTACTGCGTTTAGCTTACGGTGTGTTTGAAGTCTGAATCAAGTCCGAAGTGAACTTTTCAGTGTTTTTCAGTAGTTTTTGCTTTTGTTTAACGTACTTCTGAATCTGCGAATTTTCAATATGGTACGACAGTGTCAAATGTGTGGAAAAATAAGCTCAAATTACACGAATTTGTCTTTTCACAGGTAGGTATTGTTTCCGCCGCGCCGTAATCGCTGTACATAGGCGTCCCAATAAGGGAGCCTCTCACAATTAAAATAATTTCTAATTGTATTTGTTGAATTTTGAGCTATTAAAACAAGAACGTAGTAGCCGGTAATTGAATTATAATTCGTCTCAATTACTACTTAACTGTTGTAGATCATAACAAATTTGAATATAAACGTTGCATTTGAAACTTTATTATAAGCCAGAAAATGACATTTTTTTTTCTTAAAATTGCGTCATATTTTGGTCATTATATACGATATTCTAAAGGAATTTTGCTCAACAAATAAACAAAGGTGTTTACCCGCCCTTTTTACATTTTATTGCATTATTATATATGCCCCTTCGGCCTCGTTTAAACAATTTTTTACCACCGTACCTTTTTTTTTTAGAATGGGACGAACTGTAAATAATTCTTAGGCTACTAGTTTTATACATACCTATATACAGAGCGACCCAGGCCTCCAAAAAAGCTTTTTTTACCTATTACGTTTTTGGTTTGTAATTTTATTTCAATTTTTTACATAAGATGGGTGCCATTGTAACGCACATTTTCAAAATATTTTTGTCAACATACAGGGTGATTCTCGGGGTGATTCAAACCGTAATACATATGCTTAATACAGTTCATGAAGATTGTGACATTTAACTAAAATTTGATTGTCCGATGAAGCTACCTTTAAAAGTAATGGATTTGTAAATAAACGTAATATTCATTATTATGCGACAGAAATCCCATACTGTAGCACACAGATTTGATACTTTTAATGATAAATGCCTTCTATTGAGAGACTAAAAGGTAATTGCCTCGTATCAGAGCCATCATAATACAAGAAGAAGACCGAAAGTCAAAAAAACACAATTTTCTCATTAAATATTGATTTTAGGTATAGGAAGTTATTAATAATACAAGATTAAACAACTATTACACAGTACTTTACGGGAAGCTATCGATTGCGAACTAACTAAATCGTTACTAATTACTAATTTTAAAAAGTTCTTTTTAAGATCAAAAAAGGTGAAACTAAAACCTAAATTATCATTTGAGATTAAACGGGAAGTTCTAAATAATGTTGCCTATTCTAAACAAGAAAAATGTATTTATAAGTTTTATAACATATCTAATTAAATTTGGACGCAAATAATATTTCTGTTTGCTGTAGGTAATTTTCTCAGGGAAAATACATAAATAAAAATGACTTTTTAAGTCAAAAAAAGTCAAAAGGACCAGTTATTCTAAAAAAGAACAGGTGGCAACCCTAGGTATTTCTGGAATGGAAATTTAATGGCAAATCTACAACTTTAGTTTGAAAATATGTTCCGGCCACCTATGTTTACAAAAATGTCTAAAATGTGCTTTACCATTGCCTCCATATTCTGAAAAAAAAAAATTGAAAGAAAAGTCACCAACCACAAACCTAATATAGAACTGTTTCGGAAGCCTGAGTCACCCTGTAAATATTCAAAAGTAACTGAAAGTTTATATAGAATTAACTGAAAGTTTAAATTGAAAATCGACGTTGGAGCGATTTTCGAAAACTACCTACTAACGTTTCAACATATGTATATGTGGGATATTAATTATATTATTATATTAGACCTTATAACACAACTCATCTGACGAAAAAGTGTGAATGTAGTATATTAATATGGAGTAAACATTTTACTAATTATTTTACTTTTACTTTACTAATTAAATTCGTTCCAAAAAACGATACGCCACTGGCCATTAGAACAATCCAAATGCGCGTAGTTGCCGGGGTCGGAAATTTTAGACTTTTCTGTCTCTTCTGTCCTTGTTTGACACATTGGAATGTTTGATACACTACGAACGAGTATTTATGAATGAGATGTTCGGTCTATATTTATAATGTCTTTGGTATAACCCCTGAAACGTTAAATGTTCATTCTGAACCTCGAAATTAGTGGAATAAAGTAGAGGTTTCAATTAGCGCGTAGAAGTTTGTTCATCTAATTCCAGTGTAAACATTCAAAACGTCAATATTAATGATAGTAGTTTTCATTTCAATTAGTAGAAAAAGTTAAACAACTTTTAATTTTTCCACTTATTTACTTCAATAGTTGCCAGTAATGTCATTTTGGCCTTTAATTTTATCATCCGTCATTCGTCAGCAGAAATGGTGGTTGGAAAAAAAGTGATTGTTTTATAAGCTATAATTATTAATGGATACAACGGATACAATTGACTACCGCAAGCTATTGCTAGGATCTTCTATTAATTTTAACTTATTTTTAGACATTGTGAATGATCGAACTCTGCTTAAGTAAAAAGTTAATTGAAATCACTAATTTGGAGGTTCTGAATGAAGCTTAAGTATTTTTTGTTATAATCTAATATTTCCTGGTAATTTATAATTAAAACGTTGTATCTTTGGATCCTAATCATATTTTTGTGTCTAATCATAAAAAAACTAGTGCAGTAAAACTCTGGATCAAACAGACCATCTGTAACTGTAGAAACAAACAGAGATAGAGCCATATAGCAAGGCTTTCTTCCGAATACCTAATTGTAAAACTACAAAGGAACCGCTAATTCTCAGGGGGAATAGTGCAGATTACAGCAGATTTCTTGATATGACATGTGGCGAACAAACTCAACCTGTATCAAGGAAGTTTTTGCTGCAGACTGCAGGCTCTGCGATAAAGATCCTGAAACAGCAGAGCATATAATATGTTACTGCGAAACTCTGGATCTCAAAGGAGACTTTCTATTTGGGAAAAGAAGGCTAGGATTGGAGGAACTATACTCTCATCTTACCAAAAATCTTAACAAACTAGTGTACTGTTTGACCAGCGGATCTGAAACTACGGAAGGAATGCGAGAAAAAAAAATTGATATTGCCACGTTTATCTATAAAATTGCAAAATTGCCAGACATGAACTATAAATTTCATATATTTTTATTATATATAATGTGTTTAGCATATATTCTGACGTATATTACTAAGGAATTTTAACGTAGTTCATATTGTTCGATATGTTTTATTTAATAACTGATTTCTTTCATTCTGTATAATCTGCTTATTATGGAAGGTGAAGATTTTTCAACGATATCATTGGCAAACCGGCATCGCCGCGCATGGCTGCCTATTCATCGAACATGATTGGCGAGAGTACGTCACAGGATTTGTTACCACGCGGTTACCATGGCTTTTACGCCTTTCCTATTCGCTATCTTTATCCCCAACTTCACGGTCTCTTCTGAAAAGAGTAGAAATATTGAATACTATTAAAATATCCAGTGGCGGTGTCATTCTTTTGATCATTATTACTTTCTTTCATTATTTTATACCGGTTATCCTAAATTTTATTCCTATATTTTTCGTATATTTAATAGTTAAGTTGTGTTTTATTGTTTTGTTACCTTGTTATATTGTTTTTCGTTCGTAGTTTTTAATTATTAATATTAAGTTTGATCGTATATTTGTGTTTTAAAATGAATAAATTTCAAGGGTAAGACCCTAACATAGCCAGACAAGAGAAATAATAGCTAATTTATATAGGTAAGTAGAATAATAATAATATATGTAATTATTAGAATATTAAAATTAAATATTGGCTAAAATAAAAAGCACGCATTTTACCTAAATATTTTAGCTAAACTAAAATAAATATAAATAAACGTGAATGAAATCTCATTTGGTTTATTTCCTTGTGTTTATAATAGGGTTTGCGACGAAGAAGCTACAGAGAGTTCGCTTAACTTGCCGCTTAAACGTAAACTTGAGCGGATATATTATACCGGAATTGGCGCATCGGCTATAAAAAAATTCACACAGAAGATAAAAAAAAGGCTGGAAACTAACCCCGATAAAATGATATCCAGCCCTGGAAAGAAACGACCACGTGAGACTGTTGAAAAGCTCGAAGACTTTGATTTCCAAGTGGTCAGGTATTTGATAAATAGATTTTATCTCGAATTCAAAGTCGTCCCCACAATTAGAAAGCTTTTGCAAAAATTGCAGAAAGAATCGAATTTTCCTTTGGCAGGGAAACGCTTAGGGGGTTATTAAAATCAAATGGATTTTTTTGGCGTAAATGTCAAAATAACAGATAAATATTACTGGAGCGGCCCATTATATTGCAGATAGAGATATAAATATATACGCGAAATTCGAAAATATCGCCAAGTATTATCTATTTGAATGAAACATGGGTAGACAATGACCTAACATTTAAAAAGTGCTGGCGGAGCGATACCATGTCTGGTGTAATAGGCAATATTGGATTTACAGGTGAGTAAAATAATCTTTTGTTTGCGCTTCCAAAGTTAACTATTTTCAAGATTTTTTTTTGTTGGAAATAGTTATATCTAAAATTATGTATATGTATTATAGAAAAAATAGTTAGTACAGATATATAAATAAATATACCTCAAGACTCAGTCTTGATTATCTGCTGATGATGCTAACATGGTTAGCGAAACGTGCGTCCAGTGTAAAAATAAAAGCACAATATCAGCACAATACACCAATATTTTGGTGTATTGTGCTGATTTAGTGTTCTATTTTGCTGTGTAAGACCAAAGGTTCCAACCCCCAGCGGAAATTATTTCTTCTATTATATCTATTAACAACATATAATACTAAAATGATTCAAAATATTTAAGGGAGCTTTAATAAAAGCTTTTAGTGTTTATCTGCTAACTCAACAGTAACGATTCAAACAGCATAAAGTTTTTTGAAAAAAAATATTAATCTGAATATTATATTTATGATACACATTATTTTCATAAGACACCGTACGCCCATGCCTATTTTATGAATGAAATTGGGCGTGTTTTGTTTACAACTGCGTTCCCCTGCCGATACCCCGTAGCTGCAGATCCGTTGGTTACACTATAGGGCGCAGAGATAGTGTGCAGACATATTAAGGTGCGTATTCATTATCCGAACGAACGAACGAACGAACGAACGAATGAAAGTGCGGTATATTTAGACGGGGACCGAACGCATGCGGCCGTTCGTTCGTTCGTCCGCTCGACCATCCGTTTCGAATACGCACCTTTAAGGTGCGTATTCATTATCCGCCCCTTTAAGGTGCGTATTCATTATCCGCACGAACGAACGAACGAATGTACGCTAGTGGTATGGACGGGGACCGCACGAGAAGACCGGAGGCATTTGTTGGCGAACGCCTTTGATGTACCGACTCGAAACGGATGGTCGAGCGAACGAACGAACGGCCGTATGCGTTCGGTCCCCGTCTAAATATACCGCACTTTCATTCGTTCGTTCGTTCGTTCGGATAATGAATACGCACCTTTAGGTCTTAACTTAACATGAAGGTCGCAGTATTTCCGGCATAGGACGGACTTTTAGAATCGGGAGAAAACGAATAAAAACTAGGCTGCAAATTGGTGCCCTAGATTTCCGGTTTCATCCTTATTTCTCCATCGTTCCTCAAGTTGTTCATCTCGCATAACATGGTTTATATGTATAAAGGAGACGGTAATTCAAGCCAGAGATCCAATAACCTATAACCTATCCATGACACTTTGTTTTACGTCCATTTATGTTTAATCACAGTTGAATTTTTTTATCATTCCACTATTGAAATGCATGGATCATCGTAATATGATGTATGAGTATGAAATAAAGACTTACTAGACCCACCGAGGGATTGCATTACCGGTTTATCGATTTACCGATTAAATGTCCTAAAAATATGGTAAAATATTATCCGTAAATCGTCTTCACATATCGGTAATTTCAATAGTCGTTAAAAAATAAAGATACACTGGTCTAGAAACCAGAAGCCAGAAGAAACCAACATTTCCAGAACTCAGAAACCTTTATTTTGAACTTTTATTACGCTTGCCATATATTTATTACAAGATTTATTGCATAATGCAATTGCATAATTTTGTTTTCAACAAATCCCGTAAAAAATCATTATTTAGAGTTAAATTGCCCGGCGAAAAACATGTTATAATTTTTACCGGCTGCAATGCAAACAATAAAAGTTGCTGTGAGGCAGTTAGAAACTTCAAACTAGTTTATAATAGATTTTGCTTTAAAATGTAGCTATAGTAACAAATCAGAGCACAACTTTAAGTATCGAGTGTCAATGTCCTACAATACTTAAATAATCCTGATTGTAAACAATCTGATTCTAAAAATTAATGAAGACAATTGGAAATACTGGGACTCTTAATTCGCCTGTCCAGACTATGCCGACAATGACGCCGACAAAAACAGTGATAAAACTCAAAGTTGCATCCTTAATCCTAGTCCAATTGACTTCGGAAAGACTATAATTAGTTCAACACACCTCAAAGTTAAAAATGCAAAATTCGAACACGAACGCTTCTGGCACTGATGAATTCGATAATTCTAACTCAGTCTTTAAAAAGGTCAAAGTTGAATTGCGCTAATACTGTGATTCCTTCAACATCGACAGAAACTCTCTGAAAATCTGTTTCTTTCAATAAGAGAAAAAAGCAGAAGCCAACCAAGCCTAACCAACCGTAAAAAAATAACATCTATGGTTATTTCCTAATCCATGAAAACAGAAATGCAATAATTTCAGAAAGAACGAATTAGTGGAAATATATGAAAAAACTGCTTGAATTTGATATTAGGTTGGATTTAATAATTTTTTCCCGGTGGGGGAGGAAAAACCTGTAAATATCGGTAAATCGGTAATTCCATGTTTAAATTACCGTTTTCCGGTAAATCTGCAGTCCCTAAGCCCATCACATGTAAAAATCTTACAGATCTTAATTTTATTTTATATATTATGGCGTTATCATTTCCAATGTCACATATGGTTGAATGGATTGTGAAATTTGTTTTTTTTTAACTGCTGAGAACTTTTTAACATATACTGTACATTGAAAATCCTAAAATAACTTTTTTCCCCGGATTACCGACAATGCATGTTTTTTATTACTATTTCAGTAATATCCCTTATTATAGCAAAGCCCAAACGTATCGGATGTCACACGCCTACCAACGTACGTAAATACATTTTCAGCGTCTATTGTACGGTTTCCAGCGCGGGGCTTAGAAATTACGGGAAGGTCAGAAAAAGTAAATATTTCCGAGGATCATTGGATTAGTCCTTTATAAGGACTCGGGACTGGCGACGGACGTGGACCGACCCACCGCGCCACGGTTCGCCTCAATAGAGGCCGAAATAAGAAAAGAAGAAGAAGAATAATGAAGAAGAAGAGAAAGAAAATCGAGCAAAACACAGTGGCGTTTAATGTATAAGGCAGTAAGGCCCTCCTAAAATATGATAATGTAATTTTTAATGTATTTTATTAGTAGTATTACAGTAGTAGTATTCATATACAGTAAAACAGCCTCTATACACTATCCCCGAGATTTTTGTTTGCTTTTAAAAAATATTCTTGGACCTTACTTTTGTTGACACCGTGCAAGTCAATAATTATACCAATCAACTCGATATATTGATAATGTTACATGTTACCAGTTTTACTCATCAAGCAATACTACTCTTAAGGTGGGTATTCACTTGCAACAAAACACTCCGAACGAATCAAACGCGCCGCGCGCGCTGTAACAAGTTTGTGTAGTCAGTACGTTGCGCCGAACCGAACCGAACGCGCCAAACATTTTCCAAAGCTTGTCGGAAAACGGGATTTGCTCAAAAGAATTTATTCGTTGGCCGGTGTTCAGTGGATACGGCAGTTTTGAACATTCGTTGTGTTTGTGGTGTTTTTAAAGTGTGCCTAGCTAAGGAGTGGAACAGAGAAAAGTGTTTATAGAGTTAATTAATGAGTTTGAAAGGCAGCCTATTTTAAGGGATCCTTGTAAAAAATTTTATATGCATATAATCTACGTCACTAAGTAAGGCCGGCCGTATTTTGACGACGCAAAAAGAAGCGTCTTGCTCACGTTTTTCGTTCTTTCATTTTTTCTCTTTTTTGTTACCCGCTAATTCCTCTATAATTAAAAAAGCCCCAGCGGCTATGGTAATATCAGATGCATCCATGTCGACAAATACACTAACACTGATTACTGGTGCGAACGCAGCCAACACCGCAAACAGGCGGAATGCTCCGCGCAAAATGTTTTGTTGCAGGTCGTTCAGAGCGCGCCCGGATAATGTTTTGTTGCAGATTGTTTGGAGTGCGCGGCGCGTTTGGTAGGTTCGGAGTGTTTTGTTGCAAGTGAATACGTACCTTTATATTAATCAATTAATACCGTAAACAAACATATCATATACAATTTTATATACTAATTCATTATAATAAAATTAAATCATAAAAATATTGTAATTCTATTTCTGCAGTTTAAGTGGAAAGTTTTGTTCCTAAATATCTACTATACATATAATAAACGCGTGTTGAAATATTAATTCTGTGGAATATATATCAATATAACATAAAACGAGATGTAATTAACGAAATATCATCGTAACAACAGCTATTTTAGAAACGTCTAGGTTTACTTATTTCACTGAGATTTATGAAAAAGAATCCTTTGCCTCGGATACAGATACCGCCACGTTTTGGAAATAGCTAAAAACAAAACAAAATTGAAAGAGGCGAAAAAAAAAACGCAAAAAAATCCCCCCTCGTTCTCCTCACGAGTAGTTTCAGGCGCTTTTAAGAATCGAAAGTAGGTCGAGGCAAAGCGAAGTGGGTCAAGACAACTGGAAATAAATCGAAATGCGTACAAAGTTTGGTTTGGTGGGCGACGTAATGCCACCTTGACATGTTTCGATAGTATAAGGCAGTTAGGACCTCCTAAAATATGTTAATGTAATTTTTATTGTATATTATTAGCAGTATTTATTTATAATGGTACTCGGTGGCGTAGAGGTACAGGCTCTCGTCTACTAATCTCAAGGTAGTGGGTTCGAATCCTACACCCGGCATTTCATCAGCTGACTATCTTTATTAAAATAAAAATAGTTTGGGTATCTAGGTCGACTCAGCCTTAAATGAGTACTTGGGATTCACAATCCTGAGGTAATAATAGGCGGTTGAAGCGTAGTGCTAGTCACATTACGTTCCTTGTATACTGAACGGTTCTAGCATGGCAAGCTGTACCTTGCTACTCCCAAGGCGTTAAACGCTATATACGGGAGCTATTATTATTATTATTTATTTACAGTGTCCGCAAAAAAACCTTCATCGGATGGGTAATTTTTTCTTATTCAGAGGACAGGTTAAATTGAGCAACACAATTAATTATTGCGTTCTAAAAACCAAAAATTAAGTAAACCGTCAAATATTGATAAAATAAACGTACCTAAAGAAACAAAACAAAGGGGGTTTGTTACAATATATATCAAGATAAAACGAGATGTAATTAACGAAATATCATCGTAACAACAGATATTTTAGAAACGTCTAGGTTTACTTATTTCACTGAGATTTATGAAAAAAAGTTTTTGCCTCGGGTATAGAAACCGCCACGCCACCAAATCAAACCTAACGAAACGAAATTGAACGAGACAAGAAGAAACGCCAAAAAAATAGTTTTGAGGTGCTTTTAAGAAAGGAAAGTAGGTCGAACCAAACCGAAATAGGTCAAGACAACCGGAGATTTTTAACCGAAACGTCTAGGACTTGACCTAGTGATGAGCGAGACTGGTCTTGCACAAAAAAGAAAACATTTTTATTTTTTAATATATTATATTGAATAAGCTCTACTCGAATTGAATGATTTCTACTCTAACTACGAAAATGCCGTTACTGCTACATTTGCAGATGATACTGCAATTCTAGCCACCGTAGACAACAATATCAAGTCAACCGAAAAGTTACAAAAAGCCGTCGCCGAAATACGACGCGGCACAGCAAAATGACCCTTTAAATTGAATGAAAAAAAAATAGTGCATATTATCGATTTCACTAATAAACGAATCGAGTACAAGCCAGTATATATAAATCAACAAGTAGTTTCTTACGAAAATACAGCTAAATATATTGGCATG
This sequence comes from Sitophilus oryzae, assembly GCF_002938485.1. NCBI lineage: Eukaryota > Metazoa > Arthropoda > Insecta > Coleoptera > Curculionidae > Sitophilus > Sitophilus oryzae. The sequence continues at coordinate 588,034 of NW_022146697.1, forward strand.
ACACTTGATGCTAAACTCAGGTGGAAATCGCATGTGAAGAATTCAAATTAAAGTACAGGAAAATGTACTGGTTAATAGGGCGACATTCAACCCTGTCAATATATGTATAATAAGCTTTTGCTTTATCAACAAGTCCTGAAGCCAATATGGACTTATGGTATTCAACTCTGGGGTTGTACCAAATAAAGCAACCGAAATATTATCCAAAGATTCCAAAACAATTAAGGTACTACGAGGTATTTTTGACACACCATGGTACATTCGCAATGACAATCTACATAAGGACTTAAAAGTGGATGATGTAGAACAATCTCACCAGGAAATATGCCTTAAGACATAAAAAGAGGCTCCATCAGCACATCAACATCGAGGTCCACCAGCTCCTGTATAGTGATGGCTTAGAAGACTGAACAGAACAAAACCATTTGAACTAGTGTAGTGAAAAGTGTTACTACAGCCCAGTGCATTCTAACATAGTGCTAAACAGAACTGACAAAACCAAAATTACTATCATAGGATTAGTGTTTTATATTTTAACCGTAGCAAATTAAGTCAAAAACAAATAGCTTATTGGTGTAATTGCCCAAGGGTGATTAAAAAAAATATTCAATAAGCATTTCTTTCTTTAATATTTTATGTAATATTCAAGAAAACGCTATTTGTAATAAACCAAAATTTTCAAAACCATCAAATTTTGAATCATATCATTTGATATCATGTCATTTGATACAATAAAAATGTGAAAAAAATGCAAGACCGCAATACTACAAGAGTTACTACCTTGACCGGTTTCGTTCTATTCTCCGAATATTGTAGAGTGTGTTTTAGACTTTTTGTCTTTATGTAATGCCACTCTATCGGAAGGTCAACGGTTTCAAGTTTTAATTAACGTAGTATAACGCCACCGTTAGGTGACAAAGTTTATAACGAGAACTTTAGGTTCACAAGGTTCCGTTAGAAATAGGTTCCAGCTAGCTCAGTAAATAATTAAGTAAAATATATGCACAGAACAAGAAATATCAAAAGGGAGGTGTATGGAAAAAGTGTACTGATTGAAAAGTCTAAAATGTACTGGATTCGTTTAATAAATACCAAATTCAGAGTTAAAACAAATTGTCAAAATCTATCATCATCATCATCATCATCATTTAGCTTATACCGTCCACTGCTGAACAAAAGCCTCCCTTAACTCTAGCCATTTCCTTCTATTTTGTGCCACTTGAATCCAGTTTCCAGCCACCCTCTTAATGTAATCTGTCCATCGACTAGGAGGTCGTCCTCTGCTTCTATAGGCCTCGTGTCTCGGTCTCCATTCTACAAGTCTCTTTGTCCACCGTCCATCTGTCATCCTAGCCACATGTCCTGCCCAATTCCATTTAAGATGTAAGACAGATATCACCGCATCTCTTACTCCTGTTCGATTTCGTATTGTATGATTGGGTATTTTATCTCTGAGTGTAACTCCCAACATAGACCTTTCCATTTTCCGTTGCATGACCTGCATCATCATCATCATTTAAGCTTATACCGTCCACTGCTTGGACATTTTATCTCTCCCTGTAACTCTAGCCATTTCCTTCTATTTTGTGCCACTTGAATCCACCGTTTCAGCTCCATACGTGAGGACAAGCAAGACACACTGGTTAAAGATCTTTCTTCTTAAACATATGGGAATATCAGATCTCAGTATATGCCTTAGTTTGCCAAATGCCGCCCGACAAAAACCTATTCTTCGTAGAATTTCGGGTCTGATTATCCCTTCTAATACCGATCTCATGCCCTAAGTATTTATATATATGCACTTGTTCCAAAGGTATGTTATTAATGTTTAAATTTCCACTTAGTACTAGGTTTGTTATGTATTGTGTCTTTGACAAATTAATTTTCAAACCGACTTTTTCCGAAGCATAATTCAGCATATCCAGCATATTCTGTGCCTCCTGTATGTTGTCTGTTATTAAAATAATGTCATCATCTCAATTTATCAAAATAATGTCATCATCAAAATCTATCATAAGATGTATCAAATAGTTAAATAAGAATTAATGAAATATATATACTAGTAGAATATTCTTGTAAAAGTGAACTATCCGTAAAATAAATTAAACCATGAATAGTATCACAAAATATTGTTGTGACTAAACTGTGAACAACCCTGATGCGTATTTGTGATTATGATTAAATGACTGTAAAGAATAAAATGAAATTTAGATGTAAAAAAAATCCCCTGGTATACCAAGTTCACATACGATCGTATATTAAAAGTTATAAATTAGCATTAAAAGTTATAAATTTTAACCAATCATAACGCAATAAAATAAGAGATGATCAAAATCTTATCTGTCATCCAGTGGTCGTTCCAGTCAGTCCTTGAGAAAAATCCAGATTGCTGGTCTTCAGTGTCACAGTGACATTCCTCGTCACAGTGGCATTCACGTCACAATGGCATTAGTTGCAGTACCAAATCCAGTACAAAAAAATTGGTAAAAAATCTTAAGCGCTAAACCGTAATCATCACTAAGGAGTAATAGCCAAGGAACAAGAAAGAACCCTAAAATATGATCTATTTTAGTGACACGTTCTAGTTTGGACATAGTAAAATACCTTTCCACCATGCGGACCTTCCAAGACAAGATGGCGTCTCAACGCATGTTACTCCATGGAAAAGGGTTCCTTAACTGTCCTCGTACTCATCCTAGTACGTCCACACACCCATCTACAGCTCCTGTCCTCTAAAATAAATAGTTGTAGAAGAGAACCTTACACCTAAGAATGTCTCTTACCCAACCAACAAAGATATCCCTTTTCAAGGTTTTTCCCCGGAATTCCAACTACACAGATCAAGCTCAATTTCTTGCCAATCGGTCTTCTCGACCCTCAATGAATTCCAAGACCGTAATTCTACTGAACAATCCCAATATAGAACGGCGACAAGCCAAAATTTCACTAGAATTTCTTTCTTTTAATTTCGGCAGAGATCAGAAGGCTTCCCCTGCTTTCACCAAGACTGTTCAAAGTCGAAAAAGGACGCGTGTTTGCAAAATCCGCAAAAGACGCTGGACTCCAAGATACCAACCCAAAATCCAACACTAGCAACCAGTAAAAGACCCAAAATAAAATTTGACATACTTTGACAATTGGGTGAACCATTTTATTACATCATAATAAACATATTATAATCCATATACGAACATAATATCTTCGGAAAATTATTAATACATTTTCCGATCATATAAAAAAAACGATTAACAAGATCGAAAACCTAATTTACAAAGATCGATCTGTCAACCTTTAATAGGGTTCCCAACCGTCCCGGTTTGGCCGGGATTAACCAGGAATCAGAAAGTTTGTCCCGGCGAAAGTTTTGTCTTGGCCGGGACCTGGAAACTAAAAAAGTGTGTACTACACACATAATATATTTTAATTTCTAATATTTAATGTTTTGTTTCAATTATTTAAAAGCTTAAAAATAATTGTCCCGGAATCGCCGATGCTCAAGTTGGGAACCCTAACCTTTAACGCCGGTGTCACACGATCAGCTGACAAACAATTGAAACGTCAGTCTGTAAATCGTAATATAACCAAGATGAAATTTAGGGAAAAATCAACTATAATCAGGTAAAACCAATTGATTACACACAGGAAAAATACATAATAAAATCCTTAACCTATATGTATATTGCAGACCCAACATTCCCACTTGTTGCGTTGAAAATAGACCAAAGATAATCACATCAAGTCTATGTTCAAGAATCCTCCGAAGAAATATGCCAAGAATTATCCTAACACAAGCATAAGTCTAAATAAAGAATGAGTAACCACTGTAGAAAGAAAGGTAGGTTTTAAACAGACAAATTGATATTTTATTAATGAGGTTTTATATTACAGTTATCGGAGACAACTCCATCCACAGAAATTGTTGTGATGATGAGACTTATAGATAAGATATTATTAGAAATTATATGTACAGTTAAGAAGTAAGCTAATTAAACGTTATTATTCAAGTTATTCAAGTAAGTTTTAGTTTTGTTCCTAAAAATAAGCAAAATAAGTAAAATAAGTTACGGTGAAATTTTAAACCGTAACAGTAGGTATCTGATTAAGTAACAATAGCTCAAACACGTAACTCCTAAAAGTATAGACATTATTTATGTTATTTTTTTAACATTTGTTGTGGCCCGCCGTACCCATCTGCACGCCACTGGCCCGAAACACGAATCCCAGGGAGAGAAAGCCGCGGGCGACTCAAAGCTCTGAATTTATGATTGAGATTTGCGAAAAAGTATAGGATAACAATTGCTTATTTTGCTTGAATGATTGCCGTATAAAATAACTACTTGCGAAGAATGGAAAACGGAGAAGGAGACCGGGGCATTTCAGGTTTCCTCGGCATTAGGGTGTTACGGCTAAAGAATATATTATATTTTATTGTCGGGACCGGTGCGTTTAAATTATACGTTTACGGGGTTTAGAGCCCGGGTGGGTAGTACCTTCGTTAAATTAAACGATCAGTATACTGTAAATCGTATGTTTCGATAGGGATTGTGATTTTCTTATCTTTTTTAATATTCTTGTACCATTAAAATACTTGACACACATTAAAAAAATTAATATTCTATGTGATCCAATAAAACAGCATTCAGTTAACTTTACGATTTCTAATCATTCTTTAATTTTATACAAGGTGACCCGAACTGAATTCCGGAAACTTCGGCAGCATATTCTGCAGATAAAAATAAATAAAAAAGATCGTATAAAATGTATGTCCTAAAATGCTATTTCGGAGATACCGGGTGTAACAATTTCATTTTTATTTCAAGATTTTTTCCAAACAATTTCTGAAGTAACGTCAATATTTAGATGATAATTGGCGTCTGGTAGTTTTGTGACATGATTTTAATGTCGATATGACTCCTATTTGTAGGGAGCGACACCTACATTTGTTTTAATTGTTTTTAAGAGTCATAAACTTTTTGTCCTTACCCTTTTGTCCGTACCCTTTAGTTTCTGTTGAACTTTTGACCCAAAAACATTTCAAATTTATGATTTCAGTCTAACTACACTCAGATGCAAAAAAAACGCAACAGAGAAAATTTTGTTCAAATTCAAAGTGTTATATTTTTGTTATTTTTAGCCGTATTTACATTAAATTTTTAGCAAACTGTATATAATTATATCAACTTTAATTTGTAAACTTAGTTTTTTGTAAACTTTAGTAACTGACATATTATACAGGATTAATCGAGGGGTTGTTTTTTTTATCCTAACTTTAAAACACCCTATGCAATAATTTCTTATGTAAATTTTCATAAAATATAATTTTAAGGTAAGAACCATGTCTCTTGAGCATTTTCTTTTTTGGATCACGTTAATGCTTGCTTTGGCTAATTTTTAAGAGCGGAATGAACTGATCAAGATCAGTTTGCTATATTTTCAGTTATCATTACTTTTGATGTATTTTTTAAAAAAGACGAGATGGTTCTGGTGACTATTGTCGTAACGTCATATTACACTGTATCGGATACTCTATACTAAATTTAAAAAAAAACATTAAAGACTAACGATACAGTCCTGGTTTTAATAAACATTAATAACGATAGCAGAACTAACGATATTAAGGAAAACATCTGTAATACTGAAGTATACAAACAGAAAAAAAAAATTGTAAAAAATACCCTAATACTTTGTATTGCTTCCTCTAGCTGCTATAACTGCCTGTATCCGTTTGTTCATACTGTCAATGAGGCTGCATAGATCATATTGCGTTATAGCCCAGAGCCTATAGAGGCCGAGGTTCAACAAATTAGAGACAAGCTGAAATTTGACATGGAGCTTCATTTTGTAGATCTTTAAACATCCTGAAACCCCTGCGATGAACCGTTGAGCCCGTCACCCCAAAACCACCCCTACAAGGGGTAAAAATGTCCCTTTTTTACTTTTTCTCCAATAACTTTAAAACTACGAATTTTAGGAAAGAAAGTCAAGAGTAAAAAATTGAAGAGAAGAATTTCCTACCGTATAGACAAAGAACCAACATTTTTAGAATTTCAGTGGCGCAGGTGCGAATTCTTTAATTTAGGAGGATTGTTTTAAGAACCCACCATTCTGGGTTTAACTTCAAATGAAAGCATTTTTGAGATAAATCTCGAGACCAAAAAATTTATTAGGATACAAGTTCCTATAAAAACGATCTTTTTAATAAAGGTAAGTTATACCAGTGGCGGAGATAATTTTTTTAAATGTGCGTTTTTTACATTTTAAAAACATTGAATAAGAAAAATTGCAGTTTTACAAATAATTTCAAATGAAATAGGTATATTGATGAATTTACACGTTTAATAACAAAATAAGAAAAACCTTAGCTCAAAAATAGGATAACTGATCTTAAGGATAGTCCTCATTCATTTCCACATTTGTTGGGCTCGTACATTCCATTGACCACATGCCATAGTGCAGGTGAGTCCCATTCGCTTGCATGTACATGCTTTTTTACAGCCTCCCGAAGAGCAATTGCAAACATTTTTCTTTAAAACCCATGTTCCTACTGCAATGGGCTGGTCTGAATGTATTGGAGTCATCTCAAGATTTTTCATTTTCTAACCCCAATCTTGCGGTGGTAAATTGTTATTTAACCAAGCCTGTACCTGTAAGTTAAAAATGAGAATTTAGTTTAACATTTGAATGCAACATAAATTTAACTTACCTGGTGAAAAACTCTAAGTCCATGATATTTCGCACTATTGGAGGTAGGTGGTAATGATGCTAAGTTGAAGTTGGTATTAAGACTTCGTTTAGCTACGTACTGTTGATAAAGAATGTATCTGGCACTACACAAATCTACTTTTTTTGTCGAGTTTTTAACATATGCTGCTATAAAAAACTGAGATGTAACTTCTTCTAACTTCTCCTTTGTAGCTTCGGGATTATAAAATTCTTTTAATAGCTCACATAACTGTTTCTTCTGGATGGTTCACTAAATTAATCTTCCCTTCGCCAGATATACCCAAGCAGCATTTGGACGTCGGGACAACGTTGTGTCACCGACACAACGTCGGGGCGACCAAACGTCGGGGCGCAACGTCGGCACAACCTCGTGCCAACCCTAGTCTGCACTAGTATGGAGAATAATTTTTGGGTCGAAACGACGTTGCATACCGACGTTGGCTAGAAGCCTAATTTAGTACAAACTGCAACGTTGTTTAAAATCCTAATTCACAGAAATACAAAACTAATATGGCGTCTAAGTCGCGTTTTATCCTAAATTGGGATAATTATAGTAAAAAATATTATTTTTATGATTTAGTTAGAACATATGTCAGATATGGCAGTGAAGGAACAACAAAACAAAAGTATTTAAGTGTGGAGGACGACGATCAAAGCAAAAATGCGTTGTGCCAAGCCTGAACGCCGTTCAACGCCCGGTCAACTGAACAGTGACATTAGGCAGTTCAAGCTGGTTCAAGCGTCGTTCAGGGGTGGTACCTAACCTTATTATTTGACATATTCCGCTTTTCAAGTTGTTTTGATTATCGTTTTGTTATTGTTCTAAGATTTTCTGTAATGGATCCTTTATTAGGTGAATTAACTGACGACGAAGACTTTTTTTAGTGAGACAACACATGATTGTTTCTACTTTGACCACATACTAGTACGATTTCGAAAATGGAATGACGTGGATTTTCTTGAATTTTCGACTTGCTAAACCTATTGTAATTTATTGCAATAGAGGAAATTTCCGGTTTCCAATTGCATCTAAAGGGTCAAGTAAGTTTAAGTTAATGTATTCAAAAAGCTTTAAATTGCTATTTTTAGAACGAAACATTTTCTTATTTAACAACATGGCGCTTTCACTTTGTTGTTTTGGGAGATTAAGATGGAGTAGTTCAGTAGTCGCATACCGGACTAATAAAGTCGCAGTTCAGCCTTTAACAGGTAGTATACTAAGTCGCAAGATTGCCTAATTTAGTCATCCTAGAGTCTAGCTTGTGCCGCCCCTCTATAATCCTAAATAAACGAGGAGTGGATAAACTATCGGTAATATATGCCGATGTATATTTAAATTTAGTTTTATATGTTGCCTTTTCTTATGTCCCATTTTAAATAAGTTTTTTTATAAAAATCAAAAACAACACTGAACTGCCTCGACTGACTAGTTTCAATGAAGTGAAAAATTTAAGCAGCAAGGATGTTTTCACAAAGTGTTGGTGATAGGTAGTGGTGTAGACAAGTCCTACCATGAGCCGCAAGATTACAAAAAGTAACTAGAGCTATAGCATCTTTAAGCAAAGGACTTTATTAAAATGCCAATGAGGTCCTGATAAACTTCAAAGGCACAAGGAAAATAATATTTGTCGCGCTTTCCAACGATGCATAGGAGCAGTCCGAATGTACGCAAAGATACGAGCAAAAAAGGGCAAATGCAGAGAAATTATTCGCAATAGCAAGAAGCTTTTACTTTTTCATTTTAATAGTCCAAGCAATTTGTGACAGCGTTATGAAAAATATCTAACATTGTGTGTAGATGGCCTGGTTCTACACACATGATTCAATAATTTTTAGAAATTCTAGAGTAAAGGCTGAGTTTGAATATGGAGTATATGGAAATAATTTGTTATTACTAGGGGCCAGTGGGTATGGGTAAAACCATACCTAATAGCGCTGAGTTTGAATATGGAGTATATGGAAATATTCTATTACTAGGGGCCAGTGGGTATGGAGTAAAAACCATACCCACAACCCCTTTGGCAGATCCAACAACGAGGGCTGAAAACTTATTTAACGAAGCTCAGATAAGAACAAGAAACCCAATAGAAAGGTGTTTTGGTGTACTAAAAGAAGATTTCCTATATTAGCGACAGGAATCCGTTTAAATGTTGATAAAGTAGAAGCAATAGTGGTTTTCCGCTGCTGTTGTTCTTCATAACATATGTGTCATTTTGCAGATCCAACACCATTAAAAATAAAAGATAGAAATAAATATTGGAAATAATATAGGAGAACATCGTGAAAATGATACTTGGGTGGTATAAATAATAGTGTTAGATATACCGTTTACATTAATGAATATTCTTGAATCACTGTATTGTTATTTTACGGCTGATAGAATATATTATTGAGTATTAATTATTTACATCTTCCCGAACTAATTATTTACAGTCTTTTGTGGCAATAATGAATCAGTAACACTCTAATATCCGTATCTTCGCTAACTACGGCTACGGTCCCTTCTGGTAAATTGTCACTTATTGCGACCGCTGTAGTTACAATAAGAGTATCGACATCATCATCAACGAATTTAACATTGATTCCATTATCCAACCCCAAGTAGCATTTTCACGACTTGCGACCACATGTTTACTAAACACAACGGTGGATTAGTTACAAAAAATAGTTAGCTCCCTACCATGGGTATTAAAATAAATTTAAACGTTTTTATAACGTTGTGCCGACGTTGGACTAGTGCTACAACGAAACCAAGAAGCTTCTGCGACGTCCGGAAATAAACGTTGGCTCTTTGTCTGCCTTTACGCTTTGAAGTGATCTTTACGTGATTCGACAACGTTACAACGTTGGACAATACTAGAGTTTTCTGACGTCAGCTCAGAATTCCAACGTTATGCAAACGTCGTCTGTTTTAAATCTGAACGTTGTTTAGATTTCCTTATTCTTACGTTGGTGGACGTCGATCACTACCATTTTAAAACTAAATTGAACCATTACATACTCTTATATATTTTGATTTCATGTATATAATGTTCATATTTTTATTGTATGTATAGGATTATTTTTTATATTTTTGATAATGCTGATTATAAGTAGATACATAATAACAATAATTAATACATGATATTAAACCGATAGTTTCATCCATACTTGTTTAACTAGATATAGAGGGCGGGCACAAGGACCGACTCTAGGATGACTAAATAGGCAATTCAAGTACTAGTATACTACACTGTTAAGGCTGAACTGCGACTTTATTAGTCTCAGCATGCGACTACTGAACTACTCCATCTTATCTCCAAAACAACACACAGTGAAAGCCGCCATGTTGTTAAATAAGAAAATGTTTCGTTACTAAAATAGCAATTCCTGCTTTTGAATACATTAACTTGAAATATTTTGACCCCAAAAAACACGCGGAAACAATTTTTTTCGATCAAGAATAAATTATTCATTTTACTAAAAAAAATTCAAGAAAATTTTTAAAACTTCTTTTAATTTTAAGGCCCATTAGCTTTTTCAAAGTTTTGAACTACCCAATTTATTAATTTTTTTTGTTAAACCCCTTACATTTTTGCCTCTAAATATAGATTTCACTTTTATATAATAATATAATATAAAAAATAAGGTATGATGTTCAGATGTATTAGCTAGAACGTCTAAAAGTCTCTCAAATGAACGACATCGGTCAGCCGCGAACAGGTATAAAAAGTCGTATTTTATACTATCAACAGAAAGGAATAAAAGGTACCATATTTCTATTTTGTTTTGAGAACCCGCTCTAACTAAATCATAAAAATAATATTTTTACTATAATTATCCCAATTTAGGATAAAACGCGACTTAGACGCCATATTAGTTTTGTATTTCTGTGAATTAGGATTTTAAACAACGTTGCAGTTTGTACTAATTTAGGCTTCTAGCCAACGTCGGTATCCAACGTCGTTTCGACCCAAAAATTATTCTCCAAACTAGTGCAGACTAGGGTTGGCACGAGGTTGTGCCGACGTTGGGCCCCGACGTTTGGTCGCGTGACACAACGTTGTCCCGACGTCCAAATGCTGCTTGGGACAATACTTTTCCGAGCGCACGAATGAAATTGCTTTTGTTGGTGTTGTTTGACAAAAAATCTGCCTTTGGTACCTTGACTGCAGATAAATTCGAGAAAGATACAATTGGTACCATTTTTTTACCTGCAGATTTGCGATTCTGCTCCACAATTTTGGTCTGTATCTCTTCATAGCCATCAAAAACCACAGTGACATTTTTACCATAGTGATATGTTATATAATTATAGTATTGAGAAAACAGATCTGAAAATATCGCAGGGTACAGGCTTGGTTAAATAACAATTTACCACCGCAAGATTGGGGTTGGAATCTGAAAAACCGAGAAATGAATCCAATACGTTCAGACCAGCCCATTGCTCCTACATAGGTTTTACAGAAAAATTTTTGCAATTGCTCTTCGGGAGGCTGTAAAAAATCATGCACATGCAAGCGAATGGGACTCACCTGCACTATGGCATGTGGTCAATGCAATGGCATTACATGTATGAACCCAACAAATGTGGAAATGAATGAGGACTATCCGTAAGATAAGTTATCCTATTTTTGCGCTAAGGTTTTTCTTATTTTGTTATTAAACGTGTAAATTCTTCAATATACCTATTTCATTTGAAATTATATGTAAAACTGCAATTTTTCTTATTCAATGTTTTTAAAATGTAAAAAACGCACATTTAAAAAAATTATCTCCGCCACTGGTAACTTATCTTTATTAAAAAGATCGTTTTTATAGGAACTTGTATCCTAATAAATTTTTTGGTCTCGAGATTTATCTCAAAAATGCTTTCAAGTTAAACCCAGAATGGTGGGTTCTTAAAACAATCCTCCTAAATTAAAGAATTCGCATCTGTGCCACTGAAATTCTAAAAATTTTGGTTCTTCACCTATGTGGTAGGAAATTTTCTTCTCTTCAATTTTTTGTTCTTGATTTTTTTTTGTTATTAAAGAAAAAGTAAAAAAAGGGCCATTTTTACCCCCTGTAGGGGTGGTTTTGGGGTGACGGGCTCAACGGTTCATCGCTGGGGTTTCAGGATGTTTAAAGATCCACAAAATAAAGCTCCATGCAAAATTGCAGCTTGTCTCTAATTTGTTGAAGGTCATCCATGTAAAACGATGTATCGGCCCTGAGCTATTATGTTTTCCCATTCTTCTTTAAGGACCAAGCGAAGTTCATTTAATGAAGCAGGTAATGGTTCAGCAGGTTCGGTGAAGCAGGTTCGCCACCTCTAACCCTCCTGCCTAGCATTTCCCAAACGTCGAACATGATGGGCAGTTCATAGTAGTATACAGTGTGTCAATTTTAAAACTTCCCACCCTTAATAACTTTCTTGCAGTTAAAAATATGAAAAATCGGAAAGACACGTCAATTTTATTTGTAAGGGGGACACTTTAAATTAATATTTTTTGCCTTTTTCTTTTAACCCCCTAGGAGGGGTGGATGTCACCCTTACAATTTTAAATGGGAATGGGGGTCAAGTCGCACATTGTTTTAAAGGACATTTAATTCTCTTTTCAGTGGTATCCTACTTTGTTGCTTTTTGTCGAGTGGTTTCCGAATAATCACGTTTCAAAGTTGCAGAAACAATTAAATATGCTTGCATTGAGATTATGGTTTTCAGGCTAGTGTTTGAAATAATTTTTTTTTTATAAAAAATATTGCAATGGAGCTCCTTGTAGTACAAGTAATTAGAAGATTAGGTGGAAACATGGACGTAGCAATTATATTTTTCTAGGGGGGTCGAAATACTAATAAACAGAAAACATCATAAACATTAACGTTTATTTTCTTAAATTCGAATGAGTGGCAACCTCTAATCAGTTATACAGGAGGATTTGTTAACATTCCAGCAGGACGGTGGCTCCACCTCATTATTTTCTTCCAATCCGACAGTGGTTAAACGAGACATTTCCGGGTACATGGATTGGCAGAAGGGGACCAATTGAATGGCTTCCAAGATCACCGGATTTAACACCCTTAGATTTCTTTCTTTGGGAACATCTTAAATCCATTGTTTATAGAACACAACCTACTGATATTGATGATCTTAAAAGGCGAATTACAGCAGAATGCCGGTCAATTCCCGTTGAAGTTTTCCGAAATGTTAGGGAGGAGTTTGAAAACACACTTTATTATTGTTAACAGGAAAATGGACAACATTCTGAACAACTTATAATATAGGGTGTAAGTGGTATAATGTAATCTTCTAATCTTTTGTACTATAAGGAGATCCATTGCAATAATTTTCGTGTAAACACTAGACTGAAAACCAAAATCTCAATGCAGGCATGTTTAATTGTTTCTGCAACTTTGAAACGTGATTATTCGGAAACCACTCGACAAAAAGCAACAAAGTAGGATACCACTGAAAAGGTAATTAAACACCCTTTAAGACGATGCGCCACTTGACCCCCATTCCCATTTAAGATTGTAAGGGTGACATCTCCCCTTCCTAGGGGGTTAAAAGAAAAAGGCTAACAATATTAATTTAAAGTGTCCCCATTACAAATAAAATTGACGTGTCTTTCCATTTTTTCATATTTTTAACTGCAAGAAAGATATTAAGGGTGGGAAGTTTTAAAATTGACACACTATATAGTTCACAATAATCACCAAAGCTGTATTGTCATATTGAAAAAAAAAACTTCCAAAATAAATTATAATTGAAAAAATTGCAAATTGTTGGTGGCAAGTTCATTTCGCTCTTAAAAATTAACCAAGGCATGTATTGACATGATCCAAAAAATAAAAAGCTCAGGAGACATGGTTCTGACCCTAAAATTATATTTCAGGAAAATGTACACACGAAATTATTGCACAGAGTGTGTCAAAGTTAGGGTAAAAACAACTCCTCGATTAACCCTGTATAACATGCCAAATACTAAAGTTTATAAAAAACTGAGTTTACAAAGTTGATATAATTATATACAGCTTGCTAAAAAAAATCATGAAAATAGGGCTAAAAATAACAAAAATATAAGAGTTTAAATTTGACCAAAATTATATGTCACTTTTTCAAACATGTCCTTCAAATCTTTCAATTTAGTAGCTGTTAGTAAGAAGTTTCACTTCAAATATGCGCATATAATGCACACACTGTCTTTTTTTAGTAAACAAGATGGATTGGTATAACCCTCATCTGTCTTTTTTTACATAGTTAAGAGAGTTACATAGAGAAGACTTAAGAATGTTTGTGCAAAATATAACAAGACAAAAATGTATTTAAATAAATGTTGACTCAAAAGCAAAGGCTTGACTTCTGCAAAGAAACGAAGATTATTATTTATACTCTCCGTTGGGTGAACGGCACGCCGCGCTGCATCCTTCGCTAAAGCCGACGCTAGTTGCGCCAGCCGTTGCTATTCAACGATTATCGAGCGAGACTGGCTGCTCGCTCGGCAAGCTTCGAGAAGTGGGGAGTCGACGGGTTGTTTGCGTTTTAGCGAGCCCGCCCGCACGTTTCGCGTCTCTCATCCTCAGTGTTCGTTGCAGTTCGGGTGAGGCTGGTGTCGTTTGTCTCGCCAACGCAAACATTTGTCCGATACGCAGTCGCGCCGCTTGTTTCTATCGACCTTGGTTTCTATATTCGGTTTGTTGGAAGCCGGTGTTCGAGTAAGTATATTATACTCTCCAATTTTTATCAGTTATATTGAAAATAATATACATAATAATCTCAAACGAGTAGAATTTATTTGTTAATTTTAATGAAACATTATTTCATCATCATTTTCAGCTTATTCAACCATTTCTAATTATGGTTTAGCCTCCCTCACATGTTTAGGTACTCTCTTTATAGTTGGGCCCAATGTTGGCTATGCGGACCCAAGTTATCCCTGCTAATTTCCTAATATCGTGGTCCCATCTCAGGTTTGGTTTTCCTCTAGGTCTCTTAAATCCTCGTGGGTACCACGCTGTAATTTTTGTGGTCCACCTGTTGTCCGTCCTTCTTGCCAGGTGTCCTGCCCATTGTCACTTGACGGATTTGACTCTGTTGATGACATCTATTAGCTGGGTGTTTTGTTGTATCCATTCTATTATTTTACGGTCTCTCTTGCTTATTACAGCATATTTCGTTCCATTGATCGTTGTGCGACCTGCAGTTTCATTATGATCTTTGTTTTAAGTGTCCAGGTTTCGCATGCATAGTACATCACTAATAGTACACATTGGTCGGATGTTTTCTCCTTTAGATTAAGTGGCATTTTAGATTTGAATATGATTGAGTTTCTTCTATGCTAATTTAATTCTTCTGGTGATTTCTGGTTACTACCTATTGTGAAGTGGCGATGTAAAGAGGTCGAATCTCTACTGAGATTCGACCTCTTTACATCGCCACTTCACAATCCTTAATTATGTGTTATGTTTTGGGAATATTCGGCCCTAGCACAGCAGATCTTCAGCTTCAGCTAGCATCCGAGGACATCTTGCAGGCCATATTTTACAATAATATCCTAACTGTGCCCTCTTTATGTTTTCTGTCCCTGCATGGGTGACGTTCCTTAAGAAACATACCGCCCTTTTTGCCACGAACTCTAGCCACCATGTTTCAGATAAGGAACAGATTACCAAGGGAAGGGATGGTTTGAGCATTCCTCTGCATAACTCATCCTTTTTTTCGAAGATACAGGGCGCTCAAGACCTTTGAAATGCTGTCCGTGAATATTAGAGCTCTAGGTAGCGATTACCAATTTAGGGGGTCGGTATGATAGTTTTAGCTTTGAATTATTATTAATTATGTCCTTTGTTTGAATATTTGTTGAATTTTTATTATTGTTATATTTGTGTAATTATTACTATATTTATGATCTAGGATATTATACCCTGTAATAGTATTTTTCTGTGAGGTTGCTTTGTGATCGGAAATATCATTTTGTCGGCAATAAAGTATTTTATTTGTTCGAAATTATTTTGTATTATTTGAAATTTGTGTTGGTAAATTCAAGAAACTATATAGAATGTTATGATCGTACAGGATTCGTCAAATCAATCAGCAGACGAAGACTACGTTCAAATTTAGTTTTATTTTTTTTGTAAAAAATGCCATTCTATTTCATAAATATATTATCTGTTAAATGCCGATCATTTTGCTTCTAGCATGAAGTAATCCCTATGCAGCAGTCTCGACTATCTTTTATTATTTATCTTATGTAAAGTTCGTAATTCTTTGCCTCATAGTCATAAATTTGAACCTCTTCTAAATAAATAGAACAGTTAATATCAAGTGATAAAAGGATTTGACAAAATGCAAATATCAGATTTCCCTAACAGACTACAAAACTTTTAAACGCGAATTGCTTCATGCAAAATAAACTTTAGATAAATTAAAATTAAAGGTTAGAATGATATAGATCCGGCAGAACTAGAACCTGGATGCAGGTCCATGAAGCTTGATGTAACTCCGGATTAGACTCTTTTAAAATACTGGATATACCTATCCCTATTTCCGAACCTCTGCGCGCCGATCATCATAACTGGTACTATATCCAGTGATGGGAACATCGATGAATTTCAATAATCGAGTACCACAGTTTCGAGCAACTCGTGTACTTGGCAAGTATACCATTTTGTAAACAACACTGGCAAGCTTAGGGCTCACACGACGCGACGAGTGGCAAATAATTGCACAAGTAAAACACTCACACCAGATGGCAAGTATATGCCAGTATCAACTGTTTGCCAAGTACATGAGTCGTTTGATCCAGGCTCAAACGATTCGTGTATTTGGCAAACATTTGTTCTTTACATGTACTTGCCATGTTCTGTGAGTGGTTTACTTGTCCAATCATTTGTCACTTGTCGCATTTTCATTCATTGTCGGAATAGTCCGAGGCAAAGAGATCACAATTATTGGTACACTTGCAAGTGTACACTTGTCTATACTTATCAAGGCGTTGAAAAAACAGCACAAATAAATTGTATTGTTATTGCGTATTTACTATTTATTTCGAGTGCCTGGTTGCAGGTTTAGTTTTTTTATTGATCTTCGAAACCACCCTGATTAATTCATCTATGTTTCAGATATGTCCTGGACCAACGAAATGATACTAGAGTTTCTGGATCTCTACCAGAATGAACCTGTTATCTGGGACGCCAATACGCCGGGCCACAAAAACCGTAACGATGTCTACGACGCGTGGAAACGGATAGAACTCAATATGGACGAGAAGTTTTCCGTTACCGAGCTGAAGAAAAAGAGGGAGTCGCTGATGGCATCGTTCCGAACCTGCCTGAACAAGGTGAAACAAAGCGCTGGAACCGGCAACGAATACAAACCACAGTGGTTTGCATACGATAAACTAGCCAGTTTTCTTTTTAAGAAAAATCCAGAACAAACAAGGAACATAGAGGTGAGTAGATGTAGATGTAGAATGTATGGGAGAGGAAAAGTTAATCACCGCGACGTTATAGATCAATTATGTTTCTTTTTCTTGAGTGGTAACTCATCATACAGTCTAAAGGCGCATTCTCACGGCCCGTGTACTTGACAAATATTTGTTATTGGAATATACTCGCATTTGTCGTGGAAACGGTTTCCTTGTGCAATTATTTGTCACTCGTCCCGTTCCCACTCTCTGTCGATAAACATAGCCCCAGTCAAAGGATCACAATTATTATTCGTACACTGGCTCAAATGACTGCGCAAATAATAATTATACTGTTATAGCGTTTATTTCCGGATCGTAGTGTTTTTCGAGTTAATTGCGGATAATTTAAAACATTAAAACAATAAAATACAATAAAAATATAAATAATATAATATATAAATATTATACCGGGTGCGTCTCAAAAGTGGCTGAACCCTATTACTTTTTTATTTTTTCAGATAGAAAAACGACATTTGGTATCTTAGTATATTATGACATAAATTAGAATTCATTGACGTATTCAATTATGTTTGGTCACTTCCTGTTTCACCGGAAATGACTACAACTTTTGATTTTTAAATGGCACCCTCGATATTTTTTTACTTTGTTCAATAGAAAATCACATTCTGAATAGAATGATATATGTCAATTTTTGACATTCTCGCTTAATTATATAGTATGGCTGATTATCTTGTAAACCGATCTGAACAAACATTAGCCAACGGTACGCTCTCTGATGTGAGTGTTGTAAAATATGGGGTTCCGCAAGGCTCAGTATTAGGACCTTTATTGTTTTTAATTTACATTAATGATTTACCCGTGGCTACACTTCAGAATAATTTGATTTTGTTTGCCTATGACACTACTATCTTATGTGCTCGGAAATCCCCTGAAGAAATTCAAACTAATTTTGAATCGATTTTGCTAAATGTTGGTGACTGGTTTCAGGCAAACCGATTATACCTCAATGACACTAAAACAGAAAGAGTTATTTTTTCTCATAAAACAAAATATAAAGTAGATTTCTGCAGTGTCCGATTTCTGGGAATAAAATTTGACACAAAACTGAGTTTTGAAAGTCACGTAGACTATGTGGCAGGGAAGGTTTCCATAGGCATGTATGCATTTCGGCGATTGGCTAAGTGTGTGGAGAGTGATGTGTTAGTAGCTGCCTATCATGCTCTCATTCACTCGGTGCTTACTTATGGAATACTTGTTTTTGGTCACTCAGCTCATGCTGACAGACTGTTTTCACTGCAAAGAAAAGCATTGAGAATTTTGTCAAATTTAAGTTATCAAGCAGATACAAAAAACGCCTACAAAAGACTGGGAATACTGACACTTCCATGTTGCTATATCCTCCAGTGTCTTTTATTTGTGAAGGATAACCTAGAACTATATACTACGCATGATGAACAACACAATTATGCAACCAGAAACTGAATGAATATAAAGCCTGTTCATTTGCGTCTCGGAAGATCTTGTAACTCCAGCCTTCATTATGCTCCTGCATGCTTTAATAAATTATCTCAAAATGTCAAAAATTTACCAAGACATCAATTTAAAACGACAATTAAAAGCTACCTCCTTGATATGGCTTATTTTAGTGTTACTGATTTTTTAGAAAGCAGTGAAGGGTTATAGCGTGGTTATAGGTTAAAACATTTACATTGTGTATGTACTGTTTTTTTGTGTACTTTAAATTACTGTTAGATAATTATTGTGCTTATTTTATAATTTTGCATTTTACAAAATATGACTTTGTGTAAGGATACTTGTATCTATTAACATGCAATAAATGATTTGATTTGATTTGATTTTGATAATAAAAAATTGTATTTTAAATTTCAATCTAGAGTGCCGTGGCTATGTTAAAAACAGTAATTCTTAATGATGGAGCCTTAGAAAAATAGATTTGATTGTCTAATATTTTTAGTGTCTTGTCCTAGCCAGTTAGAATATGACCAAATCGTATTTTTAATCGTATCTCGGAACGAGGGTGGCTCATTGGCATATTTGGAAAAAGCATTTTTTTCGAATAACTTGATACCACACACTTGGTATTTCGAGTCAAATTTTCGTTACGAGCCAAAAATTATAATTTCAAATAAACCATATGCGAATATGCCAAAAGTTCATTCTATTCAGAGTGTTATTTTCTATCGAATAAAGTAAAAAAATACCGAGGGTGCCATTTAAAAATCAAAAGTTTTAGTCATTTCCGGTGAAACAGGAAGTGACCGAAAACAATTGAATACGTCAATCAATCCTAATTTATGTCATATACTAAATACCAAATCTCGTTTTTTTAACTGAACAAATAAGAAAGTTGTAGGGGTGAGTCACTTTTGAGACGCACCCGGTATAATATCAAATTTACATTAATAACTTCAATATTGGTGACATACCTAAATCGGTCCTTTAGCAATAAATGGAGTGGACAAATGAAGACTATATACACGGGAAAAACCAGATATGTCACATTTTTATAGAATTTAAGATAGCGATACAACTTTATAGGCAAATGTTAGCGTCATTCGAGAAAAAAGAAAGCAATAATAGTTTAGTCCCAGAGATATTACTTAGCTTGGTTATTTTGCCGTACAAGGGAAAAACCAGAGTAGTCCACGCGTAAATGGCAAAACCAGAGATGTTATTACGCATTACGCATACCTATCTATTGATTAGTATTTCTTATGTTTCTTTTCTTTAGGAAATCCTACTTGATGAAGGTTACTCTAATTTTGAAATCGAAGATGAATCGGACACCATTTCTGTCAAAGCCGAGTACGTCCATTTTGAAGACGATTTAAGAAGCGAAGGTATTTGTTGAAATAATCCACTTCAAATATCTTAATAATTTCTACTTAAATTCTAGTCGCACAACCAGTTGCACAACCCTCGCCTTTGGAAAATGAGTTTATGCCCCAATCTAGCTCACGTAAGCGTCCAAGATTAAGTAAACCAGATGGAATAAAGAGTGAAACAAACAATATTCAGTCAATAAAGCCTCAGTACGCAACGAATTCCGTACACGACCATTCCAAAGTCAAGAAAATGTGTGCTCTCTATGGAGAATTAATTGCTGCTAAATTGGAACTAATGGACGAACGATCCAGGGATATTTGTATGAACAAAATCGATAACGTGATGTTTAAAACGAAAATGAGATCTTCTCGAAAGTCTTCCAATAAGAAACGGAGTTCTGATTCACAGTCTTCAAATTCGTCTCTCTCACCAAGTATTTCCGATTAGAAGAGCAAGAAATTTTCTTCACTCAGATGCAAAAAAAACGCAACGGTGAAAATTTCGGTCAAATTGAAAGTGTGTGTATTTTTGTTATTTTTAGCCCTATTTTCATGTTTTTTTTGCAAACTGTATACCGGGTTGTTCACCACATACGACACGGAGTATTGTAGCTAAACGATTGTATTTTTACAAATTGTAAGTTTTGGGTTCGATGAAGGACTATTAGAGCTACAACTTAAAAATAATTTTACTAGATACAGAGTGTCCCAAATAAGTAAGAAATATCAAAGTTGTATTTTTTTAAATGGAACACCCTGTATATTATTACATTTTTAGTTTCTACGATTAAAATAAAGGTAAATTTGATTAAGGTTTATTATACTTATTTTTTCAATTTTGTGAAATTGCAGTGTGTTTTAAGGCTTCATTTCTCTAAGGTATCAAAGTTTTTATTCTGAAAATATTTACTGAAGTTTATTTTATTGATCAGTTATTCTGTTACAATAATAAAAAATACTACTACCTATACAGAGTGTCTAAAAATTTATTTTAAATAATGTCTAGCTTTTTAAACGCCAATAACTTCTTTAATTTAAATGAAACGCCCTATATATTTTAGAGTATCAGATGCACAATATAATTGTCTATCAAATTGTATTATACCATTTTTTACCTATCCTTCAAGTTTTCGAAGAAAATGCATTTTCTTATAATTTAGATCTCATTTATCAATATACCCATGGAATATTGACATTTTAGATTGTTTTTAAAGCAACAAATGTACAAGTTAATAGGTTAGTAATATTATCATTTTAGCAAAACGATAATATTACTAGCCCATTTGTATGCAAAAGAAAACTATTTAAATTATTTCCACCCATATACTAATTAATTACATACTTAATTGTGTCCGTTAATAAATTATTCTAAATAAATGTGGATTTGAGTCAGAAATCAATATAATAATAAGTTATCAAAATGAATGTCTCTGTTGTTATAAATAAGCAGTTATTAAAAAATGAAATATCATTTTTAAGGTGTTACTTTTAACCACACTGCTTTTTAGTATTTGGGGCAATTATTATTAATCAACGCAAACAGTCAGTTAATGTAGTTTGAATACTGGAATCATATTAATTGGTCCTCTTTAACAAATATTTAAACAGTTTTTTTTTATTTTTTAATGAAATAAACGAATTATATCGACAATATTAGTATCTGTACTCTTTAAAAATTTGGTACATCTTTAAAAATAATCTAAAATGTCAATATTCCATGGGTATATTGATAAATAGTTCTAAATTACAAGAAAATGCATTTTCTACGAAAACTTGAAGGGATAGGGAAAAATGGTATTATACAATTTGATGGACAATTAAATTGTGCCTTTGATTGTCATAAAATATACAGGGTGTTCTTTTTAAATTAAACAAATTATTGCGGTTTAAAGCTAATAATTATTTAAAATACATTTTTAGACACTCTGTATAAGGTAGTACTATTTTTATTATTGCAACGCACTAACTGATCAATAAATAAACTTCAGTAAATATTTAGTATTAAAAACTTTGATACCTTTGGAGAAATGAAGCCTTAAAATGTTTGCTGCAATTTCACAAAATTGAAAATATTTCAAAAACGGTAAGGTTTAACTGTAATAAACCTTAATCAAATTTACCTTTATTTTAATCGTAAACTAAAAATGTAATAATATACAGAGTGTTCCATTTAAAAAAACACAACTTTGATATTTTTTACTTATTTGGGACACTCTGTATCTTGTAAAATTATTTTTAAATTGTACCTCTAATAGTCCTTCTACGAACCCAAAACTTACTATTTGTAAAAATCTCATCGTTTAGCTACAATACTCCGTGTCGTATGTGGTGAACAACCCTGTATAATTGAGCAACTTTAATTCGTAAACTAAGTTTTTTATAAACTTTGATATTTGGCATATTATACAGGGTTAATCGAGGGGTTGTTTTTTTTATCCTCAGTTTAACACCCTGTGCAATCATTTCGTGTGTAAATTTTCTTAAAATCTAATTTTACGGCCAGAACCAAGACTCCTAAGCATTTTGTTTTTTGATTCATATCAACACATGCTTTGGTTAATTTATAAGAGTGAAATGAACTGATCACGATCAATTTGCCATTTTTTCAATTATCATTACTTTTTGATGTAATGTTTTAATATGACGAGATGGTTTTGGTGACCATTGTCGTAACGTCACATTACGCTGCATTGGATACAATATACAAAATCAAACAAAAAACGTTAAAGACTAACGATACAGTCCTAATTTTAATAAAGATTCATA
Organism: Sitophilus oryzae; assembly: GCF_002938485.1. Taxonomy (NCBI): domain Eukaryota; kingdom Metazoa; phylum Arthropoda; class Insecta; order Coleoptera; family Curculionidae; genus Sitophilus; species Sitophilus oryzae. The sequence goes on from NW_022146697.1 coordinate 610,760, forward strand.
ACGATAACAGAACTAACGATATTAGAGAACAACGGCATACGGTCGAGTCGGCCGCTGCTGACACGTATACGTAGACGTAAAGAATCTTTTACGTGTGTAAAAAATAAGAAATATCAGAAATGCGCATGCGTACGTAAACGTTTACGTGTTTGTAGGCCGACTCGACCGTATGCCGTTGTTCTCTATTAAAGAAACATCTGTAATACTCAAGTATACAAACAGAAAAGAAAATTGTAAAAATACCCTAAATGCTACAACTGCTTGTATACGTCCGTTCATAGTGTCATTGAGGCTGCATATGATATTACGTTATGCTTTCCCATTCTTCTTTAATAACCAAGCGAAGTTCGTTTAATGAAGCTTGTACCGCTTCGCGATCTCTAAACTTCTTGCATTGATGATGGATGTATATGATGGGCAGTTAAGAGTAGTATATAGTTCACAATAATCACCAAAGCCGCCTTTTCATATTGAAAAATAACTTCAAAAAGAAATGATAATTGAAAAAATTGTAAATTGTTGGCGGCGAGTTCATTTCGTTCTTACAAATTAACCAAGGCATGTATTGACATGATCCAAAAAACAAAATTCTCAGGAGACATGAGGTTTGTTCTCACAGCTGCGCTGTAAGAAACATATTTCCAGCAGCTAATCATGCGCAATAGGGTAAAACGTGTTCGCACAGAAATTTTTGATTGCATGGTTTCCAACCAACAGTACGCTGTTCGCACAGGAAATTCTGATTGTTAGCTGACAGTCAGACCTGTTCGCGGATCTTTTGCAAGTAAAGTGTCCGGCGCATGCGTATTGCGACCCGACGTCATTAATATTGGTAAACTTAACATACAAAACGTGTGTTGTTTTTGTTTAGTGTTTTTTTCTTCAAAAATAAAGAAAAGAAATGAGCGATTTTGAATCTTCCGAAGAATCTGAGGCGTCCGGATTTTCGGATACAGACACAGACCTAGAAGAGCTGATGGAGGAACGGGTCAGGCCAGGTCAGGCCCAAGAATCAAAATTACAAATCATTAAAAAAAAAACCAAAAACATTAAAAGATGTCTTTGGTTAATTCCCTGTTCGTTTTCTTCTTTATTCGGTATTACGTAGGAGTTAAAATTAGTGGTATTAATAGATCAAAAAAGAAGAGTAGGGGATTCGCTGTTCGCACAGACAATTTGAAATCGATAAAAAACTGCATTATTTGAGACCTGCGCATTAACACCGGTTTGGAAGAAGTCACAAACATGTTGGGAACAGGCTGTGAGGACAAACCTATGGTTCTGACCGTAAAATTATATTTTAGGAATATTTACACAGGAAATTATTGCACAGGGTGTTTTAAATTTAAGATAAAAACAACCCCTCGTTTAACCCTGTATAATAAGCGAAATACTAAAGTTTTTAAAAAACCGGGTTTCACGAATTAAAGTTGATATAATTATATATACAGCTTGCTATAAAAATAACTATGAAAATAGAGCTAAAAATAACAAAAATTTTAACCATTTTACACTTTACATTTGACCAAATATTTTTCCATTGCGTTTTTTTGCATCTGAGTGTATTACAACAATAAAACCTTCGTTGATTAACGTAATTATTTTGTTAAATAATTATTATCAAGTTCTGACTTATTGGCAAAAGCCATTTTATTTCGTTTCAAACAGATGTAATATAAAAATTATTTTGGCTGTTTTGTAAACTAAAATTTCATTGTTACATGTATGATGTTTAAGATGAATAATTTATTTTTGATAATTCTGTAATTAAATTGTAGTTTTTAATGTGATTAAACTAATTATTCGACTAAAGTTTAATTAATTCACCTATCCTGCTTTTAAATTAAGTTTCTACCCAGTTATTTCTTGAAAAAAAAAAATGAAACAAGAGACATTAATTCTTAGGTGTGTGTTCTCGACAACAACCATACAGAAATGTTGATAAAAATGGTGTACCTCCTTTTCTATATCATATTTACATGTATATTATTTATACGGAGTGGTCTGAACTGTATTTCGGAAACTTCGGCAGCATATTCTGCAGTTAAAAATAAGTAAAAAACGTCCATATAAAGTCATGTCCTATTAGGCTTAGTTTCGGAAATACAGGGTGTAGAAATTTCATTTTTACTTTGATTTTTTCCAAATAATTTCTGATGTAACGTCAATATTTGGATAAAAATTGGTGTCTGGGAGTTTTTGACATGAGAAATTTGATTTTGATGTCAATGTCTTCTATTTATAGGGGACTACGTATATGTGTTTTAACTGTTTTGAAGAAAAATAATTTTTCGTCCGTACCCGTAGAAAACTACTGAGTGAAAAAATATACTTTTCTGTGATTTTTTACGCCAAATATGTATCTTGGTAAAAATCGCTAGGAGCAACCGTTCTCAAGATATTTAAAATGAAAATAGTCAATACATGTCATTATTGACAAAAAATAAACATGTTGAGTATATAGATAGTAATGGACTGAAATGATAAATTAAATATAGTTTCTATTGAACTTTTGGCAAAAAAAACATTTCAAATTTATATCAGTCTAATCACTATTTAGTCAACACATTTAATTTATGTCAATGATGACAGGTATTGATAATTTAGATTCCAAATATCTCGAAACCATTACTCGTAGCGGTTTTTACCAAGATACCTTTTTTACGTAAAAAAAAACGTTGTAAATGTATATTTTTTAGTCAGTAGTATTATACAGGCCTGGACGAAAAGTTATTAACTCTTCAAATCAGTTAGAAAATATGTAGGTGACGCCCCCTACAAGTAGGAGTCATACTGATATCAAAATCAAATTTCTCAGGCCAAAAAACTTGCAGACACCAATTTTCATCCAAATATTGACGTTGCTTTAGAAATTATATGGAAACAATCGAAATATAAATGGAACTTCTACACCCTGTATCTCCGAAACTATGCATTTAAGGACATACATTTATTCGAACTTTTTTACTTACTTGTATCCGCAGAATACGCTGTGGAAGTTTCCGGAATACAGTTCGGACGACCCTGTATAATATCACCTTCATGTAATATGTTATACGAGTATTCCTATCCCTCCAAAAATGTTTAATAATAAACAGTAACAGTTGATTGAAGGGTTTTCAACAAATAAACTCTTTTGGTCTTTTAGTTGTTATAACGTTGGTAAAATATGTGGACAAGCATCTTTTTGTTAGTTGTGTAGGTGGAAATGGATAAATTATTTAGGATTAATCAAATTAATATTTCTTTGCTTAACAGAAATATTACACCATTTCGAGGATTGTCCGTTTAATTATATTCAAACAAAGTTTACGATTATGGGATGAAATGCTAGAATAGAACAGGCAAATATTTATTGAATCATTTATAGGGCATATAACATAGTGTCGCAGCTCCGGAAAACCAACGACGCAACTGTTAAATGGTTCTATTTTACAGGAGTGCTGGAAAAACTAAATTTTTAAATTAAAAATGAACATAATATCGTAAAATTTAGTACTTAATTATTCTTGCGGAAATATTCAGGTGTCATATGCGGCCGTGGCCTGTGATATGACCCATTTTTCAAGTAGATAATAGAGGCATTTTGAATAAGCAATCAAATGATCGGACAATCAAACAAAATACTCATCTATACAGGGCCTATTTTACCATAAGGCCCATAAGGCCCGGTGGTCTGGGGGGCCCGTTAAAGGTTGTAAAATATTCATAATTTCTTGAATTTTTGAATTTTATTGGAAAAGAGGGCCCGAATTTTTGCTTGGGCCTTAGGGTCCGACCAGATGAAAAATAGGCCCTGCATCTATAACGCTTTGACATTTAAACTATTACTTCAAAAGCATTTTTTTTCAGAGCCTGCCATGACATCACTGAGACGTCGTTTCTCTGTCGTTGTCATCTTAATAATTAGATATTAATACACCTGGTATTAGGGTATTCTGGTATATTTATTTTAGAATAAATTAATCCTGTCTATTTTATGTTTTATTAGTAGGGTCTTAATAAAGAGGGATGTTGATACCGTAATATAAAAATAAGGTAGGTATGGGCTTATTTTTTCGTATTTATTATATTTTTGCTAATAGGTATCTCCGGTTTGAAAAAGATATCAAGACACGGTTTTCGCTGACTTTTTATGCTTTTATTCCTCTTTACTATTTGTCAAAATTATATGTATTATTATATTTATTTTTTTTTAAACGAGGAATGGTTGTTAAAGTGTAAGACAGCGCTCCCTAGAGTCTACTGTTAAATATTTATTACTAGTTGAAACCTGGCGTATCCGCCACGACATCGACATCAGAAAAAAATACTTTTTATTTTATTTTTTTTTTAATTAAATGAAAAACAAAAAATCCGGCGACGATAGTTTTTAGAAGAGCCAATTATCTATCTTTTAGTAAAAAAAGCAACTTTCTAGAGCAAGTCGTTACTTCAGTAGAGACGACACAGCATTAGCATTTTATATACTTACTTTATAACAGAAAAGTCCACAAACTTCTTGACATAGGAAAATCAAGTCCATTTAGCGTGTGTCCAAATTTTGACAAGTTTTCAGAAATGACAGTTTTGTTTAGACTGACGTTTAATTTCATTTTATTTAAACTTGATAAGTTCGAAATTATTTATCTCAAATTCTTGAACTGCATTTAAAAATGGATGATCACGTTAATGAAAAAAATTCAGATAATTAAGTGGATTTATAAGAACAAGTGGATTGAAGAAATAAAAACGGGATTCAGACAAGCTTTTGAGTATAGACCGATGCCTTCAAAAGCCTCCATTCACAGGATAAAAGGAAATTTTGAAAAACATGGCTGCGTTACTCTCCACATGTATAAGAAACCAAAAATTGAAGATAATTCTCGTGAGGAAACAGAAGTCTTAATATGCGCTGCAGTTGAGGAAAATCCAAATAGAAGCTGAGTACAAGTTGCTGAAGCAGTAAATTCAAGTACAACAACAGTTAAAAGGGTTCTCAAAAAACATGGTTATCGTTCAAGGAAAGCTAGAAAGATTCGTGAAATTTTCTCCGACAATCAATTTCGCCGTATGGAGTTTTGCGAAATAATGATGGAAAAAGTAAATTTTGACGAAATTTTTCTTAGGAGAATTGTTTTTACTGATGAATCGTCCTTTTCCTTATTAAATCGGCAAAACTCCACGCAAGTGCGATATTGGTCAAGAGAAAATTTGCATAATAAATAAAAATAAAAACATAAATAAATGAATAGGGACACTCTTTATTCTCTTAGTTTCATAGTAATTACGTTTTTAAAGAAAAAGTCACAGTTATAACTCGACTTAAGCTAAGAAGACCTTAAATATCGCGGTGCAATTGGCCATAAATTAATGTCAAAACTAATTTTTTAAGGTGTGAAAATTGAGTAAGAAACGCTCTTTTAAATTAGCCCTAGTTCGTTGGACTTCCTTAACACCTTCCTTAGTATGGAGGGATTCCATCATTTCATTTCAATAAAAGCAGATCTAATCTTCCCTCACCACTTCACTTTATCAGATAGAGGAAAATTATTCCAACCGAAAAAATACGAAATTTGCTTAAGATTATGACGCCAATATTTGTAGTAATCCTCTAGATAAAATTTTGTAACATTTTATACCAGGCCCCCTCTAGCGGCGATTCTATAAACTTGAAAATAATTTAAGATTCGCTGATGACATAGTCTTAATTGCCAACTAATACACAGCTCGGGATCTCTATTACCAGAAATCAACAGAAGAATTAAGTTAGCATGGAGTACTTATGGAAGAAACTTAGTCATATTCAAATCTAGAATACCACTTCTATCTAAAGAAGAAAACATTCGACCAATGTGTACTACCAGTGATGACCTATGCATGCGAAACCTGGACACTTAAAACGGACATCATAAGGAAACTGCAGGTCGCACAAAAGTCAATGGAACGAAGTTATGCTGGGAATAACCAAGAAAGACCGTAAAAAATAAAGTGGATACGACAAATAACTCAGGTAATAGTCCATCAGGAATAATCCACAGAGTCAAATCCCTCAAGTGACAATGGGCAGGACACCTGGCAAAAAGGACGGACAACAGATGTACCACAAAAATTACAGCATGACGAGGAAGACCAAACCTTAGATGGAACCACGATATTAGGAAATTAGCAGGGAGAATTTAATAGCCAACAACAATGAACCCAACTACAAAGAGAGTATATGAATGTGTGAGGTAAGCTACACCATAATTGGAAAGGTTGAATAAGCTGAGAATGATGATGATGATGATGATGATTAACAAATACAGGGTGTCTCAGATCTTAATCGGGAAAATTGAATAGACGATAGAACTTGCAAAAATAAAACAAAAAGTTCATATCAACTTTAAGTAAGATTTAAAGCTTCATTTTCGAGATACAGGGTGTTAAAGTTACTTAAAAAAGAAACAAAAATTAATATACATATTTGAAAAACTATTTAATCGATTTTGATATGAACTTGACCCATTATAATACTTACTATGGAACTTAATTTGATGTAATTAGATTTAAGTTTAAGGGCCAGGGGCGGCGGCGGCGGTGGGGCATCACGGTTAAATTATTTTCAAGGAAAAAATAGGCACGCCACTGCTTTTTTAGGAGTTTAATATTATTTTTGGATTTTTGGATTTAGTAACCATTATTATTTAATTTATTGTCCAGGGTGGAGTGAATAAATGAATTTAATTTTTTTCGGTAAGAAGTAAGCAAGATAAACAAAAAAGTTAGGTGACAAAAAAATAATATTTTTAATTACTAAATCCAAAAATAATATTAATCTTCTAAAAAAGCATTGGCGTGCCTCTTTTTTCCTTTAAAATAATTTAACAGTGATGCCCCACCGCCGCCCCTGGCCATTAAACTTAAATCTAATTACATCAAATTAAGTCCCATAGTAAGTATTATAAACGGGTCAAGTTATATCAAAATCGAATAAATAGTTTTTCAAATATCTTAATTTTTTTTTTCTTTTTTAGGTAACTTTAAAACCCTGTATCTCGAAAAGGAAGCTTTAAATCTTACAAGTTGATATGAACTTTTTGTTTTATTTTTGCAAGTTCTATCGTCTATTAAATTTTACCGATTAAAATCTGAGACACCCTGTATATTTAAAGCTTCTCGGGGTTTACATATTTATAAATAAATAAATAAATAAATGCCTTTATTATAAAAAAAAATTACAATTTGTAGACAAAGATAAAGTACATAAAATACAAACAAAGTAACAAAACAAGTAAACAAACAAAAGAGAATACAAAACAAGTATACAAATTACATTGTCAGTCTTATTGTTTAAAATAAACATTTATAAATGTTTACAATGTCAAAGAATAAAAAAATAAAAAATAGGATTTTTTTTTTTTTTTAGGTTCAAGTTAACGTCTCCTTTCTGCTGCCAATGACAAACTGGACCAGGACCCCACTTGTTTACGCGGAATCAGAACCGCGGTCCTCAACCATATCATGGTCAATGGCCTAACGACTTAGGAAGTGTCTAAGTCAACTCTTACCTCACGAGATATTCGATCTCATCCGGCCTTGAACCAGCGTGAATAAGCAGTGTGTGTCAATAGATTTTACTTTTCCCTTTTGGACAACAGCACGATTTTAAGTTTCAGACGGTCACCCGTCCATCCACTAGCATCGCCTTACGTCGCTTAACTTCGGTGTAAATAGGATTCAAAAAGATTTAGTAAGTTTATGAAGTAAATATACTAATAGCAAATTCCTAGACCAGTGTTTAAAAGATCAAATTCGATTATCAAAATATAAGTCATTTACGGCGTAAGAAAGCCTTGTCTATTAAATAAGATTTCAATGCTTTGCGAAATGAAGAAAATGATATTATGGATTTGATTTCAAATAAAGGTGAACTTTTAACTAACTCTGAGCGTGGGGTAGGTAGATAAAGATCTTGCTCCGGAGTTCCTGAGTGGATAAGTTTCAGACGGCCTTTCTTGAGAAGCTGATACATGCTTACGTATTACACAAACGGATTCAAATATAACTAAGGGAAGTAAGAGTTAATAATTTTAATTTTTTAAAGTCTTGGCAATGAGTTCTGCTGTTTAGTCCCAGTGGATATCGAACAGCTCTCTTCTGGATGGAGCTTGAAGGCCTGCAGTCCAAATTGAGTCGCACAACACACCCCAGAATGGAAGGGGAGCCACCACAGAGGTGCGACTCAAATATGCATAATAAACAGTTCTAGCCAGTGACAAGTTAAGCTCCTTAGAAGCAGATCTTAATGCAAAACAGGCAGAGCTTAATTTTTTTCGACAAAGCGTCGATATGCATGTCCCATTTTAGAGAATTGTTACTAATTTTTTCGAGGTTCTTTTATGAGGTATTTACATATTTTATTATTACGCTAAATCAATTTAAAATAACAAACTCAAATCTCATTGAATTGTTTTGAAGTATTTTCGAATTAACGATTTTTAATTAATAAAGCCTGGTCAGCCAACTTCATTTCAGAAGACAATAACTATTGTTGTATTTTACCACGAAATAAAAAAGAGACGGAGAACAGCACAATGAAAACGCATTAAATTTAATAAACTTATTAAAATTTATTTCCGTGCAGTAAAAGTATTGTTGGCGCAAAGAATACGAGCTTTTACGAAATGATTTTGCACTTGGCAGGAACATTCTTTTTCTTCAGAATTTATTGTTCCGCAAACAATCGGCAATCAATAATATTTCTACAGCGTGGTGGAAATCAATCAACTTTTTTTATAGTCACGCTTCGCATTGTTCCGATATAATGATGAATTGTATTTAGTTCAGAGTTATTAAAGCGAATATTATTTTATTCAGTTTTTTTTTTTTTTTTTTTTTTTTTGGAAATGAAAAAATAATAAAAAAAAAAAAAAAAAAGTATATTTTTATTTTCATTAATTTTGTTTTAAAATATATGTTTATACAGAGATTGTCCCAAAAATGAGTGCAGATATTTTTAACTGGTAGTATAGTTCAACCCCAAACACGCCTATGAGGTTTTTTGCGAAAAAAATGTTGAAAATTTTTATATTTTTTTCTTGACATTTCCGGAAAATGTTGAAAAACTTTTGAGTGCCACTGTTCACTCCCCGGGAAATTCGTTTAGCGGGCATAGAGAGTGTCGGAGGGAATGCAACGTTGCCACCTCCTACCATACCCACATTCTGCATGTTTTATCTATAGGGTGGTATTTTTAGTTGCTACCAGAAAAAATACGAATTAATTTTATTCATATTAGTGCAGATTGCTCTACTAATTCTAGAGAAACGCACAATATTTTAAATACTTTTTACAGTGGAGTAAACTGAAAAATAAATCTTAACAATTATAGCTTCTTTTTTGCCATATTGAAATATTTTCAATCACGTTTCAATAAACAATTATAATAACCTTTAATGTTTAGTTAGAGCTTACCCTTTTAATGAAAGTGTTTTTATCCAGCACACATATACGCAAAAACACGCACATAAATATCTATTAAAAACTGAACGCATCCTGACCTATCACATGCCTATCACTTTTAAAATATTATTTAAAATTTTTCACATGATAATAATCAAACACTAAACTCATAAATACAATAAAAAATGTTAAAAAACTTGCTTTAATAACTACTTATATCCGGTGGCTGATGGTAGACAGTCCGGGGTTTTCTTCGACATTTCTTCAAAACCGACGCAATCCCGACAACGATTTCGAAAACACTGAAGGAATTACAAACTACAAATTTTTATTTAGGAATTTGTTGACTTAGCGTCCTCTACTGGACTGATGTATTACTATTATGGGTCAATGTTTTGGTGGTTGTATAAAGATAGATAAATCAATTTACTAAATGTTTAATGTATGGAGTAGGGATATCCCAAAATAAAATAAAAAGTACAAGAAAAAGGTAAAATCAAAAGAATATTCTACGTTATCTAAAATATAAAAATATGGGAAGCCCCGACAAAAATCTGACACCTGATATCAAAGTGATAAACAAACATCGGCGCATGCGGCAGCGAGCACTTGCACTTAATTTTTCAGTTCATTGCTAGATGACCTTTTACTAGGGATGCACTGCAAACAAATATTCCAACAAAACTAAAGTGTTTTCTTATTCTAAATTCTAACAAATAAATAAACCTGTAAAACTGTATAAATAAAATCGATTCTTCGATTTAAAAAAAAAGATCCGATTATACCAAAAATCGTTTATTAAAATCACGTCGATTAAAGAAATCGATTCGAATCGTACATCCATAGTATGGTGTGTAGTTTAAGGTTATGTTTAAGGTTGTTCGTGGGTTATTAAACTCGCACAAAAAACAAAACAAAACAACAAAAACAAATGCAAACAATGCCAAAATAAACCTGTAAAAAAGTACTTTTATTTATTCAAAAATGAAATAACTCATATAATTCAGTTGGTATACGAATATTTTTGATTTATTTATAATGTTTTGTGTCAAAAATATGTGAGAAATGAGGTAAACAGTTTAAATAATCTTAATAAATTCATTTTTAATTTATTAACCCTTTCAGGTATCTACCTAATGGTAGGAAGAAATTAATTATGTAATGTGTTGGAAAAATAATTTCACTTTAATTACTTATTAGAAAATCAGTAATCTTAAATTAGGATGCATCAATGGAGAAGAAGGCAATTGTAATCACAATACAATAACAGATCTACAAATACCAAGCAATACATTAAATCAAAATCTCAATGCTATTTAACAAATAATATTTTTTTTTTTTTTTTATTTTTTTATTTTTTTTTTTTTTTTTTTTTTTTTTTTTTTTTTTATTTATTTTTATTCATTAAGTTTTAGTGTCAGCTTATTGATATCTCGATTACCAGTCAAATGGTTTCGATGTTTTCTATACTATGAAGAAAATTTGATCTGATTAGATTAATTCAGATGTAAATTTATGTTATACGGTAAGATATTTTAAACAAACTAAGAAAGTTCTCTTCAGACAAGTTCTGGTCTGAAATTGCAAATATTAACGAAGTTATACATGTAGTTTTCTATTCATAAATGATATTATTGATTTTATTCTAGGTGAATGTATCGAGTCATATATTCTGCAGAATATATTGAGAAAATGGTAAACTAACTAAAAGTGCTAACAAAATTTCTTAGGAAGTTATCGATATGCTAATTATTAGAGCTGTAACAAATGTTCAAAGAGTCAGAATATACTTTATTAGAAGTGTGTTAGATAGAATTATACACTTAAAGAAAATATCTTTTATTATTGCAGGTAATGCATATTGTGTAATGCTTGGTAATGCATATAATATTTGAAATCTATTGGCAATACACACAAAGATTGAAAATTATTTAAGCAATACCTGTATGTTGTCTCTCAATCTGATTTAGTGAATGGGTTATTAAAAATTGAACATATTTACACACAGAATATTGTGGATATGGATATCTAGAAAGCATGTTATAACCATTTTTATTTTAGGATTTATGAAATACGTAATA